>NC_133654.1:61154732-61491728 GCF_009905375.1 Apium graveolens | reverse complement strand
TACTGATATTCCTTATTACACAGATTCAATATTTATATTGAAGCAATAATAATTGACTTAATATGCATTTAATAGAATATATCTCAGATTTATTCAGCAAATACTTGTATTCCTTGTTATACAAATTCAATATTTATATTGAAGCAATATAATAAGTCAGTAAATATTTTAATTAAGCAAGCAGTAAAATTTTGTGTCTGGTAAAGCCTGAAATTTACCCAAATACACTTTCTTAGCATTTTCAAAGATTGTACCATTCACTCACAAATTTTATGTGTTGCAAGCCAACACTAGCACAAAAAGCAAGTACGTGGGAACATGGTATCTGATATGTTTTCCAGTTGTTACAAGTGCATGTGCGATCTTGAAGGCGAACAACATGCTTATTTCCTCCTTTCAAACCATACTTCCTTGCAATTACCTCAAATGCCCAAGTATTGTAGTCAATTCTTGTGACATGATGTCCAGTTACACGCTCTTTCCATTTTTTCATCATATTATTGACATATTTGGTGAACTCCTCACCCTTAAGTGCTTGTTTTTTTTTATCTCCATGTGACGCTGCTCAAAGTAGCTAACTACTTTGTAATACAAGGCTTTAACAAGTGTAAAAATTGGAAGTTTTCTTGCTTCTTTAATTGCAT
This sequence comes from Apium graveolens, assembly GCF_009905375.1. Lineage (NCBI taxonomy): Eukaryota > Viridiplantae > Streptophyta > Magnoliopsida > Apiales > Apiaceae > Apium > Apium graveolens. The sequence goes on along the minus strand of NC_133654.1, from coordinate 61,491,084 downwards.
TGTTCCAGCTTTCAGCCATATTTATAGTCATGATTCCGAATATTTTCCCTACATCAAAAGCTAATGATGAGGGTTTCGGGTGCATATCACTAAACCACTCATCAACTCTAGGCTCAATTGCTAGCAATGCATGCCATTGCACAATTAACTTCTCATGTGTCAACTAGCTACACATTTCAACTACCCTTTTCTTCAGACCTTCTTTCTTGAACTGCTTTGCGAAATTAGCAGCTAGGTGCCCGATGCAGAATCTGTGATATCCATATGGCTCGCACCATCCAAGGTTAGTATTGTTCATTGCAGACATGATTCCTGCATGTCTGTCTAAAATAACACAAACACCCATTCGTCTGAAGGCCACCGTCTTCCTCACTCTCTCCATGAACCAAGTCCAGCTGGATACATTTTCCCATTCAACAACATCAAATGCCACTGGGAGAATGTGATGGAATCCATCAATGGCTGTAGCAGTATGTAAGTACTTTCCATATAGATGAGTACATTCTATCTGAAGTACTGGGATGTAATGTGTAAAGGCATCAATACAAGGCTTGATAGTCCAAAATAAGCGCCTAAATCTCACCACATGTCATTATGTCCATGCATAAAAATGAGATTAAAGGGTTTTTAGATTTTTAAAATGTTAAAGGGTTCAATGTTCTTTTTTGGGTTTTAGAAATATTTGTAAAATCGAACATTGGTATGAAAATTTAGGGTTTAGGGCCGTTAGGCCTAAACCCTAGGAACCAATTACAAATATTGTTTCTTTATTTTTTAAAAATTAATGGGTTCAATGTTCCATTTTGGGTTTTAGAAATATTTGAAAAATTGAACATTGGTATGAAAATTTAGGGCTCTAAACCCTAATTAATTCTAGGGTTTAGCCCTAGGAACCAATTACAGGCATTGTTTCTTTAATATTTAAAAGTTAAAGGGTTCAATGTTCCTTTTTGGGTTTTAGAAATATTTAAAAAATCGAACATTGGTTCTAATTAAAACACATTATTAGAGAATTATACCTCTAATATCGGCTCCTGTAGTTCATGCTCCTTGAAGTACTAGTGGACATGGGTGTCTTGATTTTGTTGTTGAAGAACATTCATCAAGAAAGGGAGATCCATGTATGCTTGCTCCCACGAACCATAGATTTTCTGACTTACAATTCTTTTTCCATCTCTTACCTTTTTGCTTGATGGTTTATATCCAACATCTTTAACAATTGCAGCCATCAATACCTTCTCTGAGACAGTAGGATCAGCCGCAACTAGGTCCATAATCATCTCTGTAATGTATGAAGAGCTCAAATTAAAGTGATCTTGTGATATGGCCTGATTCACGCAAGTATGAGGACCCTTAGTGTCCATAAACTCAAAATGATCATGTAACTTTCTTTTTCTACCTCTCAACCTCCACTTATAACCCTCATAATTCTGTTTGCATACCACTTCCCAAGTTACAGAATCAGATTTAACCACCTTTATCTCCAAATGGTTTGCAATGTGAACCTTCTTCACCATATTCATGAACTTGTCTTTCGATTCAAATGTCATCCCCTTTTAAGTTCTATCGGATTCTTAACTTCACCAATTTTCAGCATTTCATGTTCTTGATTTGAAACAACCATAGATGTTACATCAAATGATCTATAGTAAGGGATATCACTATCTGTTAGCTCGTTGTTTTTCCTTAAATTTCCTTCACTTTCAACACCACTCCCAACCAAATTTCTATTAGAACTACCGTTAGAAACACTACCCCCTTGCATACTACCCTAATACACACTTTTTAAACTACGAGTGCTTGAACTAAGTTCACAATCTTCCCTAATCTTCGAGCATTGATCATGTTCATTGGCAATTTGAAACGAGCCAATAGAAATTTTTCAACATAAAACTCTACTCGCACTTGACTACCCGAACCATCCAAAGATTCTAAGATGTACTCCAAATCATCATCATCAACAAGTAAAATAACTCCATACTTGTTTGTCATAGGATTCATGAACCTACGTGATACCCTTAATCTAAACATATTTGGATCTATGTTGAGTTTTTTGTAAACAACATTCACAATCTCTTCATATTTCAAACCAAAATTCAACTTCACAAAGGCAACGACATCTCAATCATATATTCTCCCAATTATGCTATCATGAATAATATTACCATCACAATATAACCATCCCCTTACATAATTAACATTCGAAGAAGTCATTTGGAATTAATACCTAAATAACCTAGGCTACAAAATAAGCTAAATAAAATTACCTTGTGAAGAGAACTCAATGGCAAGATTCATAGTGAGTTTGCTTTGTGGTATAATTTGATATTCGATTTAGAAGTAGAGGAGCATAAGAGGAGAAACAACTGCGAATAGATACATGATGTCTGTTGTTGGGTGTCTACTGTCCAGGGTAAAGAGGCAAATAGGGTTTTGATGGTTTTCAAAGCATACACATTGTAATACTGCATATTATTTATCATTTAAAAGTAATTCAAAAGCAGTACACACTGAGGACTTGCATATAGGTATATGCAAAAGTGGAATGCGTATTAGTTTCTGCAGCGTATACCTTTTTATTATTTCAGGTTAAAAAACAAAATATGTACACGCAAGTAGCACATGCGTATTGATACTACGCAAACAGACAGTACATATTACCTTTAATTTAAAAGGTATTTCAAAAACAGTACACGCACTTATAACTTGCGTAGAGGGTACACGCAAAAAATGAATGCATATTTGTTTCTGCAGTAAACAACAATGTAAAAAAAAAAGAACGTAGACGCAGTTAACATATGCGTATTCCGAATACGCATGTGTGTTATACGTATTCCGTGGGTATTTTGGGCGCTTCCAGCGTCGGTGAGTATTTCAGTTCTTCTTTTGAAAAAATAGAGTAATTTGGTTTTTCACCCGCATGGTTTTATGTTTTAGTTGAATTAATATATTCTTCATTTTAAACTATTATACGCCCTCCGTCCCTTTGATTTGTTAACATTTGAAATGAAGTGTTCAGCACGCATTTTAAGGCTCTTGTCTAGTATAGTTGTATAACTTATTTTAAAAATTTTCTTTTTTTTGAATAATAGTTTAAACATTTAATATTTATTCAGAAGAAAAAAATTTGAAAAATAATTTATGTAACTATACTAGATAGGAGCCTTAAAATGCGTGTCGAACACTTCATTTCAAATGTTAACAATTCAAAGGGACGAAGGTAGTATTATTTTGTAAATTGCATGTTACTAAAATATGATTTTGTATTAAAGTGTATTACATATTTTTCTTTTTGTACTATAATATTATAAAAGAAACATGATTTCGTTTGATCGGTTAACACCTTCCTAAAAACTGCGTTAACACCTTCCAACAAAGTTTTAAAAAAATATAATCTAATTAAAACAATTGAATCATGTATTTAATATAACTACAAACTCTATAAATTATTATCCAACTTAATTTATTATCGAATTCAACTTATTTTTTACCTGTTTTTTATACCTGTTTTTTAGGGAACCAAACAATTTGAAAATTAATTTTAGTATTTCAAATTATAATATAACAAAATAATTAATATATGAAGAAAAAATTAAAAAAAATAATAACAATGCACATATTATTCAAGACTCACACTTTCCTAGAGGCTCTGATCCGCCTAGCGAAGCGAACCTATATAGGCTGCGCTGGAAGACTTTTTAAGATTTTAATTATTAAAATTTTGAATTTTTCTGTAATATAATACATACAAAATTAAACGTAAATATTTAACTTTATTAATCTCAATAATATATGTCTGCAAAGGTTAACTCAGTTGATTTAAGAGGAGATAACTATCCTCTTGGTCACAGGTTCGAAATTCCCTGCTCTCGAGTCGGAGCAGTGGTATAATTATTGTTTTTCATAATTTATTTTTATAAAAAACGGTTTTAGGTTACTATTAATAATTACGATTGTCAACCTTAAAAAGCAAACTAATATTGGCTTCTCCGAATATAAGGCTATCATGCAGCTATTCTCATAATTGTCATCTTTATATACAAATTTTCTTAAACGGTGGTGATGTCATTTTTGTTCAGTTAATAATTTTTGATTAATAGTACAGTACTGCGCATTTATATAAATTTTGATATATCTAGAACTACTCCTGCACAAAAAGATGCATGCGTTAGTTTCGAGTTTACAAAATGTATATTAAAAGGACATGAATACATAACTGCTGGATTATTTTTCCTAATTTAAATATTTGTAAAAATAAATTAAGAGGAACATAATCATTAGGTGCATTAGCACTAATACAGAGTGGTAGTGGAGGATGATTAAAATGAAACTAAAAATGTATTGACAGCCAAAATACCCTTGCATGATTACATTTCATTCATTGTTAAACAAACAAGAAACAGTTGGCATATTCTTGTGTTGTGAACTCCACAAAACCAACCCTATATAAACACTTCCTATTACCTTCTCCGTTCATAACTCAGATAACTCTTTCCAAATTGTATCATTGTCAAGCCCTTCAGAAAACTTTGAAAAATCGCGATGGAGAGTTTCAAGATTGCTAAAGTTCACACCATCTGCATTATGGTTCTTGTTGCTTTCTCTAATTTGGGAGCCACAGCTGCGCTTGAAGACGTTGCAGCACCTGCACCATCACCAACAAGTGCTGCAACAGCTTTCTGCATGCCGGCTGCACTTGCCGTCGGGGCTTCTATCTTTGCTTATATCTTTTAAATATTTTGATCATCGAGTTTCTGGGTACCTGGAGATTTTGTAATTTCGCTTTTGAGTTGTAATCTGGTGACTTTGCTCAGGCATTGTATGAGACAAAGATTTATCTATTCATATGATCATATCAGCATATAATAGATTTGGTCTTGCTCATTTTTTTTCAATGATACGTCACTATTAATATTAGTAAATCAGACAACGGATAGCCAAGTTAACGATCACACTGCATTGAGTTTGGTTAGATGCAAGAGAGAAAGAACTTAAATTTAGAACAAAATATTGATCACCAGTCATATTAAAGAGATAATCACTTTGTGAGTGTAGATTACAACTTTCTGAAGCTCAAGGGACCTGTACAAAGCATACGTACACTTGCTGATAGTAGTATTTTCTAAGCAAACCAGCAAAGCAATGCAATCAGTATGAAATACATTTCTAATCAATTATTATCTATAATCAATATGCTTTTATTGTTTTTGACGAATGGCTATAGAAACAATCATACTGAAATTTTTAGAGTTTAAAAAATCTGTAATTGTGGATGAAATATGAAATGCAGGAAAATCTTTTAAGACATGCAACAACTTTAACAATTGATAACTGCCTTTCGGCTAGATTAAATCTTCTGCGGAAAAGAAGAAACAATGAATAAATGTAGACAAACAAAATAACTATCAAATTTGCCAAGCAAAGAAGCTACTGCTAGTTTCAAGATTAATTTGGGCTCCTCCAAAATCTACAGTTCATTTTTATATTTTGAAACTAACATTTAAATAATAAAAGGGCAAGCGATCTTGGCTGGCTATGATTTCAATCATATACATTATGAAAACAAATTAATTATCAAATGTATCAATAATGAGGTTTATTGATATAAGTTAGAAACCTGCCTAAAAATATCACTCCACTTATCATCAGCTTGCATTAATCCAGCCTGGTGAGGCAGTGGTAGCGGATAAGATGAAAACAAATTGGATTGCCAGCCTGCTACCCTGTAATTACATATACTTTGCTAACAAATAGGAAAATATTTAGTCTTGATTACTCTCTATCGTCGCAGTTGGACGTTTTTTGATAATAGTTTGTTGGTGCCTTGGTGGTGTGTCCAGTTTGTTGGATTAATCTTAAACATTTGTCTTTTATTTGTTTTGAATAAATGTAGTAGAATCAGTCTTTGTCACTCCATGTAGTGGCTAGTTTGTAGGAGTTTGATTTGGTCAGGATAGTTGAAGTAGTGGTAGCAGTAAGTCCTGATTTCTAGAAGAGTAGTTTCTTTGTTTTGCAGTATATGTACTTCATTCTATTGCCAATAAAATGACGTTTTTTCTGGCAAACTTAGTCTGTTAACTTATGCATTGTTTGTAGTCTGTTTACACTCTAGTACGCAGGTTTTTAACAAGAATTGGTATCAAAGCTTTGTTAGTTCTCTGTGAAAGCCTAAAATGTCAGCGACGGATGTCAAAGGGAAGGTAGGTGGAGGCTCGATAGGTTTGAGCTATCCACTGCTGAGCAAGACTAATTACACGACTTGGGCCTTGAAGATGAAGGTGTATCTACAAGCACAGGGAGTCTGGGGAGCCGTAAAACCAAGCGACGAGAAGGCAGTCATTGAAGATAAGGTGGACAAAATTGCTTTGGCTATGTTATATCAAGGACTTCCTGAAGAACTTTTGCTGACCATTGCAGAGAAGAGTACGGCAAAGGCAGCTTGGGATGCTCTCAAAACCATGTGTCAAGGAGCCGATCGTTTCAAGAAAGCAAAGGTTCAAACATTGAAGTCAGAGTTTGAATCTTTGAATATGAGAGAGAATGAACAGCTAGATGAGTTCTATCTGAAATTGAATAGTCTCGTCTCCAACATGCGAGCGTTGGGAGAAGAGGTAAAAGAATCCTATGTGGTGAAGAAATTGCTTCGTGCTGTACCATCCAAATTTCTCCAAATTGTATCCACATTGGAACAATTTGGCGATTTGGAGTGGGTTCTCTGAAAGCGCATGAAGAAAGGATACGAGGCAGTGGAAAAGGAGAACTTGGTGATGGGCAACTAATGCTTACAGACGAAGAATGGGCAAAGCGTGAAGGAAGTGAAGGAAAACTACTCCTCACTCGTGAAGATTGGCTGAAGAAGAACAAACAAAAGGCAAAAGGAGGTCGAGATAAAAGCCATTTCAAGTGTTACAACTGCTCGGGATATGGACATTTCACAGCAGATTGTAAGAAACCTCGACGTTCCAGGGAGTTCAGGGAGGAATCGAATATGGTCAAATGTGATGATGATGAACCGGCCCTGCTCTTAGCCAAGTGTTCAGACGAAGGTCCAAAGATCACTCAACTGAAGGAAGTTAATGTTGTGCCCTCCCAGATGTGCAAAGTACAAGACAACTCCAATGTCTGGTACTTAGACAATGGTGCATCCAGTCATATGACAGGATTTAAGTCAAAATTGACTCAACTGGATGAACGAGTGAATGGAGAAGTGAGCTTTGGGGATGGGTCCAAGGTAAAGATCGAAGGGATGGGAACAGTAACATTCGAGTGCAAGAATGGCGAGCTTCGATCTCTGGAGGGAGTGTACTACATACCAACCCTACGCAATAATATAATCAGTCTTGGACAGCTGACTGAAAAGGGCAATCGAATTGCAATAAAGGGAGATTGGCTCTGGGTCTACGACACACAAGACATACTTCTAATGAAGGTACGAAAATCCCCTAACAGACTTTATAAAATACTACTCAATAGTCCAAAGGATTTGTGTTTATTGTCAAAGAAGGAAGAGATGTCCTCACTGTGGCATAGGCGCTTGGGTCATGTAAACTATCATGCACTATCTCTAATGTCCAAAGAAAGGATGGTTGAAGGAATGGCAAAGATTGTTCAAACAGAGGAAATATGTTCAGGGTGCTCGATCTCAAAACAGGCACGAAAGAAATTCCCGTCCAAGTCACAGTTCCAAGCATCCAAACCCCTCGAGCTGATACACGAAGACCTTTGTGGACCTATCCTTCCTGAAATGGCTTCAGGAAAGAGGTATTTTTTCTTGCTTGTGGACGATTTTAGTAGATATATGTGGGTGTATTTCTTGCATAACAAAAGTGAAGCTTTGAATGCATTTAAGATTTTTTGTTCTCTGGTTGAGAGAGGACCATCAAAGAAAGTCAGGGTATTTCGAACAGATCGAGGTGGGGAATTTATGTCCAAGGAATTCAATGATTATTGCGGAAAAACAGGGATTAAGAGGCACTTTACAGCTCCATATACTCCACAGCAGAATGGCGTCATCGAACGACGAAATCGCACAGTAGTGGAGATGTCTAGGAGCTGTCTAAAGGACATGAAACTCCCTTCTTTCTTGTGGGGTGAAGCGGTCAGGCACTCTATCTATTTGTTGAATAGATTGCCAACTAGAGCTTTATCAGGTGGGACTCCTTATGAAGCATGGAATGAGAAGAAGCCTCACATTGGCCACATCCGTGTCTTTGGATGTGTGGCACATATGAAGATTCCAAGCCAACAGTTAAAAAAACTTGATGACAGGAGCAAGCAAGTCATTCACTTAGGAAAGGAGCCTGGAACCAAAGCATACCGTTTGTTGGATCCACATACTAACAAAATTCATGTTAGCAGAGATGTTATGTTCGAGGAGGACAAAGCATGGATGTGGGATGAATTAGAGTGTACTAATGACACCTGCAAAGAAGGCTTCACTGTTGAAGGGTTTCCAGGACCAGTTGAAAGTGATGAAGAAACTGAAGTAAATGAAGAAGAGGACAGAAATAGTGAAGGCTCTGAAACTCTCGACAGTCCAGGTGACACACAAGGTGGAGAAAGTAGTCGCACAGCAGCTTCGCCCTCTTCAGAATTAATTCAACACTCAAGTCATAATCTTGAATCTGAGAATTATGACGACAGTGTCGAGCCAAAGAGGAGCAAGAAACTCTTGGATATTTACAACGAGACAGAAGAAACTCAGATGGAGGAGGAATTGTACCTTATGGGAGTCGAGGAACCTGTAAACTTCAAACAGGCTGTTAAAAAGAAAGAGTGGAAGGAAGCCATGGAACGCGAAATGAACTCGATCGAAGAGAATAAAACCTGGAGGCTTACAGAACCACCGAAGGGAAAGAAAATCATTGGTCTGAAATGGATTTTCAAGCTGAAAAAGGACGCTAAAGGAAAGGTGATCAAGCATAAAGCCAGACTCGTGGCTAAGGGCTACGCTCAGGAGTATGACATTGATTTTGATGAGATATACGCTCCAGTAACGAGGCTTGAGACAGTCAGAATTCTCTTGGCCCTAGCTTCAAAAGGTGAATGGCAAGTACACCACTTAGACGTAAAGACGGCATTTCTGAATGGGGAAATCTGTGAGGATGTGTATGTCACTCAGCCTGAAGGTTTCGAGATTAAAGGAAAGGAAACCGTGGTGTACAAACTACTGAAAGCCTTGTACGGGCTGCGACAGGCCCCTCGGGCTTGGTACGCAAAGTTAAATGCGTGCCTCGATCAACTTGGCTTCCAGAGATGCTCGTCTGAACATGGAGTGTACACTCGGACTAAGGGAGAGGAAAAATTAATTGTAGCAGTTTATGTAGATGATCTTCTTATAACTGGGAACAACGTGGAGGGGATTGAGAACTTCAAGCTCCAAATGAGTCAGAACTTTGAAATGACAGACTTGGGGAAACTCAATTATTACTTGGGAATTGAAGTTGAACAAGGAGATGGGTGCATAAAACTGAGTCAAACTGGGTACGCAAGGAAGATAATAGAGAAAGCTGGTATGATGGGATGCAATCCCACTAAGTACCCAATGGATCCTAAAGAGCAGATTGACAAAGATGAAGGAGGCAAAGCTGTTGATGTAACTCAGTACAAGAGTACAATTGGAGGGCTAAGATACTTGGTGCACACTAGACCCGATATTGCGTACGCAGTCGGAATTGCCAGCCGGTATATGGAGAAACCGACCATGGTTCATCAGAATGCTGTGAAACGGATTTTACGCTATGTGCAAGGAACGTTGCATTTTGGATTGGTTTACTCGAAGAGCAATGGAAACAACATCGTCACTGGTTTTGCTGATAATGACTTGGCTGGAAACATGGATGACAGAAGAAGCACAGGTGGTATGTGTTTTTATTTGAATGAGAGTCTTGTTACTTGGGTTTCTCAAAAACAACGTTGCGTGGCACTATCGTCGTGTGAAGCAGAGTTCATGGCTGCAACTGCTGCTGCTTGTCAGGCCATTTGGATGCGAAATGTACTAAGTCAGATTACGACTGAGGAGGTTGGTCCAATAGTGCTGTACATTGATAATAAATTTGCCATAGACTTGGCAAAGAATCCCGTTTTTCATGGAAGGAGTAAGCATATTCATGTTCGCTATCATTTCATTAGAGAATGCGTTGAGAGAGGTGATGTGGTGCTGAAACATATTGCTAGTGAATACCAGAAAGCCGATATTCTAACTAAAGCCTTAACCACTGTCAAGTTTGAAAGGATGAGGAGTCTTCTGGGAATCAAGGATCTGCAGGTTTAAGATTAAGGGAGAGATATGTTGGATTAATCTTAAATATTTGTCTTTTATTTGTTTTGAATAAATGTAGTAGAATCAGTCTTTGTCACTCCATGTAGTGGCTAGTTTGTAGGAGTTTGATTTGGTCAGGATAGTTGAAGTAGTGGTAGCAGTAAGTCCTGATTTCTAGGAGAGTAGTTTCTTTGTTTTGCAGTATATGTACTCCATTCTATTGCCAATAAAATGATGTTTTTTCTGGCAAACTTAGTCTGTTAACTTATGCATTGTTTGTAGTCTGTTTACACTCTAGTACGCAGGTTTTTAACAAGACAGTTATGGTTACTGCTTTCAAAAACACAGACAAGTCACTTGCTGGTAAAACGAAAATGGTTATGAAATCGTGTTTGATACAATAGTTAAGTTCATGTGTAATTTTTGCATCATTAGTTCCTACTCCCGCATATGTACACTGGGACCTTCTCAGATCGTGAGGGAAATTTTAGCACTACCCAATGTACGGAAAAACAACTAGAGAAAAGAGAGCATCGAAGTCTGAAGACGACGACTGTCAATCAGAAAGTGGAATGGAATTTGGAAACATGGGGCATAGAGCACCAGTTAAGAAGTTTCTGTCATAATATGAATGTCTACATGTCTATAACCAAAAAGAAAAAAAAAATAAAACACTTCAGATAGAAAAATGCATGCAGCAGCATTGTTTGCTGGCTATAAGCTAATAATTTAAGGTAAAAGAATTAAAAAGCTTGCAATCATCACATCGACTGATAATAAGATGCATTACAATAAGTCAAAATCATTGCCTTAAAGAATCCGTCCACTTATCATCGTATATTGGGGCTCAATTACTACAGCCTGGAAAAGCAGCAGTGAAGCGAAATATAAATAACAATCATAACTAAACAAATCTACATTGAAAGATCACAGCCTCCAGCCACTAAACTACTTGTTAAACAAACCAAAAGTAGTTGGCAGATTCTTGTTAGTTCCACTAAAACAACTATATATAGCATGCCAACTCTATTGTTCATTCACATACACCTGAAAAACACATTTAACCCTTTTTAGCACAGACAATTCTTCGCTTAATTTAAATAATTTATAACTCAAGTGATGGAGAGTTTGAAACTTGCCTCGGCTCTTACCCTCGTCTTTATGGTCCTAGTGGCTTCCTCCAATGTTGGAGTCACGGCTGCCCTTGATGTTGGATCTCCTGCACCATCACCAACAATAGAGAGTGCTGGTACAGCGCTGTTTGTTCCTGCTGCACTTGTTGCCTTGGCATCGCTGGCTGCTTGTTTTGCTTAATAGTTATCTGTTTTTTTGGCATTCTGAATTTGGGTTGTAGTGCTTTCTTATTTTTTATTATCTGTAACCATTATGCTTTAATTGTTTCTGATGATGAGCTAGAAACAATCATACTGAAATTTTAGAATTTTATCAATCTGCAATTGTGGATGAAATATGAAACGCGGAAAACCTTTCAAACATGTAAGAACTTTAGTAACTGATGTTGTTTATTTAATCAGAACATGTTAATCCAACTCAGTTTTAGGTTTTGGGTGAGCCGCTGATAACTACTCCCATGACCTCAAGGTGTCTTGGGAAAGATTCTAATTAGATCATATTATATCTTTCACATAGATGCTACAAAAGTCTTATAGAGTGCATATATATACAGAAGACTCAAATGGAGTTTTCCATTGAAAATTATTTCGATAGTACCATCTAAGTAATAGAAGGGGAAAAAACCATTGCTGGCCATAATTTCAATCATTTAAACTATTAAACATATCAAAGAAACACTTAGCATATGTATGAATAATGAGCTTTATTGATATAAAACAAAAACTTTCCTTAAAAATATTCCTCCACTTATTATCAGCTAGAATTCTACATTTGTTTTTAACTTACAAATTGTACATTAAAACATATGATCATGGAATTACTTTATTCTAACACTGATCGATTCAGCAGTCGATAAGACCCTGTTTCTTGCAAGGCAAATGAACAACACACAGTTGGCATATTCTTGTAATCTCCACAAAACCAACCTATGCATTCCCATTCTCTTCTCCATTTGTCCATTCATAACTCAAGTGGCAAAACATAATCTTGACTCTTTACAAATCGTATCAAACACTTAATAAAAAAGTTCAAAAAACCTCAATGGAGGGTTTCAAGAATACTAAGTTTTAACCATCTGCATTATGGTTCTTGTTGCTTTCTCTAATTTGGGAGCCTCGGCTGCGGTAGAAGATGTTGCAACTCCTGCACCATTACCAACAAGTGGGGGAACAGCGTTGTGTATCCCGGATGCAGTTGCTGTCATAGCTTCTCTCATTACTTATATTTTATTACCTATTTTGTTCATCGAGTTCTTGGATTCCTTGGTATATCTAGTATCTGTTGTAAATCTCACTAACAAATATAGCAACATAGAAGCAAGTGTATAAAGAATTTAACAAGTTTATGCCAAGACCACAGTTAACAAAACAAAACATGCAGGTAAACAAAATCAGTAACTGAAATAACGAGGAGAGAAAGAAAGATGTACCCGAAACCATAGCTTTTAACAGTGAATGAAATACAGGTTCACAGATACAAAATACCAAGAAAAATGATCACAGCTGAGTCACCAGGCCTTGCTCGAAGTCCTGGATGCTCTTGAAGAGAATATTGCCCCTACCTGCTGCGTTTGGGATGCGCACAATATCTCCACCAGGATAAAACAGCTCGGAGTTTATGTTAACAGCAGCAACAAAAGCTCCACTTCGACCAGCACCTCAGTCGCCGGAAAATATCAGCACTTCAGGACTTGTGGGAGAGAAATGCAGAGAGGTTGAAGAGAAGAGAAGAGAATGTAGTGTATAGTTGCTTATTCATTCAGTTTAGCCTCTATTTATAGGAGAGGAAAAATGAAACTGTCCACACACTTAATGTCTGAATTAAACTGCTTCATTAATGAAAAAATCAAAACTGATAAGATTTTGAATTCATTAATGAAAAACTAAAAACTGATCAGCTTTTGAATTTAAATTATTTGTAATAGCTTTTCACATTAACACCCACATTATTATCAGAACTTAAGTTAAGTTCTGATTTGATTCATCAGTACTTAAGTTCTGATTCTGATATCAGAACTTGTTAAGTTCTGATTTTATTCATCAGTTCTTAAGTTCTGATTCTGATATCAGAACTTGTTACAGATCAGATTATTTGCAGGTTCAATATATTTGGACTAAGCCCACTAACAAAGTGACTTAGCCTATTTCAGTACCCAGCCCAATAATCCAATCACCGATAAATAAATTCGAATTAAAATAATTCTCAAATAAATAAAATCCTTGCCCAGGTCGCCTCGCGTACGCGAGACGCCGAGACATTCGCCCAAATCGCCCTCCCGACCCGACCCGACCCGGTCCGGTCCGGTGTGGTGCGTGGCGGGGCGGGGCGCGCGTGTGTGTGTGTGTGCGCGTGAAGCACACAACAACACAATGGACCATCATACACCTTAGTAGTTGTATACTACTCATGTGGGTAATACCATATAAAGCACACATCCTCCTTTATTTATTTCAATGTGGGACAAACATTCTCAAATTTTTCCAAGCTTTTCCAAGCTACTTTCAACTCTCATTTCATATGGATTTCATTAAGAAAATTCTTAAAACCATACATGAAAATTTAAGTTCAAATATCATTGAACAATTTCCAATCATTAGATTTTAGGATTAACATCAAGAACATAATTAAATTAAGCTCTAAAATCCTAATTTTCTAACAATCCCCCACAAATCCATACAGAAATGCGATCAATTTCCCTTCATGACTTATTTTTCAGAGTCGGTACCCTTCCGGGTTTGAACCCTCCTAATTCCTCTACTTCAATGGCTATCGGACTCAGATGGAATGTTTCACCTTGAATCTTAATCCGTTTAGTATAACCATATTCCATAGACGACGACAAGTTAAAGGTTATGGTGCCAATCTACGGCTTTGAGACATTAATGGTCATGTCTCGATCCTGTTCGTCGAATGCTTCAAGGATTAACCCTATCCTCTAATTGCGACCACACAATTACATTCGCTTAGCTGGGCATCTCCAGAGATATACTGCCTCTATCTCGTCAAATGACTTGATCCCATTCAGAGTTTTATCACTCTTGCTTTTCTGGCAGTGTCAGTACCTTCTAGGTTTACAGGGAATAGACTCAGATACTATAGTATCATCTATGTAGCAAAGGTACTACCAACTCATCCTTACAGCTTGTTATTACCCATTGAATACACTTCGAGGGATCTCCTCTCATGTGTATTGGGTTCCCACTGTTGATGAATTATGATGGGTTGACAGTCCCATCCCCAACCTTGACTTAAGGACCACTGCAGGTTCCAGTCCTTTAGTAAGAGGATCAGCTATATTATTCTGAGTTCCTATGAACTCTTTAGCTATGATCCTATCAGTCACTAAACCCCTTATAGACTTGAGTCTAACTTGGATGTGTCTCTTAGTTTTAGCATTATGCTTTTTACTGCTAATTTTGTCGATAGTTGTTCGACTATCACAGTAAATAGCAATAGCAGGAAGCGGTCTGTTTACTACAGGTATTGCAGACATAAGTCCGTGTAACCATTCAGCCTCCGTCCCTGTGGCATCAAGTGCACACAACTCAGCCTCAAAAGTAGACCGAGTAACAATAGTCTGTCTGCTTGACTTCCAGGATATTGCTCCACCAGCCAAGGTGAACACGTATCCAGTCACTCCATTGGAACCAGACTTCTTAGCTATCCAACTTGCATCACTGTACCCTTCAAGCACACCAGGAAATCTCCTGTAGTGTAAACTAAGGTATATTGTGCCTTTTAGATATCTAAGTACTCTATCAAGAGCATCCCAATGAGTTCTGTTTGGACAGCTTGTATATCTAGCCAATTTAGACACAGAATATGAAATATCTGGTCTAGTACAGTTAGCAAGATACTGCAAGCTCCCAATAATCTGAGAATACCTTAACTGAGACACAGGCACTCCTGAAGTATTCTTGACAAGGGAAACTTTCGAATCATAAGGTGTACTAGCGATTCTACACTGTGAATAACCATATTTCTCAAGTATAGATTTCTCTATATAATGAGATTGAGTCAAGGTTATTCCTTCAGTGGACTGAACCAGTTTGATTTCAAGAATCACACTTGCCTCACCCATATCCTTCATTTCAAAATGTCTTTTCAAGAATTCTTTAGTCTCGTTAATAATCTCAATATTAGTTCCAAACAATAAAATGTCATCCACATATAGGCACAAAATAACACACTCATTATCTTTAACTTTAGTGTAGACACACTTATCACTTTCATTAATCTTATAACTGAAAGGCAATATAGTTTCATCAAACTTTTTATGCCAATCTCTGGGAGCTTGTTTCAAGCCATAGATGGACTTGATCAACTTACATACTTTCCTTTCATTGCCTGATGCAACAAATCCATCAGGCTGATCCATATAAATCTCTTCTTCAAGTTCACCATGAAGAAAAGCCGTCTTTACATCCATCTGATGGATGATAAGACCATGGACTGAAGCCAATGCTATAAGCATTCGGATTGTTACCATTCTTGCAACCGAAGAGTATGTATCAAAATAATCAATTCCTTCCTTTTACTTAAAACCCTTAGCTACCAGTCTAGCTTTGTACTTATCTATTGAGCCGTCAGGGTTTAACTTCCTTTTAAAGACCCATTTGCACCCAATAGTAGAACACCCAGGAGGGAGATCAACCAACTCCCATGTTCCATTAGAAACAATAGAGTCAATTTCACTCTTGACAGCGCCCTTCCAGTGCCTTGACTCAGAAGAATCCATAGCTTGCCGGAAAGTTAAAGGTTCGTCCTCGATATTGTAAGTGATGAAATCACCTCCAAAATCCTTGACTACCTTTGCACGCTTACTTCTCCTTGGTTCCTCTAGTTCCTTAGGACTAGAGCTACTACTAGGTTCCGCCTCCACATTTGTCATCTTTTCCACATGATCAGGAATAGAACTTGATGTGTGAGTAGGATCTTCCTCAGAAGTTGTTTCAGGTATTCCAGTCTTCATAGGGTAGACATCCTCAAAGAATGTCGCATCTCGAAATTCAACTATCGTGTTTGCCACTATACCATCTATGTCAGATTTTAACACTAAAAATCTCATAGCTGTAGTGGTTTCAAGATAGCCCAGAAAGATACAGTCAACAGTCTTTGGACCTAGTTTCTTTCTCTTGTGTTCAGGAACAAGCACCTTAGCAAGGCACCCCCACACACGAAGATACTTAAGACTAGTCATCCTGCCTTTCCATAACTCCAAGGGTGTTTTATCCATGTGTTTCAGAGGGACTCTATTCAAAATATGGCAAGCCGTATTTAGAGCCTCCCCCACATGTATTTAGGCAACCCAGAGTTAATAAACATACTATTAATCATATCTTTAAATGTTCTGTTCTTTCGCTCAGCAACCCCATTAGACTCAGGTGTGTATGGTGGAGTAACTTCATGAATTATACCATTGTTTGCACAAAATTCATTAAAAGCATTACTCGTATACTCACCACCTCTATCAGATCTCAATCTTTTAAGTAACTTACTAGTTTGTTTTTCTACTTCAGTTTTATATATAATGAATTTACTAAGTGCTTCATCCTTATGTCTAAGTAAATAAATATAACAGTATCTACTACTATCATCTATAAAAGTAATGAAGTATCTAAACTGGTCCTTGGTCAACACACCACCAAATTCACAAATATCAGTGTGTACTAAATCTAACAAGTCTGAATCCCTAACAACGTTATGAAAAGGTTTCCTTATCTGTTTAGCAGACACACATACTTGACATTTAGAATTCTTTTCTATGGTATATTTTGGAATCAACTCTAAGTTCATCATGTTCTTAAGAGCACCAAAGTTTAAATGACCTAGTCTAGCATGCCATATATTTGAGGACTCAATACAGTTAACAGTAGGAATAACATTATTATTCAAATTTCCCAAAACGGGATCCGCATTAATAACAAATAAACCATTTGACAAGTAACCCTTGCCAAAGAATGTACCAGTGTGAATAAGAACTACTTTATTACACTTGAACGAAATTTCAAAACCACTAGAAACTAAACAGCTTCCACTTATTATATTTCTACGCATGTTGGGAACATGATGCACTCTCGTCAGAGATAGAATATATCCTGAAGGGAACTTCAGATCCACATTTCCAACTCCATGTACTTGAGCAACACTAGCATTCCCCATCTTCACAGTCAGGCTATGACTCTGTTGATAAGATACAAATAAACTAATATCAACACAAATATGTACATTAGCTCCAGTATCTATCAACCATTCATTTGACAGATAGGCAGAAAATATCACAGGGTTGTAGGATACATACCGGTCAGCGTCGGTTTCAGAAGCCGTAGCCTCACCAACAACCATGTTCACTACAGGCCCACTTGCGGTTCCAAGCACAATATTTGCTTGCGCTACCTCGGTTTTCTTCGCTTTCTTCGTAGGGCAGTCCTTACTCCAGTGCCCAACCTGCCCACAAGACCAGCATGGTTTGTTTGCCTTGGGTTTCTTGGCCTTGTCCTTGTCACTCTTAGGTTTATTACTATTAGCTTTCTTAGCAAAAGCCTTCCTCTTTTGTCCTACAGTTGCTATGTTTACCTTCGAGGTACCGTGTTCAGTTGGCATCACATGTCCCTGTTTGGACTTGTGTTGTTCTTGTACCGAGATGTCCAGCATAAGGTTGGTCCAGGTGATCTCTCCTTTCTGTCTTTTCAGGGAGAGAGAGAACTCTTCCCAAGACTTCGGGAGTTTTTTCAATCACACTCATCACCTTGAACTTCTCCGGGAGATTCATTCCAGACTCCTTCAAAGCATGCACTATCATCTCGAAATCATGCACCTGCTCAGTCATGGACTTATTGTCCACCAGCTTGAACTCGAGGAACCTTGCCACAGAATACTTTTCTAGACCTTGTGAGTCAGTATTATGTGTCTGGTCCAGCTTCTCCCATAAGAGTTTTGCAGAGTAGGCATCAGAAGAATAGACATCAAACAAAGTGTTTGTTAGTGCCGCCAGAATGGCCGCTCTAGCCACTCCATCCTTCTCAGCCCATTTCGCAAAAGCCTTAACTGTGTCAGCCTTCTCTTGATCCACTACTGGTTTCTCATATTCCACAACCGGCCACAGACCCTTTATAGTCAACCACAACTTCATCCTTTTCTGCCAGCGAGAAAAGCCAATGCCACCGCTGAATTTCTCCGGTAAACCAGTTAGTTCAACAGCTTGTGGGAAACTATAGGTGGTCCAATCAATGGCCCCAGCAGTTGCACCCGAACTGCCACCACCACCAACGATAACCTCACTTTCGTTAACCATTATGCTAAATTCTATATAACGAATATTCTCTTCAAGAATGTTGTAAATCTCACTAACAAATATAGCAACATAGAAGCAAGTGTATAAAGAATTTAACAAGTTTAGGCCAAGACCACAGTTAACAAAACAAAACATGCAGGTAAACAAAATCAGTAACTGAAATAACGAGGAGAGAAAGAAAGATGTACCCGAAACCATAGCTTTTAACAGTGAATGAAATACAGGTTCACAGATACAAAATGCCAAGAAAAATGATCACAGCTGAGTCACCAGGCCTTGCTCGAAGTCCTGGCTGCTCTTGAAGAGAATATTGCCCCTACCTGCTGCGTTTGGGATGCGCACAATATCTCCACCAGGATAAAACAGCTCGGAGTTTATGTTAACAGCAGCAACAAAAGCTCCACTTCGACCAGCACCTCAGTCGCCGGAAAATATCAGCACTTCAGGACTTGTGGGAGAGAAATGCAGAGAGGTTGAAGAGAAGAGAAGAGAATGTAGTGTATAGTTGCTTATTCATTCAGTTTAGCCTCTATTTATAGGAGAGGAAAAATGAAACTATCCACACACTTAATGTCTGAATTAAACTGCTTCATTAATGAAAAAATCAAAACTGATAAGATTTTGAATTCATTAATGAAAAAATAAAAACTGATCAACTTTTGAATTTAAATTATTTGTAACAGCTTTTCACATTAACACCCATATTATTATCAGAACTTAAGTTAAGTTCTGATTTGATTCATCAGTACTTAAGTTCTGATTCTGATATCAGAACTTGTTAAGTTCTGATTTTATTCATCAGTTCTTAAGTTCTGATTCTGATATCAGAACTTGTTACAGATCAGATTATTTGCAGGTTCAATATATTTGGACTAAGCCCACTAACAAAGTGACTTAGCCTATTTCAGTACCCAGCCCAATAATCCAATCACCGATAAATAAATTCGAATTAAAATAATTCTCAAATAAATAAAATCCTCGCCCAGGTTGCCTCGCGTATGCGAGACGCTGAGACATTCGCCCAAATCGCCCTTCGACCCGACCCGACCCGGTCCGGTGCGGTGCGTGGCGGGGCAGGGCGCGCGTGTGTGTGTGCGCGTGAAGCACACAACAACACAATGGACCATCACACACCTTAGTAGTTGTATACTACTCATGTGGGTAATACCATATAAAGCACACACCCTCCTTTATTTATTTCAATGTGGGACAAACATTCTCAAATTTTTCCAAGCTTTTCCAAGCTACTTTCAACTCTCATTTCATATGGATTTCATTAAGAAAATTCTTAAAACCATACATGAAAATTTAAGTTCAAATATCATTGAACAATTTCCAATCATTAGATTTTAGGATTAACATCAAGAACATAATTAAATTAAGCTCTAAAATCCTAATTTTCTAACAGTATCCACAACCACTTTGAGTTAATATTAGGAATAGATTTTGTGGTAATGTGAATGTCTACAGGTCTACAAGTACAAAGGAAAAATTAACACTTCAGATAAAACAAAGGAGAAGGGTTGCTGGCTATAAGCCAATGATTTAAGTAAAAAGTTTTGAAATCATCAGATTGAGTGACAATGATATGCATTACAATATTTCATAATCATTGCCTTGAAGTATCGGTCCACTACTCATCGTTTATTAGGGCTCAATTACAACAGCCTGGAAATAACCACTAGCCTCCAGCCACCAAACTACTTGTTAAACTAATCAAAAGTAGTTGGCACATTCTTGTTAGTTCCTCTAAAACAACTATATACACCACACCAACTCTGTTGCTCATTCACATACAACTGAAACACACAGAACCCTTTTTGGCAGAAGATAACTCTTCGCTTTATTGAAATAATTTATAACTTAAGTGATGGAGAGTTTGAAGCTTGCCTCGGTTCTTACCCTTTTCTTTATGGTTCTAGTGGCTTGCTCCAATGTTGGAGTCACGGCCGCCCTTGATATTGGATCTCCTGCGCCATCACCAACAATAGAGAGTGCTGGTACAGCTTTGTTTGTTCCTGCCGCACTTGCTGCCTTCGCTTCTCTGGTTACTTGTCTTGTTTAATCATTATCTGTACTTTATGCATTCTGAACTTGGATTGTAATACATTTCTTCTAATTTATTACCTGTAATCAGTATGCTTTATTTGTTTTAAAAAATGATGAGCTACAAACAATCATACTAAAATTTTATAGTTTAGCAAATCTGTATGAGTTGATGAAATATAAAATGCAGGAAAGTCTTTTACACATCCAACTCAGATGAATAATATAAATCCACATGCATTAGCATTACTATGGATAAATGAATAAAGGCAAAAAAACAAATATACAGAATTTTATAAAAAGAAATGGAAATTATGAAAAATGAAATGTACTAGATGAGAAGGAACACAATGACAGACGAGAGAGGTACCGGTGGCGACAATACAAAAGGTGAAACAATGTAAAGAACCATTGAAATGTTGATTTCACCCGTAAAGTCATAACTTATATATGAAATGGGCTCCTTCCAACTATTTATGCTAGGAATTTTCGTGAAAATCAAACCGTTACCTTTACTCTTTTGCATGTTACAATTCTCGAATAAGATTAGACATCTCTAACGCTTGCTCCCGAGTTAAAATTAGGAGAGAAGAGAAGAGATTCTTGAAGAAAATTTTAAAATTTTCTCTCCTACCCGTGCTCCAGAGTTTTTTACAGGAGAGAAGGGGAGAGAATAAATGATAGAATTTGGTTACAAAACTTTCTCTCCAAAATTGGAAAGATTGGGATGGAAGAGAAACAATTTTGTATCAATTATTTTAGTATTCCAAAAATACCCATACATATCTATTTGCATAAAACAAAAACAAGAGTCCACAATCACCTTATTCTGGAGTCCTTCTACTTCCCTGTGCCAGCAAAAAATAGTCGCTCCTTCTACTTCGCTGAAGTAATTTTCTTCTTCTCAAAATTAGAGATGCTATATAGGCGTACATAGTTCTGCCTATATGTATTTAAATCAGCTTCCTATCAAAATTATTGTTTTTGATAGTAATATGTATCTTTATACGTATATATAATAATGATATGTAAATTTGAGTATTGATGTATCATAATTCATATATGATACAGGTTGTGTGTGATTTTATCTTTAATTTTTTTGTTAATTTTGTTAGTAGTAGATATGTTACTCATATGACTTAATTGTTTAATACATGTAAGAATGGACAATACTATATTTGAGAGGGTAAATCAAATTCATCGTTGGGTACAAATGCAACAATTAGCTGCTATTCAACTGGTTTGTCTTGTTGTGGTATTACTTGTACATCTCAAAAATCAGCGGATAAAATATGTGAATTTGCCTAGCAGGGAGCTTAGATTACATAGACAAAGAGTGCGAGAAGAAGTGATGGATGATCTATCTAATCGTGCTAAATGTCGTGATACAATTCGAATGAATAAAGAAGCTTTCTTGAAGTTATGTAAAATTTTAATAAGTGATGGAGACCTACGACCAACCCAACAAATTTCAGTTGAAGAGCAAGTTGCTAGATTTTTACATATAATAGGGGGTGATGAGAGGAATCGGTTTATTTCTTGGGTATATCGTCGATCTTTCTCAACCACAAGTAGAACATTTCACAGAGTTTTAAAAGCAATATTAACTGTAGAGGATCGTTTTCTTCAACAACCTAATGGACAAATAATTCCACAAGAAATTCGTAAGAAGAGAAGGTTTTTTCCCTATTTTAAGGTACTTGTGACTCATATAAAACTTATTAAATTATTATATTTATAAAACTTAATAAATGTATTAATGTTAAATAACAATATTTCAGGATTGTGTTGGTGCTATTGATGGAACACATGTCCGTGTTAGAGTGCCTAGTAAAGATGTTCCAAGGTATCGTGGTCGTAAGGGATATCCAACTATAAATGTACTAGCTGCATGTACTTTCAATTTAAAATTTACATATCTTTTAAGTGGTTGGGAAGGAACAGCATCAGATTCCAGGATTATTAAAGATGCACTGTCGAGAGATTATAAATTAATTATTCCAAGAGGTATTGATTATTAAACATACTAAACATAAGTTTCTTTTTTTTTAATTTAATATTTTATAATAAATTTCTTTTTATATAGGCAAATATTATTTAGTTGATGCGGGTCTCCCTCATAGAACTGGACTAATTGCCCCATTTAGAGGTGTCCGTTACCATTTGAAAGAGTACTCAGCTCATGAACCTCATAATGCAAAAGAGTTGTTTAATCATCGTCATGCATCATTGAGGAATACTATCGAACGAGCATTTGGCGTGCTAAAAAAAAGGTTTCCTAATATTAGAAGTACGACTGAACCATTTTATTCGTGTGAAACACAATCAGACATATTCCTTGCATGTTGTATCTTGCACAACTTTTTACAAGTCAAAGATCAGGATCTTGCTGCTGAAGAAGAAGTGATAAAAGAGCTAGAAAAGGAAGATCCTGAGGTACCTTATTATGCACCAAGGGACAAGAGTGAAGCTGGTGCTATTGCCGATGAAATAAGAAATAGAATACCAAATTCCATGTGGGCTGATTATACGCTGCACGAACAAGACAATGAATCTAATATGGGAGAGTAAATGTTATTATTGATTGTGTATTTCGTTGACATTAGTTTTAGTCTTAGAATTCTAGTTACCAAAATAAAGTTGAAGTTTTAACTTTATATTGCTTAAGAAAGAGGTTTATCATACGATTTTGTTTCATGTTAACATGCTTTGGTTATACATATTGGACATCTAAAATGTCAAATTTCTTAAATATATGTTAAATGTGTTTCAGGTTTAACTATGTCAATTTTCAGGTTTTAAATATATAACTTCTGTTGTTATCATTGTTATTATGTTATATTAGATGGGCAAAACAGTGAAGGACGAAGATGCAGTAAAGAGAGAACAGTTGATATGGACCCCTATGATGGACAATGCTTTTATTCAATCCATGCTTAATCAACAATACGAAGGCCACAGAATTGACGGGACTTTCACGTCTCAAGCTTATGTTAATATGGTAGCCGAGATGTGGCAAAAGCTCAATATAGAACTGAATAAAGCACATCTAAAGAATCAATTAAAACCTCTTAAAGATCACTTTGCTCAATGCTATGATTTATTTCGTGGAGTAGGTTTGAGTGGCTTCTCTTGGAATTCAGAATCTAAATTGTTTGAAGCAACATAAGATGTTTGTGATCAACTAATAACAGTAAGTATTAACTATACTAATTATATAATTTCATTAATTTTTTAATCTTTTCATTTCTACTAATATTGTATACTTCATTTCTTTTATTTTTGTAGGTAAAACCTGATGCTATTAAGTGGAAGACCAAGCCAATTTTAAACTATAACGAATTGGAGGAGTTGTTTGCAAAAGACAGGGCGACGGGTGCTGGAGCTGAAACGGTCAAGGAAAAAAATAAAAGAAGGTTGAATACAAGTTCTACGGACTGGTCAGTTGATGACATAAATGATTTACTAACGGGGTCTAATGTAAATCTGAAAAGTTTAAACAATGATGATGATGTTCAGTTTGTGGCTGCTACGCAATCACCTCACGAGGTATTTAATAGTGCAACTGAAGCTAAGGGTAAAAAAAGGAAGTATGATGAGGAGGAGGACATAAATAAAGGAAAGAAAAAGAAGTTGGAGGAGGAAGATGACGTAAATAAGAAAATAGTGATGTCTCTCGAGAATGTCGCGAATTCTATTAGGGAAGGACATGCCATACTTAAAGAGAGTAACATCATACTTGAAAGGTCCCGACAACGTATTTACAATGAAGAATAAATATATAATGAGCTGCAAGTTATCGGCTTGGAGGCAACTAAAATCTGTGAAGCTTATTTATTCCTAGTGAAATGTCCTGAAAGTGCAAGGGCGTTTTTTGGTTGTCCGCTTCAAATGCGAAAGGAGATCCTGGAAGAATTGATGAAGAAAAAAGATTGAGTTTGTCGAGATTTATTATTAAATTCTATTTTTTATCTTCTAGAGTAGGAGTTAAGAAATTTAGGATTTTGAGACGTTTAGGTAATTTAATTAATTGTGTTTTTATGGATTGTTTATTCTCTAGATTATTTGGTTTACTCTGAAATTTTTCTGCAATAGATTGTTTGTTGGGCTTATTCTATTAGTTTAGTAATTCTTCTTTATTTTAAAATTCATTCTTTCTTTAATTCATAAATTTTATTACATTGTGTAGAATGTTGAGTATTCAACAGCTGGTAATGATACAGGTCTGTGTTCTATAAACCCAAGGGGAGCTATATGCTTTCTAGGTGTGCCAGTTTGTTATGAACTCATGGCCCAATAGCAGTATGCGCACAAGACTAATTTAGCCATCTAGTTTTGTCACTTGCAACTTTGTAAATAAATAATATTCTATCAAGAATCAGTGAACATCTGTAGAAAAAATATAATTACTGCAACCTTTGGTTTCATTGCCTTGCTCTTCTTGAACTTGTTTGTGATATTGGGTTGGTATTTTTTTTTGGCTTCAGAGTTTTTGATTTATGATGATGATGAGGGAGCTGAAGCAGATGACGAAGATGTACCTAATATTAAGTACTCCTTGTTGATAACACTGGATGGTCATCAAACACGAGGTGGAGTAGTTAACCTTTGCATTCATCAGTCCCCTGGTATTATCGCAAGGAAAGCAATAAGTTGTATTGATGTTTTCACTAACAAAAATTGCAAAAAATTTGAAAAATTATCTTGTACCTGTAGTTGAGGCTTTTTTTTCAAGATGCCTTTTGAGTAGTGATACTTATTTTATAAGGTCACCTATCAGATTGTTATTACTTGAACTCCATTCCTAATCACGATTAAATTATTATCAAAAGCTTATTTCTAAAATTGTATGCAACTAACCATGTTGTGTACTTAAAATCTCTTTTTATTCTTGCACTTTTTCTGTAGTAGTCAGGGGCCATGATGATATAAATTGTTGAAGCTGATATATTAGGTTTGGTTCGTGTTGGAGTAAATTTTGTATTTCCATTAATTTCAGTGAAGGCAATATACATCTCCCTGTTTTTACTTACAGAGATGAGTTTCTGTCAGCAGGTTCCAAAATGTTGTGGCATTTTCTTTACTTAATAAGTGTTTCTGGTTTGATCTGAGTTGTTGCAAAATGACTGGCTGATTTTGCAAGGTCTGGGGTTGCTTATTTTATACATGGACTTTTGTTTTTATTTCTACTGGTTCGAGGTGGCTTCGAGAGTATGTTGTTGCTGCAGTTTCTTTTTATCTGAGCAATAAAGGGGATAGTCTCTTGGTAGTTTTGTGCGTGGATCCTTGGCAAAATATTTCAGATTATAGAGTTGAATTTTGCTGGATTGTTTTTTTGGGATTTGCAGATTTGGAAGCTATGCTGGGTTTTTGACTTGCTATGGAGTGCTATGTTATTTTGCTCTAATTCTGGACTTCTTTGGAATCCTGGGGCTGGGAGTGGGTTTTTGCTTCGGTTTTTTCCTGGAGTTTTATTTGCTCCTGAAAGTTTGTATATTTATTTTTGTAATATTGTTTTGCTTGGTTTGGTTTTTCCTTGTTTAGTTTAGGCCGAGTTTTGTTTCTTGTCTCTTGGTCGTTTGTTCCAAGAGATGTGACTCTTTGTATATTCTTTCCTTCTTTTATATTTTGCGACGCTTAGTCCTCATTTACCCAAAAAAAAACATAAGGGCTTTATATGCAATTGTAGCAGCAGTTTCGTTAGAATTCCCTAGTGTTTGCAACCTCTGTGGGAAGGATTTGACAATAATTATCTAACAGGAATGAATGTTGCAGATAATTTGTAGGATATACGATTTTATTTATTTTAAGGGTATTCTGGTAAAAAGTAAAATTTTCTTTCTTTCCCTCTTAACTCGGGAGCATAATAAAGATTACAGGAGAAACTCTTTCTTTTGAACTCGGGAGCACGAGAGAGATTCATTTTCTTCCACTTTTTTTCTTCTCTTCTCTTCTCTCCCCATCTCTTCTCTTCTCTTCTCTCCCAGAAAAACTCGGTAGCACAACGTAAGTTCATAAGGAAGTATGAACTACTGGAAAATTATATTTAATCAATTAAACTTGTAAGCCAAATAAAAAAAATATCTATCGCCTTAATCAGATATCTGATAATCTGACTTATGATTATATCATCTTGGATATCCCAAAAACTATTTAGTAAAATTGAACCAAAATAAATAATAATTTTTAGGGAAAATAAATTTATAAGTCCCTGAACTATTCCGGTTTTATTCGATAGGTCCCTAAATAAAAGATTCTGCAAACAGGGTCCTTTAACTTTCAATTTTTTTGGATCACGTCCTTTCATCAAAAAGATTCTGACAGAATCTGTCAGAATTGAGCTGATGTGGCATTCCCCTTTTGACATGTCATCAGCTTATTTGTACACACGAACAGAGAGAGTTAAAAAACGAAAATAAAAAGAAAATAAATCAGAAAAGAGCCGTTAACAAAGTTTAAATACATATATACACACACAACTATTTTTATATGTTGAATTAGGGTTCATAACATAAATTGGGGAAACACTGCATACAAGGCATGTTACTGATTTCATCAGGGTTTTCGTGTGTGTACTTGCATAGATTCTACCATCTAACATTTATGTATATATTTGCGTGTATTCATGATAATGACAATGATTCATGTGTATACTTGCATAGATATCAATAATTTTCCTTCAATTTCATAGATAAACTCTAACCCAATAAATAGATATATGTTATGTGTATGTATATGGATAGTGGATTCCGTTAACGCCTATATACGAGCTAGTATGTCTTTTTTTTATTTAATTAAGTTTTTCTGTCAATTTACACGTCAGCTAACGAGGTTTTAAAGTTATCTGCCACGTCAGCAAGATTCTGACGTCAAAATCTTTTTAACGGAATGACCTGATCCAAAAAATATTTGAAAGTTAAAGGACCCGATTTGCGAAATCTTTTGTTCAGGGACCTATCGCATAAAACCGGAATAATTCAGGGACTTATCAATTTATTTTCCCTAATTTTTATGCCTAAAAAAAGTTTCTAATCCAATTCTAAAAACTGAAGGAAGTTCCTTGTTTTTCTCACTGCATAAAAGTGAACTTTAACGAACAGCGTGAAAATATGAAGGCAAATAGACAAACTCCTTGTTGCACCAACAAGGAAGATCCATCATGACCTGTCTGTATGTCTATCACAAAAAACTGAAAAGAAAGAATTCAGATGAAAATTTAACCAAAAAAATAAAAAACAATTCAGATAAAACAACGGAGCGACACCGTTTGCTGGCTACAAGCTAATGATTTGAACCAAAACTCCATATAAAAGGATCCAATAATCATATGCATTAGTAATGAGATGTATTACGGTGAGTTAAAACTTGCCTTGAAGAATCTCTCCACTTGTCATCACTTCTCGTTGCTCAATTACTACAGCCTGTAAACGAGGCAGTAGAGTGATTAGATAAATAACAATCATATCTAAGTACCTAAATTAATCTTTATTAACATGCCACTAACCTTTAATCATTAATCTTCTTGTTAAACAAATCAAAAGTAGTTGGCGGATGCTTGTTAGTTCCACTAAAACAACTATATATAGCATGCCAACTCTAGTGTTTATTCACATACAACTGAAACCACAGACCCATCATTAGCAGACAATATTTCTATACTTTTTTGAAATAGTTTATAACATCAGTAATGGAGAGTTTAAAGCTTGCCTCAGTTCTTACGGTCTTCTTTATGGTTGTAGTGGCTTGCTCCGACGTTGGAGTCACGGCTGCCCTTGATGTCGGAGCTCCTGCACCATCACCAACAATAGAGAGTGCTGGCACAACGTTGTTTGTTCCTGCTGCACTCACTGCCACCCTGCTTTCTTGTTTTGCTTAATTATTATTTGTATCTGAGACATTTTGAATTTAGGTTAAAGTAAATTTTCTTATTATTTAACCGAATTGTAATGATTCTTATCGATGAATAATGAACTAGAGACTTTTAATTCAAATCTCAGACTTTTCGCAAATGTGGATCAAACACGAAATGAAACTATTAGTTATGCTACGAATTTTGATTGACATAAACAAATCCGTGTACAATTTTATTAAAGGGGGTATGCAAAATGTTTGACCCGTTTGTTAACGTCATAGTTTTGTTTTCTCCGATATCTACCACTAATATAATAATTGACTAACAAATAAAATACACCAATAAATTACCATAAAAATTGAAATGCATGTATTATAGATATAATAATAAAGTGTCCCTTAAAAACGGTAACAAAAACAAAAAAGTATGTCTAAATGAATCATTTATTCATTCAATTTGAAAGTATGTCTGAAAAAGTTATGTTCCAAGTTTACTAAGAGGTTGCTTGAATGTTATTTGGGAGCCTTGGTTGCCCCTTCAATTTGTTGCAGCTCCTGCACCATCACCAACAAGTTCTGGAACACTTTAACTTCTTTCGCTAAACATAGCTTCTAAAAGATCAAATTTATAACTGTTAGCTAAATTAAACGTCTAAAAAGGCTTCACGGATGACAAAACGGTTCAAAATAGCCTAAATAAATATACCCCGACCCGTTCTCTGAAAGAGCGGGAGTTCAAGTCCGAAATGACATATTTGTGTGTTATGCCCAAAAATTGGTATAAACAATATTCAGATTGAGATTGATAAAATAGTCAAAATAAGGAAGAAATGCCTAAAATTAAGGAACAGATAAGGTTATCTTCCTTATGGAAGGAAAGTAGGCGCACCCTGTGTGTAGGAAGGACGCGCCCTTTATTTTCATGGCTGATGAAAAAGTTGTTGTCAGTAGGCCCCATGTAAATGGGGCGCGCCCTCATCATGAAGAGGTGGCGCGCCCAGTGACTTGGTAGGGAAGTGATGAAATCTCTGGAAAATTCCCACCAATGATAAATCTTAGGGCGCGCCCTAAGTGAGTAGGATGTCTTGATGAGAACTTCAATATGGTTACTTGGATGGGTTTTTTAGAAGACTCAAGGAAGATGGAGATTATTATGACTAACCTATTTGATGCAGGTACTCTATTGAAGAACTCCTTCCTGTAGAACATCTATAGGAAAGGTGGTGTCCGTGGTCAGAGACCTCCAGGGATAGGTCTGGGCTGAAGACCTCATCCTGTAGTCAATGAGTGTCCTTATTGGGGATGTGGGGTAAAATATGGTGTGTGCTTTGAGAGCTCTGTCTCTGTAGTCAATGGGTGTCCTCGTTGGGAGACTTCGGAGTATCCTGCACTTTGCACCCAAAAGCTTGGGATCACTTGTCCTGTAATCTAGTAGGGGCTCCTTATCGAGGGACAATGATGCGTCCAATATTTGGGGTGAACCACGACTAAACCTGCATCCACGGACTAGAGAAACAGCTGGTAGCGGAGGGTTATCCTTGGCCAGGGAGATGCCTTATCCGTGAAGTCTCGAAACTGCGGACGAGCCTTGGGCCTTTGTGGTTGGGCCTCATCGGCGGACATTCCTAAACCTAGTAGAAGATGGTTTCCAGTGGGTTTCCCATTGGGTCTCGGGACAAGAAATCTAATCCCGTTAGGTTTCTTGTTCCCCAAGAACTATATTGGATTGATTCCCTATAAATAGGGATACCTCCTTCAAATTGCAAGGGGTCAGAAGCGAGAGCGCAAAGGAGCCACCACTAACCCTAAGCAATCTCAGCCACCAATAACCACCACCACCACCAAACACTGTTCATCTTTTCCGATAAATACTGTTCATCGAATCCATCAGTTATTGTTCATGTTTCCGATGAAGAACCGCCTTCACAGATCTTGTTTCTGGTTACGAACCTCAGACTTTGTTGCTCCCAAATTCCTCCGTCAACAAATTGGCACTAGAAGGAGGGGCCAATCAATATCTACATCTAGGAGGAAGGATGTCGCAATATCATGATGGAAGTTTTTATGATGGAAGCTCTGAGGAAGAATCTGATCATGGCTATGAACATGAACCTTACGTTCCACCAATGACCGATCGCCCCACTCCGGACGTTGGGGGACAACCGCCTGTGCTCATCAGCAACGCTGACTTGCTGGAACAACTGTATCGCATGGGCGATGCTCTGATCGGCTTCGATTCAAGGTTGAGCACTGTGGAGCGGCGCAAGAATAGAAGGGGCCTTCGTCGCAACCGTGCTACTCATGCACCTGGGAAAACACCTATGACTGATAAAGATGCCTCGGCTGGCCACGGTCACACTGGAGGAGGACGTGTGCCGATAACCCCGCGACGCCTGA
This sequence comes from Apium graveolens, assembly GCF_009905375.1. Taxonomy (NCBI): domain Eukaryota; kingdom Viridiplantae; phylum Streptophyta; class Magnoliopsida; order Apiales; family Apiaceae; genus Apium; species Apium graveolens. The sequence goes on along the minus strand of NC_133654.1, from coordinate 61,460,101 downwards.
ACTATTCCAATGATACGTCCCCAATAATCGAGCTGGTGGAAGAAGATGCTGATGGTCGAGAAATCCTGCGGATGGATAATCGGGAGGTTGCCCATCCGCACTGGTCTGGACATAGTCTTGAGGAGCGCCGACAGGCGGAGTCCATGCCGGAGAATGAGCAACGAGGCTTTGCGGCTTTAAAGGATCGCTTGGGGATCCACTTAGGCGACGATGATCTGAGAATGTTGTTACTTGAATGGAAAAAGGAAGCTGATCGTGGGGACGTGATGCCCCATGATACAACGCGTGTGCCCCTGAATTCCCATGGAAATCAGGAGCGGCACCGCGATCATGAGAGAGCTCCTCCCCACAGATCACTGGACCGATATGGTCGAGGATATGGAAGCAACCGTTGGAGAAGGCCCCAATGGAGGGGAAGAGGCGGAGGTCGAGGTAGGTACTTAGATGGGTATCGCCGCAACAACTACCGTGTCCGCACTATGCCCGCTGGTATAATCGAACAGACAGCGATAACTATGCTGAATATGATGATCATAGAGATGTGGAGAATTATTATCGCGAGACGGCTCGAGGCCGCGGTCGAGGTCAAGGAGAAAATTTGGGGGGAGATCAAGGTCGGAACCCCGAAGTAATCGTGATAACAGAAGATGTCCAGAATACCAACCAACAACAAGCCCCTCCTGGTGGAAACCAAGCAGAGGTACCTCCACCACAGCCCCAAGGTCCGCAGCCTCACATGCAAACTATCCCAGGTGTGGGGACTTTAATATGGGCGATCTGAAAAGGCTACTTAACCATCTGGAAGGCAGAGTGACAGAGGCGCAGTTGCCGGCCGGGTATCACAACACTACTAGCGATGTCCGTTTCCACGGAAGCTCAGACCCCGTGGAATTCCTGGACCGATTCAATATAGAGATGGACGTATATCAAGTACCGGACTTGGCTCGATGTCGGCTCTTGGCAGTGACTTTTAGAGAAAGCGCCCAACAATGGTTTCAAAAGCTTGGGCCGGGAGTAATCACTTCCCGGGATCAAATGAACACTCTTTTCTTGACCAAGTTCCAAGCTGCTGTAAGATACGTTCCCTCTATTACAACTCTCTCGCCAACATCAGGCAAAGGGAGAATGAAAGCTTGACGTCGTACTTTAAAAGGTTCAATGCTGAATCTACCAGCGTAAGGGGGGCTTCAGACGAACCCTTAAAGAGCTTTTTGATAGCAGGGCTAAGGGTTGGTTTGGACTTCTGGAAGCACTTACAAGAAAAAGACCCAGCTACTCTAGCAGATGTCTTTGTTTTGGCAGAGTCGTTCAAAGCCATAGAGTAATCTCTGGCAGAGGTACAACCAGCAGCACAATCAAGTAAGAGAAACAAAGCAAGGAAGAGAGACAGATCTCCAAGCCCGAGGTACAGAAGGAGTAGTCGAAGCCCAAATCGGATAAATACCATGACCACGAGGAGGGAGTGGAGTCCTCCCTCAAACTATAACTACAGAACGAGCTGGTACACACCTTTGGTCGTGTCCACGAGCATATCTTCGAGGTGAACAAAAATAGAGGGCTGTTTAGAAAACCCGAGGGTCTATCATCTTGGAAAAGTAAAGAAAAGAAAAAGTACTGTGAATACCATGAGTCGTCCGGGCACAACACGCACGAGTGTCGACAATTAAAAGATGAGATCGAAGCACTTATCAAGGAAGGGTATCTTGGCGAATGGGTGGTTAAGGAAGTAAGGAGACACAAGGAAAGCGCTGGCAGGGTGAAGGAAGAAGGAGGGAGAGCCTCACGTGGGTCGAACAATGAAACTTTGGAAGAAATAAATTTGTCAGGGATGACAGTATCCGAACGATCTATGGGGGAGATCCCGGGATGGAATGCAGCAATAGGGCCTTGGCAAGATACGCTAGAAAAGCTCGATTCAGGCCTCTCACAGACATTCATAGGGTGGAGACTCGACCACCCAAAGTGTTCAAGGGAGAATCTATGGATATCACCTTCAGAGAAGCAGATTCCCAGTGGGTGCATCACCCCCATAATGATGCGCTGGTCATTTCTATCCAGATCGGAACCAAAAATATCCATAGGGCCTTCGTAGACAATGGAAGCTCGGCAAACATCCTCTACTACAGCACCTTTAAGAAGATGGGGCTACCTGATCGGAATATGTCATGAGAAGATTCGTGGGTCTATAGTTTCTCTGGCGCGGGAGTTAGAGTTATGAGATCAATTCGGTTGCCATGTACTTTGGGGGAAAGCCCGTTGTCCATGACAAAGATGCTCGAGTTCAAGGTCCTGAATCAGGAGTCATCCCACAACGTGCTGTTGGGACGGCCTTTTCTTCGGGAGATGAGGGTTATTACTTCAATCCACCACCTTATCATCAAGTTTCCAACACCAAATGGTGTGGGAAGTTTAAAGGGATCTCAGTATGATTCTCGGGAATGCTACAGGCAAGCTATGAGGGGCTTTAGAAAGGACTCCCACAGAAAAGATGCTCAGATGATGATCGAGAAAGAAGCATTGAGCAACCGATCGAGGAAATCCGAGTCCATTATTATGTCGAGCAAGAAGATGAGCTCCCCTCTGAACTGCATCCAACAATGTTGTTCTTGGAAGACGCAATCAGAATTGAAATATTGGAAGAAGAGGAACCCCCAAATATCATAATCCAAGCAGATTTCAATGGGGAACGGCTGGAAGGAAGATTTGACGTCTTGCAAAAACTCGGTCAGGATGTGCATAAGGTAGACACCCCTCTCCCTGAGAGCGCGCCCTTGTCCTTGAAGAATTTAAAGGAAGTTGATGCCCCTATGATATAGGGCGCGCCTTCTTTTGAAGTTGATGCTCCTCCCCAGGGGGATGCACCTTCTCTACGCAATGATGAGAATTGTGATCCACCCGACCTAGATCCACGAATATCAATGCCAACGGAGAAGATGGGGCCAGTGGAAGACACAATTGAAATCCCTGTCGACGAAAAAGATCCAAGTAAGGTTCTGAGAATTGGATCTCAGTTGGCGCCAAAGTTGAAAGAGGGTCTTTCAATATTTCTCTTGGCAAACCTCGATGTATTTGCATGGGACCATTCTGATATGGTGGGAATCGACCCAGAGGTGATATGCCACCGTTTGAACATCAATCCCAAACATAAAGGGGTTCGACAAAAGCACAGGGCCGTAAGCGGAGAGAGGGCTATAGCCTTGGAAGAAGAAGTGGATAGGCTCTTGGACATCAGACTAATTCGAGAGTCCTTTTACCCAGAATGGTTGGCCAATCCAGTGTTAGTAAAAAAGCCCAACGATAAATGGAGAACATGTGTGGATTTCACCGATCTGAATAAAGCATTCCCAAAGGACAACTTTTCTTTGCCAAGAATTGACCAGTTGGTCGACGCCACGACAAGACATGCCTTTCTCAGTTTCATGGATGCATACTCCGGGTATAATCAAATCCTCATGTATGGGCCTGACCAGGAGCACACCTCCTTTATCACTGATAGGGGACTCTATTGCTACATTGGAATGCCATTTGGACTGATCAATACCGGAGCCACTTATCAAAGATTGGTAAATGAAATGTTTAAGAGGCAGATTGAGAAGACGATAGAGGTATACGTGGACGATATGCTCGTAAAATCTAAGAAGGCGGAAGATCACATTGCAGACTTAGCTGAGATGTTCCATATTATGAGAAAATATAGGATGAAGTTGAACCCTCAGAAGTGTGTGTTTGGCATGGAGTCAGGAAAATTCTTGGGGTTCATGGTTAATAACCGAGGAATTGAGGAAAACCCGACAAAAATCAAGGCTCTGTTGAACATGAATTCTCCTTCCAGCGTCAAACAGGTACAGAGTTTAACAGGAATGATTACAGCTTTGAATCGATTTGTCTCAAAGTCATCGGATAGGTGCAAAGAATTCTTCAAGGAAATCAAAGGAATGGGGAAAGATTTTGTGTGGACCTCAGATTGTGAAAAGACTTTTCTAAAAATCAAAGAGCGGTTGAGAAATCCTCCGAAGTTGTCTGAGCCAGAAGAAGGAGAAATGTTGATTTTTTACGTGGCGGTCTCAGAATACTCCGTCAGCGCGGTGTTGGTAAAAGAGGAAGCAAGCCATCAATGGCCCGTGTACTATGTGAGCAAAAGGCTGCTGGATGTAGAAACCAAATACACCAGCATGGATAAATTGGTATACGCTCTTATTCTCGCAGCGCGAAAGTTAAGACCATATTTCCAGGCTCACCGAATAGAGGTCCGCACCGCTTATCCACTCTGGCATATTCTGCACAAACCTGAATCGTCGGGAAGAATGTTGAAGTGGGCAATAAAGCTAGGAAAATTCAATTTGGAGTATTGTCCTCACACGGCAATTAAAGGAAAAGCATTGGCTGATTTCTTACTTGAATTTGATTCTGAGGTAGACGACAAGGCCATAGTGTTGGCAGAACCTTCCTCACAAGGAAATTCTCCTGTTGATGAAAGGGAGGAACTCCCACACCCTTGGTGGATCTTACATGTTGATAAGACCGTAAATAACAGTGGAGCAGGCGCCGAGATTGTCTTAGTCATCGCGAAAAGACATCATTTGATGAGTGCCGTCCACTTCAAGTTTTATGTCACCAATAATGATGTTGAGTATGAATATTTGATCAATGGTCTAAAAATAGCTTTGGAAGTGGGGGTGATGAATTTAATAGCTCGGAGTGACTTTAAGTTAGTTATAAATCAAGTCAACGGAGGTTTCCAAGCCCGGGGACCCCGAACGGAGTTATATATGAGATGTGTGTAGCATCTATTGGAGAAGTTTGGAAGTGCCAGGATAGAGGGTGTCCCAAGGGAGGAAAATAGTAAGGCATATGCTTTGGCAAAGATGGGGTCATAAATGGATAACATTCAACTTGGACAAATTCCTTTGGGAATCCAAGAGATACCGAGTGTTCCAGAGGTAGAAGTGTTCCAGACATAAGATATCCCGCTAGAGGGGTGGATGACCCCCATTCATAACTATATTCGAACGGGAGCTTTGCCAGAAGACAAGCTACAGGCTCGACGCCTTCGCTACCAAGCTGTAAAGTATGTCGAATACGACGGGGTGTTATACAAGAGAGGATTTAACCAGCCGATGTTACGCTGCGTGGACATAGAAGAAGGAAATTATATTCTCAGTGAAGTACACGAAGGGATTTGTGGCAATCACTCGGGGGGTGGTTCATTGGCATTAAAAGTCCTCAGACAAGGATATTACTGGCCAACTATAAAAGAAGATGCCTTTAAATATGTCCGGGCTTGTGATCGTTGCCAGCGATTCGCCAATTATTCCAACGCCCCGGCAACGTCTATTACTTCATTGGTAAGTCCCTAGCCTTTCGCCATGTGGGGGATCGATCTCATTGGAGAGTTGCCCAAAGCAAAGGGGGTGTGAAATACGCCGTGGTAGCTGTGGATTACTTTACTAAATGCGTGGAGGCTATGCCACTGGCCATGATCATAGTAAAGAAGATAAGGAACATTTTTTTAACTCCATAGTCTGCAGGTTCGGTATTCCATACAAACTCATCTCGGACAATGGGAAACAGTTTGACAGTAAAGAACTAAGGAAGCTCTGCGAAGACTTGAACATCAAGAAAGATTTTGCCGCGGTCTATCACCCGCAAAATAATGGTCAGACTAAGCTATAAACAAAATCATAAAACATACTTTGAAGGCTAAGTTGGAAGAAAAGAAGGGAGATTGGCCAGAGGAGATGCCCATGGTCCTTTGGTCTTACAACACAATTCCTAGATTAACCACAGGAAAAACCCCATTTTTGCTGACTTATGGGTATGAGGCTATGGTTACCGTGGAGGTAGGAGCCGGGTCCCTCCAAAGAGACTTGTTTGTTGAAGAATATGTAGAAGTTAACTAGAGGCTCCACTTGGATTTTCTAGATGAAGCCCGAACAAACTCTCAATTAAAGCTTCCTGCATATCAGCAGAGAATCGCAAGATATTTTAATAAGTAGGTAAAATCCGTGCCGTTCAAGGTTGGGGATCTCGTGTTACGAAAGGTTATGCCAAACACCAAAATAGCTCAGCATGGAGTGCTTGGAGCTAATTGGGAGGGACCGTACAAGGTCAAGGCTATACTTTGGAAGGGTACCTATCGCCTGAAAGATTTGGATGGAAAACTTATTCCTCGAGCTTGGAATGCGGAGCATTTACGGAAGTATTATCAGTAGGGTGTGGCTTCATCCCCCTCATTTCTATGATTAATTCCTATGTAATAGACGAGAAGCAAATAAATTCCTCCTAGCCTAGGGGGTAGTATACATGACTACGAACCTTTGAACTAGCAGAAGGATAAAATTTTCAAATAATTTCCCCACAGAGCATAATAGCCATGGGACTGGTGAGATTTGTACACTAGAGCACATTATCAATAAAAGAAAAAAGTTGCTTCAAATTGCTTTATTGGCTTGGCATGTAAAATTTTCAAAGAAAAACTGAGACGCGCCCTATGTTAAGGCGTGCCCAGTTGAGAAATTACTAATTCATAATCAGGATACCATGATATGCCTCCATAAAAGGACGCGCCTAAAAAATATGACACTTAGAAAATTAATAACACAGAAATAAAAGTGTATGGCTGATCAAATAAATTAAGGAAAAGTCCTTCATATCAAGGCACACCATTGGTTTGGTATTTAACTAAATTATTGCAAAAGAATCACTGATAAGAAAAGAGTACTTGGCACTTGCACATTTAAAAGAAAGAGGGAGCGCCCTGATTTCAAAATGCTCCGGTAAGAAATTCTATAGATCCCTATGACGTAGGAACCATTTTTAAAATCTTGCAAAAAGAAAAGTACTCATGAACATGCTAAATGTTATTCTCCAAATACCAAAGGGCGCGCCCTATAGTAAGGAACGCCATAACAATCTGACTTTAAAGAAGATTTATGAAAACACAATATAAGGGCGCGCCATTATGGAAGGACGCACATCATGTTTTTATACAAATGAAGTATATGATGGTTGAGAGAGAATCAAAGCAGAAAACTATAAAATTAAGGTGTGCCCTAAAAGGTTGAGACGCCTTAATAGGTTTTATATGCATGCTGAAAGAGATAAAATTAAATAAAACCATTCGATATGTCATAATGCAAAGGTTAAAGAGTAGCAAAATATAGTCATACAGCTTTGCACAGCGTTAAAAGAGGGCTGACTCCTCAAAGTATCAAAAGACCTGGTTCAAAGGTAGTTTAAACAATAAAAGCAGATCAGGGCGCGCCCTGAGTTTCACCAGTAGGAGGGATAGATTGGAGAGGAGTTGAGGGGTCAACTTTTGGCGCGTCCTTTTGAGGGTTTTCAGTAGGCACGCCCTCAGGTTCCTCCAACCCAAGTTCAATCCTTTTGGCTTGGATCTCTTTGGAAAACTCTTTTTTAAACTCTTCCATCTCCACAGCGATTTCTTCGCCAAATTTTTCAAAGTTATATTCAGGATCATTCACCACGAACCCTATCCAGTAAAAATGAAAATCATTAGCAAAGGCTTCATCTGTAATGATCCTCCTCTCCTCCATCCAGCTATTCTTTTCCTGATCCTCAAGGTACTCTATCCTCGCCTTTGCTTCTACCAGTTCCACATGAAGGGAATCTGCCTTTGTGTTGGCAATCTCAAGCAAGAAAGATGAATTCGTAAATTCACCCTTGAGAAAAGCAATCTCAGAATCTTTGGCTTTGATATCTTTAGCATGAAGAAAGACTTTGTCCTTCTGGGTGTTCTTCAAGATGTTATTATCACCTTGCAGCCTCTCGAGGCGCGCCTTCTCTTCAAGTAGTTTGTCCACCACTTTGTTGGAGTGGATGAACAGTTGGCAGGATGCCTTAATGGAAGCACGGGTGGCATCATCCAAGCTCATGGCTTGCCACTGTTCCACTTCTTTATCTGTAACATGAAGAGAACCCACGGGGCCAAGATAGTTCAAAGCGGCAGAAGACCCTGAAGGCGTGTTCTCAGTCCTAGGCTTCTTAGGCGCGCCCTGCTTCTCTGTCAAGCCAATTACGGGCCTTTTTAGGACCGGAACAGGGTGAGTGACAGGAGTCGGAATAGCTGAGGATGTTTAAGCTTTAGGGGCGTCTTTCCTTGACTTGGGTTCATCACCAGGGGGCGCCCCAAATGACTTGGGAATCCTCGGAGGAGCCATTTCTGCGCAAAATATACGGCAAACAATAGTCAAAAGATAACAAAACGGCGCGTCAAGAAAAGAGGACACGCCAAAACAAGTTTTGAAGTATTGGTCCAAGATAATGTGATAGACACAGAGAGACGAAAAGAAAATATAAAAACAGGAACAAAGTACAAATAAATAATCTATGATTAAGGAAAAGTAACATATCAAGTAAATAAGGCACCCTCACAAAAAGGCGCGCCCTTAAGGAATATGAAGTCTAAAATCTAACATGATATGCAAAGATTGAGACTAATGGGAGATCGTGCCTAAAAATAAAGTTCCTTTTTATAAAGAAGGCGTGGCAACATGGGGAGGCGTGCCATAAAAAACTTAAAATAGATAAACCTGAAGGGAGCTCGCCATGAAGGGAACTATCCTCCAATTCTTCCTCTTCTTCCTCAACATCTTCACCACTGTCTAAGTCCATAGCACGCGAGACATGAATGCCTTTCCTAAATCTCATGAATTTACGTCTCACCCCCACCTGGTCAGAAAGGATTCCAACCCTCATAAGGTTGGTCCTGGTAACCAAAGTTTTTAAATTCCACTTCTCAGCAGAAACTCTGAGCAGAGCTTCAGCCCGCCTTTTGGGCTTGCCTTCGAGAGCTTTCATCACTGGTTTATCTAAAGAAAAAGGAGGGCTATAAGAATCAAGCAATGATTGAAAATAAAAAAAATGAAAGAGAAGGTGCGCCCTTACTTCGGGATGTGTTGAACTGAATCCTTATCCTTGGAACATCGTACAAATAGAAAAAGTTTTCTTTCCAGCCCTTTTCATGGCTGAGTTTCTCGGAAGAAAACCCTTTTTGTTGTACTGAGCCACTAAGTAATAATAATCGTGGTCAGATTTCCTTAGGCTAAAAAAGTGACTTACCTCGACCATTGTGGGATGGGGAAAACCTAAACCAATATAAAGGATGAATAGAGCGAGGAAGAATTTATAGCCGTTGGGGGAAAGTTGAAGCGGAGCTACATCATAAAGCTCGATCACCTCCCTAAGAAAGGGGTGCAGAGGCGCGCCCACTCCAAGTGAAACTCGCTTAGGGCTGGTCACCATTCTGGGAATCCTAAAATTCTGTCAATAATTAAAAATATGGAGCCGCATCATGCTTAGAGAGCGCGCCCATATACCTTCCATATCGTAATACTCCATGAGCCACCCTAACTATTCGTCTGAGCAGGCTGAGGGGAGTCCAACACAGAATAGCTTCTCATGCTCCATCCTGAAACGTTTCTTCACTGCTTCAGTGCATGGCTCATATTCATTCCAGTCAAAGTCCAGCTTACTATCAGAAACTTCCAGTGTTGAAAAGGGATGGGAGAAGGATCAGGAGAGGTAGAGAAATGGAGGGTGTCCTCATCAAAAAAGTTGCTCTCATCACGGAGAGGTGACATGCTTTCTTCAGACACGCCCTCGACCTATTGAGGAATGGGCGCGCTCTCAGAATGTTGTGGAGAGGGGCTTGGAAAAACAACCCTGTAAGAGACTTAGATGGTCCAGCCCCTATATTGATACGAATTTCAATACCCATGTATTTGTCCGCATTTAAGCTCTCTAGCCAGTCATCATCATCTAGTTTTGTACTAACAGGGATGGGGGATCTCTCCTTTTGGATTAGCTTTTGTTTCCCATGCCTACGAGACAAATGGACATTGTCCATGGAAGAACCGTTTGAAGAGTCAGCCATCAGGGTACCTTTTTTGGAATCTTGAACAAGGCGCGCCACCTGATTCAGAAACTTAAGAGTATGGTGGGCGTTTGGAGGCTGAGGGTCGAAGTAGGTGTTTGGAGGCGAATAGATTCCCAACTTGATAAGGAAATTTTTGAATGGGTGAAAAGGAGAGGATGCGCCCTCGTCTTCCAGCTTCCAGTAAAACCAAAGAAATATTGAGGGAAAGAAGAAAATATAGAGGAGAACAAATAAGAAGTGGAGAGTTTGAGAAGATAGTATTCATTGTGTTAAGAGTGACCTATATTACCCTTTACCTAAGGTGCGTCCTATGTTAAGAAGGCGCGTCCTATCAGTGACAAGGCATAAAAAGTTTATTTAAATATTAAAATGTTTTGGGCGCGCCCTAGACATGTCTCACAGAATATATGCTTTTAAACCTAATTGATGGTGAACGGTTGGGATTCCTAGAAACATAAAATTGAAAATTGAACCGAATGATTTTGGATCTAAAACAACAAAGATTCAAAATTTTCAAATATACATACACAGATATATACACCGTTTCTTATACATCAAGAACAGTTAAAGAAGTCAAAAAGACAAAGTGACATGCAGTATGACATACATAATAAAACACAAAAAGGAAGAAAGCTTTACATACCTTTTTGAAAAGAGAAGAGATTGATCGGAAAAAACTGGGGAAATGGTGACCGAGAGAGAGGATTCTGAACAATAAAGTAGTACCTCCGGTGGTGGTGCTTTAAGAGAGAAAGGGAAGTTAAAGTAAGAGAGAGGTTAAAATTAAAAAGTAAAAGAAAGGATGTGATTGGTACTTATAGCTGAAAAAGTGACAGCTGTTAAAACAAGTCACATCAATCACATCGGGCATGATTTCTGAATAATTAGGGGAACCGTTTCAAAATGTTTAAAATTCTAGGACGCGCCCTCTTGAAGGCGCGCCTCATATGATTATCATAGTAACTTGAAATTCTGAATGCAAAAATTTGGAACTTTAAAAAGGCACGCCTTGTTGAGGGCGCGCCCAGTAAAATAGTATTGGAAAGTTTGTTTATACAAATTTTGATAAGGATGAGAAAAAATTCCAATCCCATTTTCAATTACATATGGAATTTGGGGGGTAGTTGTTATGCCAAAAAATTGGTATAAACAATATTCAGATTGAGATTGATAAAATAGTCAAAATTAAGGAAGAAATGCCTAAAATTAAGGAACAGATAAGGTTATCTTCCTTATGGAAGGAAAGTAGGCGCGCCCTGTGTGTAGGAAGGACGCGCCCTTTATTTTCATGGCTGATGAAGAAGTTGTTGTCAGTAGGCCTCATGTATAAGGGGGCGCGCCCTCATTATGGAGAGGTGGCGCGCCCAGTGACTTGGTAGGGAAGTGAGGAAATCTCTGGAAAATGCCCACCAATGATAAATCTTAGGGCGCGCCCTAAGTGGGTAGGATGTCTTGATGAGAACTTCAATATGGTTACTTGGACGGGTTTTTTGGAAGACTCAAGGAAGATGGAGATTATTATGACTAACCTATTTGATGTAGGTACTCTATTGAAGAACTCCTTCCTGTAGCACATCTACAGGAAAGGCGGTGTCCATGGTCAGAGACCTCCAGGGGTATGTCTGGGCTGAAGACCTCCTCTTGTAGTCAATGAGTGTCCTCATTGGGGATGTGGGGTAAAATCTGGTATGTGCTTTAGGAGTTCTGTCTTTGTAGTCAGCGGGTATCCTCGTTGGGAGACTTCGGAGTATCCTGCACTTTGCACCCAAAAGTTTGGGATCACTTGTCCTGTAATCTGGTAGGGACTCCTTATCGGGGGACAATGATGCGTCCCACATTTGGGGTGAACCACGACTATACCTACATCCACGGACTAGAGAAACAGCTGGTAGCGGAGGGTTATCCTTGGCCAGGGAGATGCCTTATCCGTGAAGTCTCGAAGCTGCGGATGAGCCTTGGGCCTTTGTGGTTGGGCCTCATCGGTGGACATTCCTAAAGCTAGTAGAAGATGGTTTCCAGTGGGTTTCCCATTGGGCCTCGGGACAAGAAATTTAAGCCCGTTAGGTTTCTTGTTCCCCAAGAACTACGTTGGCTTGATTCCCTATAAATAGGAATACGTAGAAAAATTGTAAGGGGTCAGAAGTGAGAGCGCAAAGGAGCCACCACTAACCTTAAGCAATATCAGCCACCAATAACCACCACCACCAAACACTGTTCATCTTTTCTGACGAATATTGTTCATTGGATCCATCAGTTATTGTTCACGCTTCCGATGAAGAACCGCCATCACAGATCTTGTTTCTGGCTACGAACCTCAGACTTTGTTGCTCCCAAATTTCTCCGTCAATATTGTGCTAGTTCAATCTAGCAGGAAAAGAACAAGTTTCTAAAAGTTTGAAGCAAGGAAGCTGCTGATAGGTTTTAGATTGGTTTAAGCTCCTCCAAAATTTACAAACTAGCTGCTACTAGAGTATCAAGAGTCCACGTAATGTAACAATATACAAGATAACACAGGGCACAGAACACCAATTAGGGAGGTTTTGTGGCAATGTGAATGTCTACAGGTCTATAAGTACAAAGGAAAAATTAACACTTCAGATAAAATAAGGGAGAAGGGTTGTTGGCTATAAGCCAATGATTTAAGTAAAAAGTTTTAAAAAAGCTGAAATCATTAGATTGAGTGACGATGATATGCATTACGACAATTCTTTATAATTTTGCACCAGATGGATTGTGAACAAAATTGCTATCTAGTGCTTCTACACATCCATACCATCGTACCCCTCCAAAACCACACACTCCTTTTTTCCCAAGTGAAGTTGTAATATGAGGCAGCTATAGGAGGTTAAATAGATATGTTGGTAATGGATATTGAAAATTTGACATTTGTAGTACCTTTGTATTATCCTCCTAATCTTATTATATATACAGGATATAATTCAATGTATTGGTGTAAAAACATGTAATGTATATGAATATCTTGGAGTCTAGTAGTATTTAAGTGTGTGCTTGATTTTTTAATGAAATCATGTATAAAACCTTGCATCAAGTCATCTAGATCATCTCAATTTTAAATTGTGTGATTTTTGAATAAGATCCTTTTTCCAAGGATACCACCTAGAACAATGTTTGGTCACAGTAACCAATGACCTTTCAGAGTAATTTTATTTTCGTTAATATCTGCATTTGACTCGCAAATAAATACACCAACAAATCACTAGGAAAAACTGAAATGCATGTCATTCATAAATAATAATGAACTTTCCCCTAAAATTAATAAAAACAAATTTAACAATAACATAAAATAATAAGAAAGTTAAATATAGCGTAGTGTCGTGTATTTAGTATGGCTCTCATTTATATTATTTATTCGATTTGAAAGTATGTCGAAATTTTTAAACATTAAGACATACATTTTCCTACCAGCATCGAGTCCTCATTACCTGAGGCTTGCTTGCTTGAATGTAGCCGTTCTTTGTTTAAGGTATATAAGAGGTAACTCTTGTTCTTAATTTGGGAGCCTTGGTTGGCCTTCAAGATGCTGAAGCTCCTGCAGACCAAAAGGTGCTGGAACACCATTGTGCCTGCACTTGCTTCTCGTTGCTTACATCTTTTAACTATTTTGTTCATCGAGTTCTTTTGAATTGTAATCAGGTGACTTTTCTTAGGCATTGCAAGAGACAAAGATGTATTCATTTATTAGAATTGATCCTAAATGTATGAGCCTTTGTTGATCATGATCCTTTTCTCAATATGAATTATCACTGCACATATAGTAACACAAGAAATTTTGAGCTAAACATGCAATGTTAAGAGTAGGCCGAACTAGGCCTGTCAATTGATCGGGTTTGGATCGGATCGGCCTAAATTCATATCCATATCCATTTATTTTTTCGGATTCGGATTTGGATCGGATCGGCTCTGGATTTTTTATAGGCCGATCCATATCCGGATCCGTTCGGATCACGAATTTCGGATCGGATATCCGCTCCATTTATGTATTTTTTTTAACTTCAATTATTATAAAATCTTTTTAAAATTGACAATTTCAAAAAATATTAAAATACAAGTAGAATATAACGAAGTCCAAAGATAAATTACGAACTAAAATTCACTTTTTGAAACAAACATACTATTGGGTTGTACAGTATTTTAATTCTAACAATGAAAAAAATTGATGTTGCAAAATGAAAGTGTTATATAAATTGAGAGTTGGGTTATGCGGCTCTAAAAGGTAAAAGAACTAGGGTTATAGAAATGGACTAGACTATAGAGATCGAACTGAACGAAATATAGATAATGAGACTTGACTCGAGGATAATGGGACTTGACTCGAGGATAACGGGACTTGACTTGGAAATAAAAGTGTTATATGAATTGAGACTTGGGTTATTTTAAAAGGTAAAAGAACCAGGGTTATAGAAATTGACTAGACTATAGAGACTAAACCGAAAGAAATATAGATAATGGGACTTCACTCGAGGATAATACGTTTAAAATTAGAATGATTAAAAAATATTTTTATTATATTATATATATATATAAACAGGATCGGGTTATTAACGGATCGGATCGACCTAAATCCATATCCGCTCCATTTATAATCGGTTTTTTCTTATCGGATCGGATCTCGGATCGGATTTTTAATAGGTCGATCCATATCCACTAAAATGGCCTCGGATCGGATCGGGTCGGATCGGATTTTCGCTCCATTGACAGGCCTAGGCCGAATAAAGTGACAGCTTAGACCAGGAAAACTTAATTTCTTTTGCTAAACATAGCCTCTAAAGATCAATGTCTAATTGTTAGCTGGATTAAACATCTACAAAGGGTTTACAGATGACCAAAAGGTTCAAAACAACTTAAATCAAAGTACCCCAACCCGTTGTTTGAAAGAGTAAGAGTTCAAGTCCAAAATGAGATATTTGTCTTGGTTCAATCTAGCAAAAAAAAAGTTTTAAATTTTTAAAGCAAGAAAGCTACTGATACTTTTCAGATTGGTCTAAGCTCCTCAAAATTTACAAAATGTCTGCTACTCAAGCCTGAACAGAGTCCACGTAATGTAACAATATACAAGACCCAAACCAAAAGTTTCACTTGATTATAAATTTTGATAGTAACAATTAGATAATAGAAGCCACAAGAGGAGGTATTATTTGCTGGATATTTTTGACGGAGGAATTTAGGAGCAACAAAACTTGAGGTTCGTAGCCGGAAACAAGATCTGTGATGGCGGTTCCTCGTCGGAAACGTGAACAGTAACCAGCGGATCCGATGAACAGTATTCGTCGGAAAAGATGAACAGTATTTGGTGGTGGTGATTATTAGGGGCTGAGATTGCTTAGGGTTAGTGGTGGCTCCTTTGCGCTCTCGCTTATGACCCCTTACAATTTGCCTACGTATCCCTATTTATAGGGAATCAAACCCACGTAGTTCTTGGGGTACAAGAAACCTAATGGGCTTAGATTTTTTATCCCGAGGCCCAGTAGGAAACCCACTGGAAACCGACTTCTACTAGCTTTAGGAATGTCCGCCGATGAGGCCCAACCACAAAGGCCCAAGGCTCGTCCGCGGCTCCGAGACTTCACGGATGAGGCATCTCCCTGGCCAAGGATAACCCTCCGCTACCAGCTGTTTCTCTAGTCCGCAGACGCAGGTATAGCCGTGGTTCACCCCAAATGTTGGATGCATCCTTGTCCCCCGATAAGGAGCCCCTACCAGATTACAGGACAAGTGATCCCAAGCTTTTGGGTGCAAAGTGCAGGATACTCCGAAGTCTCCCAACGAGGACACCCGTTGACTACAGAGATAGAGCTCCCAAAGCATACACCAGATTTCACCACACATCCCCAATGAGGATACCCATTAACTACAGGAGGAGACCTTCAGTCCAGGCATATCCCTGGAGGTCTCTGACCACGGACACCGCCTAACCTGTAGATGTGCTACAGGAAGGAGTTCTTCAATAGAGTACCTGCATCAAATAAGTTAGTAATAATCATCTCCATCTTCCTTGAATCTTCCACAGAGCCCGTCCAAGTAATCATGTTAAGGTCTTCCCAAATCATTTTATCAACTTAGGGCACCCCCTAAGTTTTTCCTCTTGGAAGGACCCATTCTAGGAATCCTCTACCATTTTTACAGCCACAGGGCGCGCCTTCTCTTCATTTTAAGGGCGCACCTTCCATTATATGGACGACTATAATTTTCCATCTACCCCTTTCTCAATAATGCGCGTCTTCATTACTTAGGGCGCGCCTACCATCTTTTTATGGAAAGTTAATCTTATATTTTCCTTATTTGTAGGCATTTCTTCCTCAATTTTGACTATTTTTATCAATCTCAATCTGAATATTGTTTATACCAATTTTTGGGCATAACAACTACCCCCAAATTCCATATATTATTGCAAATGGGATTGGAATTTTCTCCTCATCCTTATTAAAATCTGTATAAACATATTTTCTAATATTACTCTACTAGGCGCGCCTCAAAGGCATAGAATAGAGGGTTTAATCTATTTAACATTCTTATTTTCGTGCATTCTAAATGGCCGTCAATCTTATGAGGCGTGCCTTCACGAGGGTGCATCCTAAAATTTAAATTATTTTAAAACAGTTCCCCTACTTATTCAGAAATCGTGCCTGACATGATTGATGTGATTTACTTTTAACAGCTGTCACTTTTTACCTATAAATACAGGTTACCATCAGTCATTTTCTCTTTTACCTTTACTCCCTCCTCTCTCTTACTTTCTCTTCCTTTTCTGAAAGCTTTTAACTCCGGCGGCGCTATTTTGCTCAGAATCAGCTTTCTCCGCTGTCATTCCCCAAAACCTTTCCGGCCAACTTCTTCTTTAATCAGAAAGGTATGTAAAACTTCTTTCTTTTCTGAATTTCATCATATAAATCACACTGCATGCCACATTGTCTCTTCAACTTCTTTAACTGTTCTTGATGACATATATAAAATGATGTATGTATCTGTGTATGTATATGTATAATTTTGAATTTTTGTTATTTTAGATCCAAAATCATTGGGTCTAACTTTTAATTTTATGTTTCTAGGAATCTCAACCGTTTATCCTTAAAATTAAAAGCATATATCTTAAGATAAGGCGCGCCTTTTTATTCATACAAGGTGCGTTCCTTTATTTTTAGCCACACCATTGTCATCTAATCTTCCAATAGCTTAACATGCATACTTCATAGCAGTCTTTATAGATTCTATAATTGATAGGACGCGCCTTCTTAGTATATGACTCGTCTTGCCCTTCTCTTAAATCTTCCCCTACCTTTTCTGTTTCCTTCATACTTTCGTATCTCGTTCTTTCGTATTGGGAGCGCCCTCAACATTTCTTTTGGTTTTCTTAACAGCTGGAAGACGAGGGCGCGTCCTCTCCTTTTCACCCTTTCAAGAATTTCCTTACCAATTTGGAAATCTATTCTCCTCCCAACACTTACTTCGACCCTCGGCCTCCAAACGCTCACCACACCCCTAAATTTCTGAACCGGGTGGCGCGCCTTGTTCAAGACTCCAAAAAGGGTATCTTGATGGCAGACTCTTCAGACAGTTCTTCCTCGGACAAATCTCTTTATCTCGTAGACATGGAAAACAGAAACTGGTCCAAAAGGATAGATCCCCATCCCCAATTAGTACAGAACTAGACGATGATGACTGGTTCGAGAGTTTGAATGCCGACAGGTATAGGGGTGTTGATAGGGGTGTCAACGTAGGTACTGGACCTTCTAAAGTTTCCTACAGGGCTATTTCCCCAAGCCCATCTCCTCAACAAACACAGGGCGCGCCTACTTCTCCTATTTCTGAGGGCGCGCCTGAAGGAAATGCATCGCCGCTCCGAGATGAAGCAAATTTCTTTGATGAAGACTCTTTCCAGTTTTCCACCTCTCCAGAACCCTCTCCAATCCCCTTCCAACACTGGGTAGTTTCTGACATTGAATTAGACTTTGATTGGGATGAATTCGAACCGTGCAATGAAGTTGTGAAGAAACGTTTCAGGAAGGAGCATGGGAAGCTTTTCTGCGTGGGCATATTCTCAGCTTGTTTAGATGAGCAACTAGGATGGCT
Source organism: Apium graveolens (assembly GCF_009905375.1). Lineage (NCBI taxonomy): Eukaryota > Viridiplantae > Streptophyta > Magnoliopsida > Apiales > Apiaceae > Apium > Apium graveolens. The sequence goes on along the minus strand of NC_133654.1, from coordinate 61,442,115 downwards.
CATGGAGTTTTATGATATGGAGGGCATATGGGCGCGCCCTTTAAGCATGATGCGACCCCATATCTTCAATTATGGGAGGAACTTCAAAATCCCTAGAATGGTAACCAGCCCCAAGCTGGTATATTTGGGTATAGGCACGCCCTTACATCCCTACCTTAGGGAAGTGATAGAACTCTATGATGTGGCTCCACTCCAACTATCTCCCAATAGTTACAAATTCATTCTGGCCCTGTTCATTCTCTACACAGACCTGGGTTTTCCTCAACCTTCAATGGCTGAAGTTACTTATTTCTTTAACCTGAGAAAATCTGACCACGGGTACTACTACTTGGTTGTAGACAAGCAACATAATAAGAAGGGTTTCTCCTCTGAAAAGCTTAGCCATGAAAAAGGTTGGAAGGAAAACTTCTTTTACTTGTATGATGTTCCCAGATTAAGGATAAGATTCAACAAATCACCAAGTAAGGGCGCGCCCTTTCTTTCTTTTCCTTGCATTAATTCTATGTTCTTTCTTCCTTTTCACATCTTTATACTTTTTCAGACAGACCAGTGGCAAAACCACTTAAGGGCGAGCCCAAAAAAATGAGCTGACGCCCTTCTTAGAGTGGCTGCTGACAGGTGGAACTTAAAAACCTTAGTCACCCGGACCAATTTGATGCGAGTAGGAATCCTTTCTGACCAAGTAGGAACGAAGTGTAAATATGTAAAATTTAGGAAAGGTGCTCCTGTTTCCCGCGTCATTGACCCATATAGTGAAGAAGAGGCTGAAGAAGAAGAAGAAGCAGAAGACAGCTTTTTTCAAGGCCAAGATCCTTCAGGTTCAACAATTGTAGAGTCTAAAGGCGCACCCTTCTATAATTGGCGCGTCCTAGATTTTTTTTATTAGCTTTTGTATTTGCATACTAGATATAAATTCCTGTTTATGTGGTTAATCTTTTCGGCCCTTAGGGCGCGCCCTTTCACTCTAGGCGTAGCACTTTATACATATTTATCAATGTTATCTTTATCAATTGCCTTTATTTATTACTCTGTTCAGCACACCTAACTGTCACGTTCAATTATCATGTTCAATGTTTTATGCAGAAATGACTCCTCCAAGAATCCCAAAATCCTTTGGGGCGCGCCCATGTGACAAACCCAAGCCTAAGCCAAAGAAAGATGCTTCTGCAGCACAGACATCCATCCCCACTCCAACTCCTATCCCTTAAACAACTCCTGTCTTGAAAAGGCCCGTGATTGACCTCACAGATAAACAGGGCACGCCCAAGAGGCATAGAGCAGAAGGCGCGCCTTTTGGCTCATCTGCTGCTTTGAACGCTCTTGGCCCCATGGGTTCCCTTCACATTTCAGATGAAGAAGTGGAACAGTGGCAAGCCATGGATTTGGGAGATGCCAATTGTTCATCCACTCCACCCAAGTGGTGGACAAGCTTCTTGAAGAGGGGGCGCGCCTAGAGAGGTTGCTGGGCGATAATAAAATTTTGAGGAACACCCTCAAAGACAAATATTTTTTGCATGCTAAGGATATCAAAGCCAAAGACTCTGAAATCTCCTTTCTCAAGGATGAGGTGGCCAATCTTACTTCTCAGCTAGAGATTGCCAACAAAAAGGCTACCTCTCTCCACACTGAGCTTGATGGAGCCAATTTGAGGATCGAATATCTGGAGGAGCAACATAAAATGGGCTGGCCAGACGAGAAGAGGGAAATGGCTGATGAAGCATTTTCCAATGGTTTTCACTTCTACAGGGTTGGTTTTGTGGCCAATGACCCTGATTACACTTTTGAGAAGTTTGGGGAAGAGACAGTTGCTGAGATGGTGGAATTTAAGAAGGAGCATGCTGCTAAAATCAAGGCAAGGAGGATAGAACTTGGGTTGGAGGAGGAAGAAGGTGAGGGCGCTCCACGAGAGGAAGTCTCCAAGGACGCGCCTGAAGCTGATCCCACTGTTCCTCTTCAAACCATTCCTCCAACAGACCAGTCTCAGGGCGCGCCTTGATTTATGTTTTTCTTTTATTCGTACTTAAGTTTCAAATACTTTTGAGGAGCCAGCCCTCTTTTGATGCTGTGCAAAGTTGTATGACTTATTTTTCTACTCTTTTACTTTCGCATCATGACATTTTGTATGGCTCAATGTTAATTTTATCTTTTCCCGTATGCATAAAAATTTCTTAAGGCACTTTGATTTTTCCTTGGCCATTTTATGTTTCTAAAATCATGACCCATACTTCCATGACGGCGCGCCTTTATATTATGTTTCAATGAATTTGCAATCAGTTCATCATGACTTATGTTACTATAGGGCGCGCCCTTTAACATATTTTCGGGTGTTTTTCTTTTTATGTAATCTCAAAATTGTCCCATTTCTCATAACATTTTAGCAAGGAGGGCGCGCCTTATTTCTTTTGCAAATAACACGTACTGTTTCTTATTTGTAATACCTTTACGATATTTTACTTAAGTGTCAGTCCAAGGGCGTGCCTTAAAATACAGGACTTTTTCCTTAGCTCATTTGGCTAGCCGTATGCATACTATGTTATAAGCAACATTTATTCGATAGGGCGTGCCTCAACATAGGGCGCGCCTTTTGTGTTTTTTAAATGAAAATTTTCATAGCAAGCAGATAAAGCAATTTAAAGTAACTTTTCCCTTTTATTGATAATGCGCTCTAGTGTATAAATTACACCAGTCCTGTGGCTATTATGCTCTATGGGGAAATTATTTGAAAATTTTCTTCCTTCTGCTAGTTCCAAAGTTTGCAGTCACATGTACTACCCCCCTAGGCTAGGAAGTATTTATTTGCTACTAGTATATTACATAGGAATTAAGCAAAAAAATAAGGGGGACACAGCCACAGCCTACTGATAATACTTCCGTAAATGTTTTGCATTCCACGCTCGAGGAATAAGTTTACCATCCAGATCTCCAAGCGATAGGTTCCCTTTCAAAGTATAGCTTTGATCTTGTATGGTCCTTCCCAATTAGCTCCAAGCACCCCGTGCTGAGCTATCTTAGTGTTAGGCATGACCTTTCAAAACACAAGATCTCCAACCTTGAACGACACGGATTTTACCTTTTTATTAAAAAACCTTGCGATTCTCTGCTGATATGCAGTAAGCTTCAATTGAGAGTTTGTTCGGGCTTTGTCTAACAAATCCAAGTGAAGCCTCTGGTTAACTTCTGCATCTTCCTCAACAAACACGTCTCTCCGGAGGGATCCGGTTCCTAACTCCACGGGAACCATGGCCTTATACCCATAAGTCAGCAGAAAGGGGGTTTCTCCTGTGGTCGATCTAGGGGTCGTATTGTAAGACCAAAGGACCATAGGCATCTCTTCTGGCCAATCTCCATTTTTCTCTTCTAACTTTGCCTTCAAGGTATGTTTTATGATTTTATTTATAGCCTCCGTCTGACCATTACTCTGTGGATGATAAACTGCGGCAAAGTCCTTTTTGATTTTCAATTCCTCACAAAGCTTCCTTAACTCTTTACTGTCAAACTGCTTCCCATTGTCTGAGATGAGTTTGTAGGGGATACCGAACCTGCATTCTATGGAATTGAAAACAAAATCCCTTATCTTCTTTGCCGTGATCATGGCTAGTGGCATAGCTTATGCGTATTTGGTAAAGCAGTCCACAGCTACCACAACGTATTTCACACCCCTCTTTGCTTTGGGAAACTCTCCAATGAGATCAATTCCCCATATAGCAAAAGGCCAAGGACTTGCCAATGAGGTAATGGTTGATGCCAGAGCGTTGGAATAGTTGGCGAATCGCTGGCAACGATCGCAAGCCCGGACAAATTTGAAGGCATCTTCTCTAATAGTTGGCCAGTAGTATCCTTGTCTGAGTACTTTTAATGCCAAGGAACCACCCCCCGAGTGATTGCCACAAATCCCTTCGTGCACCTCTATGATAATATAACTTCCTTCTTCCATATCCACACAACGTAACAGTGGATGGTTAAATCCTCTCTTGTATAATATCCACTCATATTCAATATACTTTGTATCCTGGTATCGAAGGTGTCGAGCCTGTAGTTTGTCTTCTGGTACAACTCTTGTCTGAATATAGTTATGAATGGGGGTCATCCAGCTTTCTCGCGGGACTTCTTGCGTTTGAAACACCTCTACCTCCGGAATACTTGGGATTTCCTGGATTCCCAAAGGGATTTGTCCAAGTTGGACATTGTCCATCTGTGACCCCATCTTGGACAAAGCATCCGCATTATTATTTTCTTCTCGCGGAATACTTTCTAGCCTGGCACTTAAAAAAAAATTTAATAGGCGTTGTGCACATCTCATATATAACTCCGTCCACGGTCCTCGGGCCTGGAAACCTCCGTTGACCTGGTTCACAACTAATTCGGAATCGCTCCGGACTATCAGATTCATGGCTCCCACCTCCAGAGCTAATTTCAAACCGTTGATTAAAGTTTCATACTCAGCGTCATTTTTAGTAGCCTAAAACTTGAAATGGATGGCACTCATCAAACGGTGCCCTTCCGGAGTGACCAAGGCAATCCCAGCACCTGATCCATTGTTGTTCACGGCCCCATCGACATATAATATCTACCAAGTGTGTGGTAGTTCCTGCCTCTTTTTATCATGAGAACTTCCTTGCGAAGTAGGTTCCGCCAACACTATGGCCTTATCATCGAAAACTGCATCAAACTCAAGTATGAAATCAGCCAGCGGTTGTCCCTTAATTGCCGTGTGAGGACAATACTCCAAATCAAATTATCCTAGCTCTACTGCCCATTTTAACATTCTCCCTGACGATTTGGGTTTATGTAGAATATGCCGAAGCTGATAAGCGGTGCGAACTTCTATCTGGTGAGCATGAAAATATGGTCTTAACTTTCGTGCCGCAAGAATAAGAGCGTACACCAGTTTTTCCATGTTGGTATACCTGGTTTTCACATCCAACAACCTTTTGCTCACATAGTATACGGGCCACTGGTGACTTGCTTCTTCCTTTACCAACACCGCGCTGACGGAGTATTCAGATACCGCCAAGTAAAGAATCAATGTTTCTCCGTCTTCTGGATTGGCCAACATCGGAGGATTTCCCAACTGCTCTTTGATTTTCAGAAAAGCCTCTTCACACTCAGGGGTCCATATAAAATCCATCCCCCTTCATTTGATTGCCTTGAAGAATTCTTTGCACCTATCTGATGACTTTGAGATAAATCGATTTAGGGCCGCAATCCTTCCTGTCAGGCTCTGTACTTATTTGACGCTGGTGGGAGATTTCATGTCTAGCAGAGCTTTGATTTTTACAGGGTTAGCCTCAATCCCCCGGTGGTTGACCATGAATCCCAAGAATTTCCCTGATTCCACACCGAACACACACTTCTGCGGGTTTAGTTTCATCTTATATTTTCTCAGAATATGGAACATTTCAGCTAAGTCAGCGATGTGGTCTTCCGCCCTTTTAGACTTTACAAGCATATCATCCACATATACTTCCATCGACTTCCCAATCTGCTTTTTGGACATTTTGTTTACCAATCTTTGATATGTGGCACCGGCGTTGATAAGACCAAATGGCATTCCGATATAGCAATAGAGTCCTCTATCAGTAATAAAAGAGGTGTGCTCCTGGTCGGGCTCATACATAAGAATTTGATTATACCCGGAGTATGCGTCCATGAAGCTGAGCAAGGCATGTCCTGCCGTGGCGTCGACCAACTGATCGATTCTTGGTAGGGGAAAACTGTCTTTCGGGTACGCCTTATTCAGATCGGTGAAATCCATGCATGTTCTCCATTTACCGTTGGGATTTTTTACCAACACTAGGTTTGCTAGCCACTCTAGCTAGAAGGATTCTCGAATTAGTCCAACGTCTAGGAGTCTCTCTACTTCCTCTGCTAGTGCTATAGCTCTTTCTCCGCTTACGGCCCTGCAGTTTTGTCGAACCCCTTTGTGCTTGGGGTCGATATTCAATCGGTGGCACATTACCTCTGGATCAATTCCTACCATATCAGAATGGCTCCATGCAAATACATCAAGGTTCGCCAAGAGAAATATTGAAAGACCCTCCTTCAACCTTGGAGCCAACTGAGATCCTATTCTCAAAACTTTACTTGGATCTTTTTCATCGACAGGGATTTCAATTATGTCTTCTACTGGCCCCATCTTCTTCGTTGGCATCGGTACCCGGGGATCTAGGTCAGGCGAATCATGGATTTCATTATCTTGTAGAGAAGGCGTATCCCCTTTAGGAGGAGCATCGACTTCTTTAGAAGGTGCACCCTGCATAGCAGGGACATCAACTTTCTTGGTATATTTTGCGGGTAAGGGCGCTCCTTTGGGATGAAGGGCATCTACCTCACGCTCATCCTGTTCGAGGCTTTGCAAGACGTCGAATCTTCTTTCTAACCGTTCCCTATTGAAAACTGCTTGGATTATGGTGTTCGATGCCTCTTCTTCTTCCAGCATCTCAATTCTGATTGCGTCTTCCAAGAACAACATTGTTGGGGGCAGCCTGGAAGGACGTTCATCCTCTTGCTTGACATAATAATGGACTCGGATTTCCTCGATCGGTTGCTCAATGCTCTTTTCTTGATCGTCGTCCAATGTATCTTTGGCATGGGAGTCCTTTCTAAAGCCTCTCATAGCTTGCCTGTAGCCGAGAGTCATACTGAGAACCCTTTATACTCCCCACCCCATTTGGCGTTGGAAATTTGATGGTTAGGTGATGGATTGAAGTAATAACCCTCATCTCTCGCAAAAAAGGTCGTCCCAGCAACACGTTGTGGGACGATTCCTGATTCAGGACCTTAAACTCGAGCATCTTTGTTACCGAAAACGGGCTTTCCCCCAAAGTACATGGCAGCCGCATCGATCCCATGACTCTAACTCCTGCACCAGAAAAACCATAGACCCACGAATCTTCCCCCGACATATCCCGATCAGGTAGCCCCATCTTCTTAAAGGTGCTGTAGTAGAGCATATTTGCCGAGCTTCCATTATCCACGAAGGCCCTATGGACATTTTTGGTTCCAATCTGGATGGAAATAACCAGTGCATCTTTGTGGGGATGATGTATCCATCGGGCATCTGCTTCTCTGAAGGTAATATCCATAGACTCGCCCTTAAACACTTTGGGCGGTCGAGTTTCCACCCTATGAATGTCCGTGAGAGGCCTGAATCGAGCTTCCCTAGCGTATTTCGCCAAGGCTCAGTTACTACATTCCATCCCGGGATCTCCCCCATAGATTGTTCGGATGCTTCCATCCCTGACGAATTTATTTTCCTCCAGAGTATCATTGTTTGACCCGCGCGGGGCTCGCCTTTCTTCTTCCTTTGCTCTGTCATCCTTGTGCTTCCTTACTTCCTTGACTACCCATTCACCGAGGTATCCTTCCTTGATCAGCGCTTCGATTTCATCTTTTAAATATCAACACTCATGCGTGTTATGTCCAGATGACTCATGGTATTCGCAATACTTTTTCTTGTCTTTGCTTTGCCATGATGATAAAGCTTCAGGTTTTCTAAATAGCCCTCTATTTTTGTTTACTTCGAAGATATGCTCGATAGATGTGACCAAAGGCATGTACCGGCTTGTTCTGTAGTCATAGTTTGAGGGAGGACTCCATCCCCTCCCCGTGCTTGCGGTATTCATCTGGTCTGGGCTTCGACTACTCCTTCTGTACCTTGGGCTTGGAGACCTATCTTTCTTCCTCACTTTGTTTCTCTGACACGCCTGTGAAGTCGGTTGCACCTCTGCCAGTGATTGTTCTATAGCTTTGAATAATTCTGCCAAAGCAAAAACATCAGCTACAGTAGCCGGGTCTTTCCCTTGTAAGTGCTTCCAAAAATCCGAGCCAACCCTTAATCCTGCGATCAAGAAGCTTTTCAGGGCTTCGTCTGATGCTCCCCTCACGCTGGTAGATTCAGCGTTGAACATTTTGAAGTACGATGTCAAGCTTTCATTTTCCCCTTGCCTAACATTGGCAAGAGTTGTGACAGAGGGCACGTATCTTACCGCGGCTTGGAACTTGGTTAAGAACAGAGTTTTCATCTGATCCCATGAAGTGATCACTCCTGGCTCGAGCTTTTGAAACCACTGCTGGCCACTTTCTCTAAAGGTTTCCGCCAAGAGACGACATCGAGTCAAGTCCGGGACTTGGTACACATCCATCTCTATATTAAAATGACCCAGGAATTCTACCGGATCTGAGTTTCTGTGGAAACAGAGATCGCTAGTAGTGTTGTGATACCCGGCCGGCAACTGTGCCTCTCTTACCGCCACCGAGGATGGGGAAGGGACTTCAGTTGTGGCCGTCACTCTGCCTTCCAGGTGATTAAGTACCCTTTTTAGATCTCTCATATTGAAAGTTCCCACGCCTGGAATGGTCTGCATTTGAGGCTGCGGACCTTGGGGTTGTAATGGAGGTACCTCCACTTGATTCCCCCTGGAGGGGCTTGCTGATGGTTCGTGTTCTGGGCGTCTTCGGGTATCACAATTACTTCGGGATTCCGATTTTGATTTCTTCCTTGATTTTCTTCTTGACCCTGGCCGCGGCCTCGAGCTGTACCGCGGTCATAGTTTTCCACATCTCTGTGATCATCATGTTCCGCATAGTCATAGCTGTCTGCTCGGTTATTCCAGCAGAAATCAAGGTCACCGCAGTAATTGTCGCGACGGTATCCCTATAAGTATCTACCTCGGCCTCCACCTCTTCCCCTCAATTGAGGCCTTCTCCAATGATCGTTTCCATACCCACGACCATATCGATCCAGCGATCTGCGGGGAGGAGCTCTCTCATGATCGCGGTGCCACTCCCGATTTTCCTGGGAATTCAGGGGCACACGCGCTGGATCACGGTGCCGCTCCTGATTATCCTGGGAATTTAGGGGCACACGCGTTGTATTATGGGGCATCACATCTCCACGATCAGCTTCTTTCTGCCATTCAAGTAACAACATTCTTAAATCATCATCGCCCAAGCGGATCCCCAAGCGATCTTTCAAGGCTGCGAAGCCCCGTTGCTGATTCTCCGACATCGACTCCGCCTGTCGGCGTTCCTCCAGACTACGTCCAGACCGGTGCGGATGGGTGGCTCCCTGATTATCCGCCCGCAGAATTTCCCGATCGTCAGCATCTTCTTCCACTAGCTCGATGATTGGGGACGTGTCATTGGAATAGTCCAGGCGCCGCAGGGTTATCGACACACGCCCTACTGCGGTGCGGCCATGGCCGGCTGAGGAATCCCTATCAGTCATGGGTGCTTTTTCAGGTGCATGAGTTGCACGGCTGCGGTGAAGACCCCTCCCGGCCTTGCGTCGCTCCAAGGTGCTCAACCTTGAATCGAAACCATTCAAAGCATCGCCCATACGATATAGTTATTCCAACAAGTCGGCGTTGTTGATGATCACAGGCGGGTGTCCCCCAACATCCGGCGTAGGACGATCGGTCATTGGCGGAATGTAGGGTTCATACTCATAGCCGTGATCACAATCCTCTTCAGAACTTCCATCATAAAAACTTCCATCACGATATTGAGACATCCTTCCTCCCAGATGCAGATCTTGATTAAGCCCCTCTTTCTAGCACCAATTTGTTGACGGAGGAATCTGGGAGCAACAAAACTTGAGGTTCGTAGCCGGAAACAAGATCTGTGATGGCGGTTCCTCGTGTGAAACGTGAACAGTAACCGGCGGATCCGATGAACAGTATTCGTCGGAAAAGATGAACAGTATTTGGTGGTGGTGATTATTGGGGGCTGAGATTGCTTAGGGTTAGTGGTGGCTCCTTTGCGCTCTCGCTTCTGACCCCTTACAATTTGCCTACGTATCTCTACTTATTGGGAATCAAGCCCACGTAGTTCTTGGGGAACAAGAAACCTAATGGGCTTAGATTTCTTATCCCGAGGCCCAGTAGGAAACCCACTGGAAACCGTCTTCTACTAGCTTTAGGAATGTCCACCGATGAGGCCCAACCACAAAGGCCCAAGGCTCGTCCGCGGCTCCGAGACTTCACGGATGAGGCATCTCCCTGGCCAAGGATAACCCTCCATTACCAGCTATTTCTCTAGTCCGCGGACGCAGGTATAGCCGTGGTTCACCCCAAATGTTGGACGCATCCTCGTCCCCCGATAAGGAGCCCCTACCAGATTACAGGACAAGTGATCCCAAGCTTTTGGGTACAAAGTGCAGGATACTCCGAAGTCTCCCAACGAGGACACCCGTTGACTACAGAGACAGAGCTCCCAAAGCACACACCAGATTTCACCCCACATCCCCAATAAAGACACCCATTGACTACAGGAGGCGGCCTTCAGTCCAGGCATACCCCTGGAGGTCTCTGACCACAGTCACCGCCTTTCCTGTAGATGTGCTACAGGAAGGAGTTCTTCAATAGAGAACATGCATCAAATAAGTTAGTAATAATCATCTCCATCTTCCTTGAATCTTCCACAGACCCCGTCCAAGTAATCATATTAAGGTCTTCCCAAATCATTTTATCAACTTAGGGCGCGCCCTAAGTTTTGCCTCTAGGAAGGACCCATTCTAGGAATCCTCTACCATTTTTACAGCCACAGGGCAAGCCTTCTCTTCATTTTAAGGGCGCGCCTTCCATTATATGGACGACTACAATTTTCCATCTACCCCTTTCTCAATAAGGCGCGTCTTTATTACTTAGGGCGCGCCTACCATCTTTTTATGAAAAGTTAATCTTATATGTTCCTTATTTTTAGGCATTTCTTCCACAATTTTGACTATTTTTATTAATCTCAATCTGAATATTGTTTATACCAATTTTTGGGCATAACAACTACCCCCCAAATTCCATATGTCATTAAAAATGGGATTGAAATTTTCTCCTCATCCTTATTAAAATCTATATAAACATATTTTCCAATATTACTCTACTAGGCGCGCCTCAAAGGCATAGAACAGAGGGTTTAATCTATTTAAAGTTCTTATTTTCGTGCATTCTAAATGGCCGTCAATCTTATGAGGCGCGCCTTCAAGAGGGCGCGTCCTAAAATTTGAATTATTTTGAAACGGTTCCCCTACTTATTCGGAAATCGTGCCTGACATGATTGATGTGATTTACTTTTAACAGCTGTCACTTTTTACTTATAAATACAGGTTACCATCAGTCATTTTCTCTTTTACCTTTACTCCCTCCTCTCTCTTACTTTCTCTTCCTTTTCTGAAAGCTTTTAACTCCGGCGGCGCTATTTTGCTCAGGATCATCTTTCTCCGCTGTCATTCTCCAAAACCTTTCCGGCCAACTTCTTCTTTAATCAGAAAGGTATGTAAAACTTCTTTCTTTTCTGAATTTTGTCACATAAATCACACTGCATGCCACATTGTCTCTTCAACTTCCTTAACTGTTCTTCATGACATATATAAAATGATGTATGTATCTGTGTATGTATATGTATAATTTCGAATTTTTGCTATTTTAGATCCAAAATCATTGGTTCAACTTTTAATTTTATGTTTCTAGGAATCTTCACCGTTTATCTTTAAAATTAAAAGCATATATCTTAAGATGAGGCGCGCCTTTTTATTCATACAAGGTGCGTTCCTTTATTTTTAGCCACGCCATTGTCATCTAATCTTCCAATAGCTTAACATTCATACTTCATAGCAGTCTTTATAGATTCTATAATTGATAGGACGCGCCTTCTTAGTATATGACTCATTTTGCCCTTCTCTTAAATCTTCCCCTACCTTTTCTGTTTCCTTCATACTTTCGTATCTCGTTCTTTCGTATTGGGTGCGCCCTCAACATTTCTTTTGGTTTTCTTAATAGCTGGAAGACGAGGGCGCGTCCTCTCCTTTTCACCCTTTCGAGAATTTCCTTACCAATTTGGGAATCTATTCTCCTCCCAACACTTACTTCGACCCTCAGCCTGCAAACGCTCACCACACCCCTGAATTTCTGAACCGGGTGGCGCGCCTTGTTCAAGACTCCAAAAAGGGTATCTTGATGGTAGACTCTTCAGACGGTTCTTCCATGGAAAACATCTCTTTATCTCTTAGACATGGAAAGCAGAAACTGGTCCAAATGGATAGATCCCCAGCCCCAATTAGTACAGAACTGGACGATGATGACTGGTTCGAGTGTTTGAATACCGACAGGTATAGGGGTGTTGAGAGGGGTGTTAATGTAGGTGCTGGACCTTCCAAAGTTTCCTATAGGGCTGTTTCCCCAAGCCCATCTCCTCAACAAACACAAGGCGCGCCTACTTCTCTTATTTCTGAGGGCGCGCCTGAAGGAAATGTATCGCCGCTCCGAGATGAAGCAAATTTCTTTGATGAAGACTCTTTCCAGTTTTCCACCTCTCCTGAACCCTCTCCAATCCCCTTCTAACACTGGGAAGTTTCTGACAACGAATTAGACTTTGATTGGGATGAATTCGAACCGTGCAATGAAGATGTGAAGAAACGTTTCAGGAAGGAGCATGAGAAGCTTTTCTGCGTGGGCCTGTCCTCAGCTTGTTCAGATGAGCAACTAGGATGGCTCATGGAGTTTTATGATATGGAGGGCATATGGGCGCGCCCTTTAAGCATGATGCGGCCCCATATCTTCAATTATGGAAGGAACTTCAAAATCCCGAGAATGGTAACCATCCCCAAGCTGGTATCTTTGGGTATAGGCGCGCCCTTATATCCCTACCTTAGGGAAGTGATAGAACTCTATGATGTGGCTCCACTCCAACTCTCTCCCAATAGTTACAAATTCATTCTGGCCCTGTTCATTCTCTACACAGACCTGGGTTTTCCTCAACCTTCAATGGCTGAACTTACTTATTTCTCTAACCTGAGAAAATCTGACCACAGGTACTACTACTTTGTTGTAGACAAGCAACATAATAAGAAGGGTTTCTCCTCTGAAAAGCTTAGCCATAAAAAAGGCTGGAAGGAAAACTTCTTTTACTTGTATGATGTTCCCAGATTAAGGATAAGATTCAACAAATCACCAAGTAAGGGTGCGCCCTTTCTTTCTTTTCCTTGCATTATTTCTATGTTCTTTCTTCCTTTTCACATCTTTATACTTTTTCAGACAGACCAGTGGCAAAACCAGTTAAGGGCGAGCCCAAAAAATGAGCTGAAGCCCTTTTTAGAGTGGCTGCTGACAGGTGGAACTTAAAAACCTTAGTCACTCGGACCTATTTGATGCGAGTAGGAATCCTTTCTGACCAAGTAGGAACGAAGTGTAAATATGAAAAATTTAGGAAAGTGCTCCTGTTTCCCGCGTCATTGACCCAGATAGTGAAGAAGAGGCTGAAGAAGAAGAAGAAGCAGAAGACAGCTCTTTTCAAGGCCAAGATCCTTCAGGTTCAACAATTGCAGAGTCTAAAGGCGCGCCCTTCTATAATTGGCGCGTCCTAGCTTTTTTTATTAGCTATTGTATTTGCATACTAGATATAAATTCCTGTTATTGTGGTTAATCTTTCCGCCCCTTAGGGCGCGCCCTTTCACTCTAGGCGTAACACTTTATACATATTTATCAATGTTATCTTTATCAATTGCATTTATTTATTACTCTATTCAGCATACTTAACTGTCACGTTCAATTAACATGTTCAATGTTTTATGCAGAAATGGCTCCTCCAAGAATCCCCAAATCCTTTGGGGCGCGCCCTGATGACAAACCCAAGCCTAAGCCAAAGAAAGATGCTCCTGCAGCACATGCATCCATCCCCACTCCAACTCCTATCCCTCAAATAACTCCTGTCTTGAAAAGGCCCGTGATTGACCTCACAAATAAACAGGGCGCGCCCAAGAGGCATAGAGCAGAGGGCACACCTGGCTCATCTGCTGCTTTGAACGCTCTTGGCCCCATGGGTTCCCTTCACGTTTCAGATGAAGAAGTGGAATACTGGCAAGCCATGGATTTGGGAGATGCCGCTCGTGCTTCTATAAAGGCATCTTGCCAATTATTCATCCACTCCACCCGAGTGGTGGACAAGCTTCTTGAAGAGGGGGCGCGCCTAGAGAGGTTGCAGGGCGACAATAACATTTTGAGGAACACCCTCAAAGACAAAGATGTTCTGCATGCTAAGGATATCAAAGCCAAAGGCTCTGAAATCTCCTTTCTTAAGGATGAGGTGGCCAATCTTACTTCTCAGCTAGAGATTGCCAATAAAAAGGCTACCTCTCTCCACACTGAGCTTGGTGGAGCCAATTTGAGGATCGAATATCTGGAGGAGCAACAAAAAATGGGCTGGCCTGACGAGAAGAGGGAAATGGCTGATGAAGCATTTGCCAAAAGTTTTCACTTCTACAGGGTTGGTTTTGTGGCCAATGACCCTGATTACACTTTTGAGAAGTTTGGGGAAGAGAGAGTTGCTGAGATGGTGGAATTTAAGAAGGAGCATGCTGCTGAAATCAAGGCAAGGAGGATAGAACTTGGGTTGGAGGAGGAAGAAGGTGTGGGCACGCCACGAGAGGAAGTCCCCAAGGACGCGCCTGAAGCTGATCCCACTGTTCCTCTTCAAACCATTCCTCCAACAGACCAGTCTCAGGGCGCGCCTTGATTTATGTTTTTCTATTATTCGTACTTAAGTTTCAAATACTCTTGAGGAGCCAGCCCTCTTTTGATGCTGTGCAAAGTTGTACGACTTATTTTTCTACTCTTTTACTTTTGCATCATGACATTTCGTATGGCTCAATGTTAATTTTATCTTTTCCCGTATGCATAAAAATTTGTTAAGGCGCTTTGATTTTTCCTTGGCCATTTTATATTTCCAAAATCATGACTTATACTTCCATGATGGCGTGCCTTTATATTATGTTCCCATGAATTTGTAGTCAGTTCGTCATGACTTATGTTACTATAGGGCGCGCCCTTTAACATATTTTCGGGTGTTTTTCTTTTTAAGTGATCTCAAAATTGTCCCCTTTCTCGTAACATTTTAGCAACGAGGGCGCGCCTTATTTCTTTTGCAAATAACACATTATGTTTCTTATCAGTAATACCTTTGCGATATTTTACTTAAGTGTCAGTCCAAGGGCGCGCCTTAAAATGCAGGACTTTTTCCTTTTCTCATTTGGCTAGCCGTATGCATACTATGTTATAAAGCAACAGTTATTCGATAGGGCGCGCCTCAACATAGGGCACGCCTCAACATAGGGCGCGCCTTTTGTGTTTTTTAAATGAAAATTTTTATATCAAGCAGATAAAGCAATTTAAAGTAACTTTTCCCTTTTATTGATAATGCGCTCTAGCGTATAAATTACACCAGTCCCTTGGCTATTATGCTCTATGGAGGAATTTATTTGCTACTAGTCTATTACATAGGAATTAAATAAAAAAATAAGGGGGACACAGCCACACCCTACTGATAATACTTCCGTAAATGTTCTGCATTCCACGCTCGAGGAATAAGTTTACCATCCAGATCTTCTAAGCGATAGGTTCCCTTCCAAAGTATAGCTTTGACCTTGTATGGTCCTTCCCAATTAGCTCCAAGCACCCCGTGCTGAGCTATCTTAGTGTTAGGCATGACCTTTCGCAACACAAGATCTCCAACCTTGAACTACACGAATTTTACCTTTTTATTAAAATACCTTGCGATTCTCTGCTGATATACAGCAAGCTTCAATTGAGAGTTCGTTCGGGCTTCGTCTGACAAATCCATGTGAAGCCTCTGGTTAACTTCTGCATCTTCCTCAACAAACACGTCTCTCCGGAGGGATCCGGCTCCTACCTCCATGGGAACCATGGCCTCATACCCATAAGTCAGCAGAAAGGGGGTTTCTCCTGTGGTCGATCTAGGGGTCGTATTGTAAGACCAAAGGACCATGGGCATCTCTTCTGGCCAATCTCCTTTTTTTTTCTTCTAACTTTGCCTTCAAGGTATGTTTTATGATTTTGTTTATAGCCTCCGTCTGACCATTACTCCGCAGATGATAAACTGCGGTAAAGTCCTTTTTGATTTTCAAGTCCTCACAAAGCTTCCTTAACTTTTTACTGTCAATCTGCTTCCTATTGTCCGAGATGAGTTTGTAGGGGATACCGAACCTGCATACTATGGAATTGAAAACAAAATCCCTTATCTTCTTTGCCGTTATCATGGCTAGTGGCATAGCTTCTGCCCATTTGGTAAAGTAGTCCACAGCTACCACGGCATATTTCACACCCCCCATTTGCTTTGGGCAACTCTCCAATGAGATCAATTCCCCACATGGCAAAAGGCCAAGGACTTTCCAATGAGGTAATGGTTGATGCCGGAGTGTTGGAATAGTTGGCGAATCGCTGGCAACGATCACAATCCCGGACAAAATTGAAGGCATCTTCTCTCATAGTTGGCCAGTAGTATCCTTTTCTGAGTACTTTTAATGCCAAGGAACCACCCCCGAGTGATTGCCACAAATCCCTTCGTGCACCTCTCTGAGAATATAACTTCCTTCTTCCATCTCCACACAATGTAACAGTGGCTGGTTAAATCCTCTCTTGTATAATATCCCGTCATATTCAACATACTTTGCAGCCTGGTACCGAAGGCGTCGAGCCTGTAGTTTGTCTTCTGGTACAGCTTCTGTCTAAATATAGTTATGAATGGGGATCATCCAACTTTCTCGCGGGACTTCTTGCGTTTGAAACACCTCTACCTCCGGAATACTTGGGATTTCTCGGATTCCCAAAGGGATTTTGCCAAGATGGACATTGTCCATCTGTGACCCCATCTTGGCCAAAGCATCCGCATTACTATTTTCTTCTCGCGGAACAGTTTCTAGCCTGGCACTTAAATTTTTTTCAATAGGCGTTATGCACATCTCATATATAACTCCGTCCGTGGTCCCCGAGCCTGGAAACCTCCGTTGACCTGGTTCACAACTAATTCGGAATGGCTCTGGACTATCAGATTCATGGCTCCCACCTCTAGAGCAAATTTTAGACCGTTGATCAAAGCTTCATACTCAGCGTCATTGTTAGTAGCATAAAACTTGAAATGGATGGCACTCATCAAACGGTGCCCTTCCGGAGTGACCAAGACAATCCCGGCACCTGATCCATTGTTGTTCTCGGCCCCATCGACATGTAATATCCACCAAGGGTGTGGTAGTTCCTGCCTCTTTTCATCATGAGAACTTACTTGCGAGGTAGGTTCCGCCAACACTATGGCCTTATCATCGACTTCTGCATCGAAATCAAGTATGAAATCAGCCAGCGCTTGTCCCTTAATTGCTGTGCGAGGAGAATACTCCAAATCGAATTGTCCTAGCTCTACTACCCATTTTAACAATCTCCCTGACGATTCGGGTTTATGTAGAATATGCCGAACCGGATAATCGGTGCGAACTTCTATCCGGTGAGCCTGAAAGTATGGTCTTAACTTTCGTGCCGCAAGAGTAAGAGCGTGCACCAGTTTTTCCATATTGGTATACCAGGTTTCCGCATCCAACAACCTTTTTCTCACATAGTATACGAGCCACTGATGACTTGCATCTTCCTTTACCAACACCGCGCTGACGGAGTATTCAGATACCTCCAAGTAAAGAATCAATGTTTCTCCGTCTTCTGGCTTGGCCAACATCGGAGGATTTCCCAACTACTCTTTGATTTTCAGGAAAGCCTCTTCATACTCAGGGGTCCACAGAAAATCCTTCCCCCTTTCTTTGATTGCCTTAAAGAATTCTTTGCACCTATCTAATTATTTTGAGACAAATCGATTTAGGGCCGCAATCCTTCCTGTCAAGCTCTGTACTTGTTTGACGCTGGTGGGAGATTTCATGTCTAGCAGAGCTTTGATTTTTGCAGGATTAGCCTCAATCCCCCGGTGGTTGACCATGAATCCCAAGAATTTCCCTGATTCCACACCGAACACACACTTCTGCGGGTTTAGCTTCATCTTATTTTTTCTCAGAATATGGAACATTTCAGCTAAGTCAGCGATGTCGTCTTCCGCCCTTTTAGACTTTACGAGCATATCATCCACATATACTTCCATCGACTTCCCAATCTGCTTCTTGAACATTTTGTTTACCAATCTTTGATAAGTGGCACCGGCGTTGATCAGACCAAATGGCATTCCAATATAGCAATAGAGTCCTCTATCAGTAATAAAAGAGGCGTGCTCCTGGTCGCGCTCATACATAAGAATTTGATTATGTCCTGCCGTGGCGTCGACCAACTGATCGATTTTTGGTAGGGGAAAACTGTCTTTCAGGCACACCTTGTTCAGATCGGTGAAATCCACGCATGTTCTCTATTTACCGTTGGGCTTTTTCACCAACACTGGGTTTGCTAGCCACTCTGGGTAGAAGGATTCTCGAATTAGTCCAACATCCAGGAGTCTCTCTATTTTCTCTGCTAGTGCTATAGCTCTTTCTCCACTTACGGCCCTTCATTTTTGTTGAACCCCTTTGTGCTTGGGGTCGATATTCAATCGGTGGCACATTACCTCTGGATCAATTCCTACCATATCAAAATGGCTCCATGCAAATACATCAAGGTTCTCCAAGAGAAATATTGAAAGACCCTTCTTCAACCTTGGAGCCAACTGAGATCCTATTCTCAAAACTTTACTTGGATCTTTTTCATCGATAGGGATTTCAATTGTGTCTTCTGCTGGCCCCTTCTTCTCCGTTGGCATCGGTACCCGGGGATCTAGGTCTGGCGAATCATGGATTTCATTGTCTTGTAGAGAAGGCGCATCCCCTTTAGGAGGAGCGTCGGCTTCTTTAGAAGGTGCGCCCTGCATAGCAGGGGCATCAACTTCCTTGGTATATTTTGCGGGTAAGGGCGCATCTTCGGGAAGAAGGCCATCTACCTCACGCTCATCCTGTTCGAGGCTTTGCAGGACGTCGAATCTTCCTTCTAACCGTTCCCCATTGAAATCTGCTTGGACTATGGTGTTCGATGCCTCTTCTTCTTCCAGCATCTCAATTCTGATTGCGTCTTCCAAGAACAACATTATTGGGGGCAGCCTGGAAGGACGTTCATCCTCTTGCTCGACATAATAATGGACTCGGATTTCCTCGATCGGTTGCTCAATGCTCTTTTCTTGATCATCGTCCGATGTATCTTCGGTATGGGAATCCTTTCTAAAGCCTCTCATAGCTTTCCTGTAGCACTCCCGAGAGTCATATTGAGAACCCTTTATACTCCCCACCCCATTTGGCGTTGGAAATTTGATGGTTAGGTGATGGATTGAAGTAATAACCCTCATCTCTCGCAGAAAAGGTCGTCCCAGCAACACGTTGTGGGACGATTCCTGATTCAGGACCTTAAACTCGAGCATCTTTGTTACCGACAACGGGCTTTCCCCCAAAGTACATGGCAGCCGAATCGATCCCATGACACTAACTCCTGCGCCAAAAAAGCCATAGACCCACGAATCTTCCCCCGACATATCCCGATCAGGTAGCCCCATCTTATTAAAGGTGCTGTAATAAAGGATATTTGTCGAGCTTCCATTATCCACGAAGGCCCTATGGACATTTTTGGTTCCAATCTGGATGGAAATAACCAGTGCATCTTTGTGGGGATGATGTACCCATCGGGCATCTGCTTCTTTGAAGGTAATATCCATAGACTCGCCCTTAAACACTTTAGGCGGTCGAGCTTCCATTAGTAAAGGATATTTGTCGAGCTTCCATTATCCACGAAGGCCCTATGGACATTTTTGGTTCCAATCTGGATGGAAATAACCAGTGCATCTTTGTGGGGATGATGTACCCATCGGGCATCTACTTCTCTGAAGGTAATATCCATAGACTCGCCCTTAAATACTTTAGGCGGTCGAGTTTCCACCCTATGAATGTCTGTGAGAGGCCTGAATCGAGCTTCCCTAGCGTATCTTTCCAAGGCTCCGTTACTACATTCCATCCCGAGATCTCCCCCGTAGATTGTTCGGATGCTGCCATCCCTGACGAATTTATTTTCCTACAGAGTATCATTGTTTGACTCGCACGGGGCTCACCTTTCTTCTTTCTTTGCTCTGTCATCCTTGTGCTTCCTTACTTCCTTGACTACCCATTCACCGAGGTATCATTCCTTGATCAGCGCTTCGATTTCATCTTTTAAATATCGACACTCATGCGTGTTATGTCCAGATGACTCATGGTATTCGCAATACTTTTTCTTGTCTTTGCTTTTCCATGATGATAAAGCTTCAGGTTTTCTAAATAGCCCTCTATTTTTGTTTACTTCGAAGATATGCTCGATAGATGCAACCAAAGGCGTGTACCGGCTTGTTCTGTAGTCATAGTTTGAGGGAGGACTCCATCCCCTCCTCGTGCTTGCGGTATTCACTCGGTCTGGGCTTGGACTACTCCTTCTGTACCTTGGGCTTGGAGACCTATCTCTCTTCCTCGCTTTGTTTCTCTGACTCTCCTGTGAAGTCGATTGCACCTCTGCCAGAGATTGTTCTATAGCTTTGAATAATTCTGCCTAAGCAAAAACATCTGCTAGAGTAGCCGGGTCTTTCCCTTGTATGTGCTTCCAAAAATCTGAGCCAACCCTAAATCCTGCGATCAAGAAATTTTTCAGGGCTTCGTCTGATGCTCCCCTCACGCTGGTAGATTCAGCGTTGAAGCTTTTGAAGTATGATGTCAAGCTTTCATTTTCCCCTTGCCTAACATTGACAAGAGTTGTGATAGAGGGTGCGTATCTTACCGCAGCTTGGAACTTGGTTAAGAACAGAGTTTTCATCTGATCCCAGGAAGTGATCACTCCTGGCCCGAGCTTTTGAAACCACTGCTGGGCACTTTCTCTAAAAGTTGCCGCCAAGAGACGGCATTGAGCCAAGTCTGGGACTTGGTACACATCCATCTCTATATTAAAATGACCCAGGAATTCTACCGGATCTGAGTTTTTGTGGAAACGGAGATCGTTAGTAGTGTTGCGATACCCGGCCGACAACCGAGAATGAGGAAGGGATTTCAGCTGTGGCCGTCACTCTGCCTTCCAGGTGGTTAAGTAACCTTTTTAGATCTCCCACATTGAAAGTTCCCACACCTGGAATGGTCTGCATTTGAGGCTGCGGACCTTGGGGTTGTAATGGAGGTACCTCCACTTGATTCCCCCCTGGAGGGGCTTGCTGTTGGTTCGTGTTCTGGGAGTCTTCGGGTATCACAATTACTTCGGGATTCCGACCTTGATTTCTTCCTTGATTTTCTTCTTGACCCTGGCCACGGCCTCGAGCCGTACCGCGATCATAGTTTTCCACATCTCTGTGATCATCATGTTCCGCATAGTCATAGCTGTCTGCTCAGTTATTCCAGCGGGAATCAAGGTGACCGCGGTAATTGTCACGACGGTATCTCTCTAAGTATCTACCTCGGCCTCCACCTCTTCCCCTCCATTGAGGCCTTTTCCAACGATCGTTTCCATACCCACGACCATATCGATCCAGCGATTTGCGGGGAGGAGCTCACTCATGATCGCGGTGCCGCTCCAGATTTTCCTGGGAATTCAGGGGCACACGCGTTGGATCGCGTTGCCGCGCCCGACCCGATATTTCTGGGAATTCAGGGGGACACACGTTGTATCATGGGGCGTCACATCTCCACGATCAGCTTCTTTCTGCCATTCAAGTAACAATATTCTTAAATCATCATCGCCCAAGCGGATCCCCAAGCGATCTTTCAAGGCTGCGAAGCCCCATTGTTTATTCTCCGGCATCGACTACGCCTGTCGGCGTTCCTCCAGACTACGTCCAGACCGGTGCGGATGGGTGGCTCCCTGGTTATCCGCCCGCAAAATTTCACGACCGTCAGCATCTTCTTCCACTAGCTCGATGATTGGGGACGTGTCATTGGAATAGTCCAGGCGCCGTGGGGTTATCGGCACACGCCCTCCTCCGGTACGGCCGTTGCAAGCTGAGGCATCCCTATTAGTCATGGGTGCTTTTCCAGGTGCATGAGTTGCACGGCTGCGGTGAAGACCCCTCCTGGCCTTGCGTCGCTGCACGGTGCTCAACCTTGAATCGAAACCATTCAAAGCATCGCCCATGCGATATAGTTCTTCCAACAAGTCGGCGTTGCTGATGAGCACAGGCGGCTATCCCCCAACGTCCGGCGTAGGACGATCTGTCATTGGCGGAACGTAGGGTTCATATTCATAGCCGTGATTAAAATCCTCTTCAGAACTTCCATCATGATATTGAGACATCCTTCCTCCCAGATGCAGATCTTGATTAAGCCCCTCCTTCTAGCGCCAATTTGTTGACGGAGGAATTTAGGAGCAACAAAACTTGAGGTTCGTAGTCGGAAACAAGATCTGTGATGGCGGTTCCTCGTCGGAAACGTGAACAGTAACCGGTGGATCCGATGAACAGTATTTGTCGGAAAAGATGAACAGTGTTTGGTGGTGGTGATTATTGGGGGCTGAGATTGCTTAGGGTTAGTGGTGGCTCTTTTGCGCTCTCGCTTCTGACCCCTTATAATTTGCTTACGTATCACTATTTATAGGGAATCAAGCCCACGCAGTTCTTGGGGAACAAGAAACCTAATGGGCTTAGATTTCTTATCCCGAGGCCCAGTAGGAAACCCACTGGAAACCGTCTTTTACTAGCTTTAGGAATGTCCGCCGATGAGGCCCAACCACAAAGGCCCAAGGCTCATCCGCGGCTCCGAGACTTCACGGATGAGGCATCTCCCTAGCCAAGGATAACCCTCCACTACCAGCTGTTTCTCTAGTCCGCGGACGCAGGTATAGCCGTGGTTCACCCCAAATGTTGGACGCATCCTTGTCCCCCAATAAGGAGCCCCTACCAGATTACATGACAAGTGATCCCAAGCTTTTGGGTGCAAAGTGCAGGATACTCCGAAGTCTCCCAACGAGGACACCCGTTGACTACAGAGACAGAGCTCCCAAAGCACACACCAGATTTTACCCCACATCCCCAATGAGGACACCCATTGACTACTGGAGGAGGCCTTCAGTCCAGGCATACCCCTGGAGGTCTCTGACCACGGACACCGCCTTTCCTGTAGATGTGCTACAGGAAGGAGTTCTTCAATAGAGTACCTGCATCAAATACGTTAGTAATAATCATCTCCATCTTCCTTGAATCTTCCACAGAGCCCGTCCAAGTAATCATGTTAAGGTCTTCCCTAATCAGTTTATCAACTTAGGGTGTGCCCTAAGTTTTGCCTCTTGGAAGGACCCATTCTAGGAATCCTCTACCATTTTTACAGCCACAGGGCGCGCCTTCTCTTCATTTTAAGGGCGCGCCTTCCATTATATGGACGACTACAATTTTCCATCTACCCCTTTCTCAATAAGGTGCGTCTTCATTACTTAGGGCGTGCCTACCATCTTTTTATGGAAAGTTAATCTTATATGTTCCTTATTTTTAGGCATTTCTTCCTCAATTTTGACTATATTTATCAATCTCAATCTGAATATTGTTTATAACAATTTTTGGGCATAACAGATATCTTCCCTTTTTTTGACAACTAACATGTCCACTTTGTATTTGGCAAAGTTTGAATCGTTAACCTTCCTTGAACCGTTAACCTTCCGTAACGAGAGTGAGGGAGATATGTTGTGCAAGACATGCCTGTATCATAACAAGACTAAGTCATATTGACAACCCTAAGATTAGTTGTATTGTAACCTTAATCTGTAATTTATACTAGTAACACTCAATGTCTGTAAAATGTAAATGGAGCAGACTGGAGCATTTTTCCCTAAACAGTGTCAAGCCTAAGAATTCTATCTGGAAGAAGATCAAGAAGGTCATGCCTCGGAAGAATTATGAAGAAGCTTGGAGTAGAATAAATCTGTTTGGTGAAAAACATTCTAAGTCAAGATCTCTACAAGTCACAGAATTAGTGTTATAGAGAAGTCATTCGAGAACTCAGAAAGACCTATCGAGAAATCAGAAAGACCTATCGAGAACTCAGAAAAACCTATTGAGAACTCAGGATTTGTCTATCGAGAACTCAGGAAATGCTATTGGAGATATCAATAAGTCAGATACCCATTCGAGAACTCAGATATATCGACAAGTATACATTCATTAGAGAACTCTGACTTATCGATAAGCCAAATTCCATTAGAGAACTCTGAGTTATCGAAAAACCAAAATTCACTAGAGAACTCAGAGTTTTCGATAAGTCAAGTCAACAATGAAGTTTCAGAGATATCGACAAGTCAACATGCCTATCGAGATGTCGAGTTCTCTACAGCTTAACTGGAGATCTAGAAGTCAAGAAATTTCTCTAAGTACAGAATCACAGAAAAGTTAAATATCCAAGGTTGCAAATCAACAAACAATTCACACAGCTGAATTGACAAGTCTATAAAAAGCAGCTTGAGAGATGTGCAAGATTAATGGTAAAGATTAACTGACAGAGGAAGATTAAAGTAAACACGGGATGCTAAAGATATGCTAAGCCAGAAATGGAAGATTTACTTTTCTATAAATAGAAATGACAAGTGACAGTTTAGAAAAGCTAATAGCATATTTATTATCCACTGTGTAAACCAGCAGTTAACTGAGTTATAAAGTTAACACTGGTTCTCTAGTTAGTAGAACAATTGAGAAAAAAATTCTTGTACTCTTTCTCAAAGCAGAAGCTAAGTTCTAAACCAAGAACTTAGAGATTTTGTAGCAAAACACTGCTTGATTTTTAATATAAAATCAAGTGAGTTTTGAAGATCTTTGTTTTACATATTTGCATTGTTATTTATGTTTAACATCTATTCTACAGAATCATTGATAACAACCAACTGCTAAACCCAAAGTCGATCAAAAAGTAAACATTTAAGCCAAAACACATTCACCCCCTCTGTGTTGTATTCATATCTAACAAGTGGTATCAGAGCAAAGTCTGAAAGTAAACAGATTAGATCTTGGAAAAATGAATACACAGAAAATCAGTAGTATCAAGATTCCTCCCTTTGATAAGGCCAACTTCACTTTATGGAAAAAGAAAATGTTGCTGTTTATAAGAATGGTCAATCACCTTTACATTCAGATCCTCAAGAATGGGCCCTTCACTCCTATGATTAGAGTTGAGGAAACCACAGATGGAGACATGGTTATTCCAACTCATTTTGCTCCCAAAGATGCCTCTGAGTATACTGATATAGAAAGAGAGAAAGTTTCCCTAGACAGTGATTTGCAACTGATACTAATTGAGTCACTTGACAATATAATGTATACTAACATTGTCAACTGTGATACTGCTAAACAGATCTGGGAAAAGATTGAGATACTCTGTGAAGGAACTGAGGAGGTTAGGTCAAATCAAAGAAGGATATTGATTTCTCAGTATGAGGGTTTTATGGCTAAACCAAAGGAAGGTATTACTGATGTGTTTGAAAGGTTTAATAAGCTGATAAATGACTTGCAGCTTCATGATAAATTTTATGATGTTAAAGAAGTGAATTTGAAGTTCTTGCTTACTCTCCCTGATCATCTGGAACAAAAGATCTCTGTAATCAGAGAAGGAAGGGATTTGAGTAGAATCACACTGGAAGTGCTCTATGGGGTTCTGAAAACTTATGAACTTGAAATGATTCAAAAGAAATCATTAAGGGCTGGTCAAGGATATGTAATGGATGGCTCAAGTGTACTGATTGTGAATGATGGCCAGACCTCTAATGATGAGCAAAGATCCCAAACTCCAGAAATTTCTACAAGTGAGAAAAGAGTCAATGACACTAAAGAGCAAGTCATACTGGAATTGGATGAAGAAGATGAGTTCTACACTCTTGATGAGCTTGATGAGCTAGACAAATCAATGGCTTACTTGGCTAGAAAATTCTCTAACTTTAGAGTGAAGAAACCAAGATTTTTCAAGAGCAAAGGACAGTCCTTCAATAAAGACAGCAGCTGAAAAGGAAAAGGGAAGTACACTCCTGATAGCAAAACTGGCTACAAAACTGGATCTGTTGATAGATCAAACATAAGGTGCTTTAACTGTGAGGAGTTGGGCTATTTTGCTACAAAATGTAGGAAACCCAAGAAGGCAAAGAAAGACAAAGCCTATCTTGAATTGGAAGCAAAGTATGATGCTCTTCTAAAGAAGAAACAAGGGAAAACTTATATTGCTGAGGGCAAAAACTGGGATGATTCAGATAATGATGAAGATGAAGAAGTTGGAAACTATGCACTTATGGCCTTGGAGCAAGGAGATTCTTCATCATCTAAATCACAGGTACCAACTCTTACCACAATTGATTTAAATGTGCGTCAATATAAGGAAATTGTTAAAAAGATGAGCACAGAAATGTTCCACATTCATACAAGCATGGTTGCTGCAAATGAGAAAGTTAGCAGATTGAAAAAGATCAATGAAAAACTTGAGAGTGAAAAACAAGAGACTGAATTATTGCTGGTTGAGCTTGATGCTGCTAAGCAAGATAATGCATACTTAAAGAACAAATTAAAGTGTGCAAGTGAGATTGAAGCAGTATTGAGAGAAAGGCTGGAGAAGAATGAAGTGAAGCTGAAATCCTTCAAAAATGCTTCCGTGTTGATTGGCCAATATCATGAAAAGAACAAGCCATGTGCAAACATTGCCATTGGTCTTGATTATGAGGGTTTGAACAACAAAAAGAAGTCTGTCAGTGACAAAGGAAAATCAACTGAAACTGAAAATGTTCCAATTATTTTGAAGAAAGTTGAATCACCTTTGTTCAAGGCATGTGAGGTGAACTTCAGTTAAGAAGAGTTGATCATCAAACAGGAGATAGCTGATGAGGACAAGGAAAAGAAAAATGATGAGACAGCTCAGTCTTCCATCTCTGTTGAAACACTAAAAGCCAATCAAGAAACTAAGGATCCTGTGAAGGAGATTAAAGCTGAAGAGGTCAAAAAGAAAAATAAGAATATAAATGGAAAGATTGGGATAAACAAAAGTAATAATTTTGCTTATATTGCAGATGCTCCTAGAAAGAGGTTTGAGAATTGTGGATCAATGAATCACCTAACTCACCTTTGTAAAAAGATTGTTAGCAATCCACCTGAAGGAGTCTGCAAGTACAATGAAGCTAAGGCTAATGATCCATATTCATTCTGTGACAAGTTTGACTGCATTCCCTGCAACATGAAAGTGATGAAGAGTTGCCATAAATTGAGAATTGATCTCATAGAATCAAAAGTTGGTTCTATATCTGAAAGGGAAAATGCTCAACAGTCTATGAATTCCATTTTATCTGAAAATTCTCATTCTACTTCTGGAAAATCAGTTAACAAGAAGAAAGTGCCCAACATAGCTTGGGTAGCTAAACACACTTAATCCTCATTATGTGCAGGGCAAAGGAAAAAAGGTCATATGGATCATTGATAGTGGATGTTCCAGGCATATGACAGGTGATAAGGCCCTACTATCACAATTTGAGGAGATGGTTGGCCCTTTGGTGACCTTTAGAGACAACAACAAAGGATTCACAATGGAATATGGCAAGATTGTTTCTGGAAATGTTGTCATTGAAGATGTAGCACTAGTTGCTGGATTAGAAGTAAATCTTCTAAGTGTTAGTCAATTTGCAGACAGAGGTTTTCAAGTTGTTTTCAACAAAGAAGATTGTGCTTTTATTAGCAAAAAGACTGGTAAAATTGCTCTTAAAGGAGTAAGAAAGGGAAGCTTGTTTGTTGCAGACTTAGACTCAACAAATAAGGATGGAGTATGTTGTTTCTACACCAAGGCATCAGAAGAGCAAAGCAAATTATGGCATAAGAAGCTATCTCACTTGAATTTCAAAGCAATCAACACCTTAGTTAAAAAAGAGCTTGTGAGAGACATGCCTAGTCTGGAATTTGCTCAACTGGAAGTTTGTGAAGCTTGTCAGAAAGGAAAAATGAAAAGATCAAGTCACAAGTCAAAATCTGTGAATTCTATAAGTGCACATCTGCAACTTATTCACATGGACTTGTTTGGGCCAGTAAATATCTTGTCCATTTCAAGGAACAAATATGCCCTTGTCATGGTTGATGATTTTTCAAGATACACTTGGGTTGAGTTCATGTACTCTAAAGATGAAACTCCAAACATTATAATTGTGCACATCAAGAAAATTGAGAAGCAAGCTGAAGAAAAAGTTAGTGTGAAAAGATTGAGGAGTGATAATGGAACAGAATTCAGAAACTCAACATTAAGTGAATTCTGCAAAAGCAAAGGCATTGTTCAAGAATTTTCAGCAGCTAGAACACCTCAACAGAATGGAGTAGTTGAGAGGAATAATAGAACATTGGTTGAAGCTGCTAGGACCTTGCTACAAGATGCTCAGTTGCCAACTAGTTTTTGGGAAGAGACTGTTAATACTGCATGCTACACTCAAAACAGATATATCATCAACAAAGCTCATGGCAAATCACCTTACTCAAGCATGTCTAACAGGAAGCCTACAGTGAAGCATCTACATGTGTTTGGAAGCAAGTGTTATATTCTAAAAGACAACTCTGAATATGTGGGAAAATTTGACTCTAAAGTTTTTGAAGCATTTTTTCTGGGATATTCATTGGAAAGAACAGCCTACAAAGTTTATGTGATTGATCAAAAGAAAATTATGGAAAGCACAGATGTGACTTTTGATGATGACAAGTGTTCAGGCTTGGAATGCCTTGATGTAAATGATGCTGAAGCCCTTGCATTTGAGAATCTAACCATTGATAGTGATTCTGATGAGGAAGATGAAGTTGTGGCACAATAAATGACAAATGAAGAGACCTCTGAACAAAATCATGGGAATGAAAGCTCTCTTCAGACACCTGAATTTGATGGCACAAACTCAGGGGGAGAAGGAGAGAATGGAAATGACAGTCATGGTAATACTGAAGAAAATGATGAAGGCACTAGTCAACAGACACACACTAGAAAGTGGGATAGGAGTCATACAGTAGCAGCTATTATTGGTGATCCCTCAGCTGGTGTGAGAACTAGAAGTGCAACTGCTAATGAATGCCTACATGCATGTTTTCTATCTCAAGTAGAGCCCAAGAAAACTGAAGAAACCCTATTGGATCCTGATTGGATATGTGCTATGCAGGAGGAGCTGAATCAGTTTGAGAGGAACAAAGTTTGGAAATTAGTCCCTGCACCAAAGAACAGAAGCATAATTGGAACTAAGTGGGTGTACAGGAACAAAATGGATGAAAATGGAATTGTTACTAGAAACAAAGCAATGTTGGTTGCTAAAGGCTACTTACAAGAAGAGGGAATTGACTATGATGAGACTTTTGCTCCTGTTGCAAAACTAGAAGCAATAAGAATTTTTCTGGCATTTATTGCACACTCAAATTTCAAGGTGTATCAAATGGATGTCAAAAGTGCTTTTCTTAATGGTGAACTAGAAGAAGAAGTTTATGTGCAACAGCCACCTGGCTTTGAAGATCCAGAATTTCCTAACTTTGGTTACAAATTACTCAAGGCTCTGTATGGATTGAAACAGGCACCTAGAGCCTGGTATGACACACTGTCAGAATTTCTACTCAAACATGGTTTTACCAGAGGTACTATTGATAAGACTCTCTTCTATAAGAAGCATAGTGAAGATATGATCCTAGTTCAAATCTATGTGGATGATATCATCTTTGGATCTACAAATGAAAAGCTTTGTCAAAGATTCTCTAGGCTAATGCAGAGTGAGTATGAAATGAGCATGATGGGAGAATTGAGTTACTTCATTGGCCTTAAAGTTAGTCAAAGAAGTGATGGTATTTTCATCAGCCAAACCAAATATGTGAATGACTTATCGAAGAAATTTGGTATGGTGGATAGCTCACCTGCATCTACACCAATGTCTACTGCAACCAAGTTGGATGAAGACAAGAAAGGCAAGAGTGTGGATATTTCAAGCTACAGAGGGATGATTGGATCATTGCTTTATTTGACTGCTAGTAGACCAGACATCATGTTTACTACCTGTCTATGTGCTAGATTTCAAGCCAATCCAAAGAAATCACATTTGATGGCTGTGAAAAGGATTTTCAGATACTTAAAGGGAACTCCAAACTTGGGATTATGGTATCCTAAGGGAACTGGTTTTGAAGCTGTTGGATACACAAATGCAGATTTTGCTGGATGCAGGGTTAATAGGAAAAGTACTAGTGGAAGCTGTCAATTTCTTGGTCAAAGACTTGTATCCTGGTATAGTAAGAAATAACAATCTGTGTCAACTTCCACAGCTGAAGCTGAATATATAGCTGCTGGAAGTTGTTGTGCTCAGGTGCTTTGGATTAGAAATCAGCTAATGGACTATGGTCTAGTGTTACACAAAATTCCTATTATGTGTGACAATACTAGTGCAATATCTATAGTAGCTAATCCAGTTAATCATTCTAGAACAAAACACATTAATGTTAGGTACCATTTTATCAAGGAACATGCTGCAAATGGTACCATTGAGCTCATTTTTGTTCCAACAGAGAAACAATTAGCTGACATTTTTACTAAACCTTTGGATGAAGCAACCTTCACTAGACTTGTGAGTGAAATTGGAATGCTCAATTCTTCATCCTAAGGCAAGAACTCAGCTAATGTGTTGCAGCAGATTAATTTCTAATAAATCAACCTAGTTTGATTTAATTGGAAATTAACTGAAATATGAATTATAAATATTTCAGAATCTCTGTATTTTTTTTAAACTCAAAAATTAACTTAGAATATTTCAAATTCTAAGTAAACAACTTAGTTGTTAATTTACATCTTAAATGTGTAAAATTAACACAATGCAGAATAACAGTACTCAAAGGTATAGAGAACTGAGTTCTCGATAAGTCATTATCGACAAGTCATTTTAGAGTTCTCGAGTGAGTCCTCGATAAGTCTATTTACAGACTTCTCGAATGACTTCTCGATAAGCTCTATTATGACTTATCGATAAGACCATGTAGAGTTCTCTAATAGTGTTAATTCACAGAGTTCTCGACAAGGATATTTTGAGACTTATCAATAACTCAGAACTAAAATAATTTAATTCAATGAATTATTTTAGACAAATACTTTTGGAAAATTTATTCTGATTTCAATTTGATTCAATTCAAATAAATTAGAATCATTTTTAGTCCATTTTCGGACAAACTGGGCATTTATCAGAGTTCTCGATAAATCATTTCGTAGTTCTCGAAAGGAATTAATAAAATGACTTATCGAATGTACCTTCTTCAAATTCCAAATTACTTCTCGATAAGTTTAATATCAAATATTTATTTGACTTCTCGATAAGTATTTTACTTTTTCTATAAATACCCAGACTTCTCGATACATACACTGTACTTACACTTTTTCGAGATCTCAAGTGACCTAGCTTTCAGACAAAAGGCGATTTCTCTCTCGTTTTTGCTCCTTTCTCAAAACTTTTTCTTACCCATTCTTCTAAACACTAAAATGGCACAAAACATTGTTAGAGCTATCATTCCAGAGAAGGGAACCAACTTTATTTCTTTTCTTGATGCTAACCAAGCCCCTGATAGTTTCAAGGGGTTTGTGAAGTTTCTTTCTGAATCCTATATTGTAGGTGCTCTAACTGCAAGTTTTGTGCTATATTTGGACGTTCTTCATGAATTTTGGACATCAGCTATAACTAGGACAATTGTTCTAGAGAATGTCACTTCTATGGTGGTCACCTGTACAATTGGAGGCCAAGAAATTGACTTTTCAGCTGCTGATATAAATACAGCCCTGGGATTGCCAACTGAGAACTATGGAGAGATGCCAACTGCAGATGAGCTGAGTGAATTCATGGACTTCATCAACTACAGTGGCTCAATCAACTTGGCAATCCTGAACAGGACAAACCTTAGGAAGGAATGGTCCTTTGTTTTTGATTCTGTAGTGAGGGCTTTCACCTGCAGAAAAACTGGCTTTGACAACATCTCAAGTGTGGTGTAGAAGCTGGTGTTCTTAATAGCTCACAACATGCATCTGAATGTTGGAGCTCTAATTCTGGAGGAGCTGGCTACCAGGCTTACTATGCCTTTGAAGAATAGAGGTAAAGAAATCTTTTTGCCAAGGTTTATTATGTCTACTTTAGCTCATAAAGTAAATGACATACATTTGTTAGCTGGTATTGATAGTAGTAGAATTGGCAATTGTAAGCAAGTGTCCAAAATAATATTTGGCTCACTTACTACAAAGAATAAGGTGAGTGTAAGTCTTAGAATCACTCCATTTATGTTGGAGAGATTCAGGACTTATCCTTACCCTATGTCAGACATGAGGGCTCCTCAATTTGCTAGTTCAGCTATGGTTCCTGCTCCTGTGGAAGTACAAACACAGGCACACCAACAGGGACCTTCCAAAGCTGCAGCCCCTTCTTCTAAACCACTAGATGTTAGCAAACCAACCACTTTAGTCTCTCAAAAGACTGAAGTGAGTAAAAAGAAGAGAAAGGAACCAACCCTTGCTGTTGTAAATGAGAGTGAAACAATACAAACTGAACTAGAGTCACCCTTGGTCAAGAGACCAAAGAAGAGTAAGATACCTGAGTTGACCACTCAAAACACCTCTGTGTCCTCCCAAAATGGCACAGTTGAACAAATGGGGAGTAAACAGTTACTAGATGCATCCTCTCAACAGGGTGTATCTATTGAAAAGAGCATTCACCCCAATGCATCATGTACTGAGTCAGCACAACCTGCACCTAAAGTGTATGGTAGAAGAAATAAGTATGGCACACACATTGAGGGCATATCATTTGAAGCTCCTTCATCCATTTAGGGGGAGCTTCCAACACTCATAACTGAGCAAACCTCTCTAATCTCTCAAATTTCTTCATCATATAGAGCACTTGAATCTGATTCTCAAGTGCACCAACACTCAAGTGACATGGTTCATGAAACTGTGCTCACCACCCAGAACCAACATCTAGATGGTGAGAGGCTACTAGCTGGGGTAGACCTTGATGACACCATAAAAACATGGGGGTTTCATCAGTTTTTACTGAAGACCCCATGGTCACTCTTGCACCTTCATGTGCACAATCATCTTCACAGATGAATAGGTTTGAGGGTAGTACTCTTGAGGGAGAGCTATCTAAATCCTCTCCAATTCAATTGGAGGTTCCTCTAGAAGGAACAACTCCCCTCAAAACCTTAGCTGAAATTGCCTTGGGAGTTGAAGCTAGGAGTACAATTGCCAATGACCCTGTTATGGGAGAGGCAAGTTCATCACATTTATGTGACAGTGCTCTGCAAGGTGCACAAAGGTTTGAGGCTGGTGTACATGACAGTAACCCAGTCAAATCCTCTCCAATTCCAATGGAGGTTCCCACTACCTGTGGTGAACAAAAAACTGTCAAAACCACAGATTTATCTGTGAGTCAAACTGTGACTTCAGTCACTGGTGGTAATCTGGACATTTCTCAACAGCCGTCCACATCTCAATCCATCCAACCACATGTCATGGTTCAATGGCTACAAGATATAGAAGCTCAGCCTTCTACAGTTGATGACATGTTGGTAGATCAAATCTCAGGCTTGGCCAATCTCTCTCAGCAATTGCTCACTTCAGACATGGGGAACCAGGACTATCAAGCTATACTGCTATACTTCAATGAAGAGGTTGAACAACAGAAGGAGAAGATAGTAGATGAGGCTGAAGAGGATGGCAATGTAGATGCCTGGTTGTCTGATGACCATGTGGTAAAAATGGATGAAGTTTTAGCTAGATTCAGGAGGGAGTACATAACTATCATGGGAAGAAATACTAAATCTCTCACTCCTCCTGAAGTCTATGATGCCATCATGGATGTGCACAAAGCTCAACTCAAGGCTTTCCATCTCTTTGGAAAGGCCCTTGAAGTAAAATTGACTGGACATGAAGATAAAATCAGGAAGCTGATCAAGGAAAAGATGGATTACATTGTGCCTTCTCAAAAGGACATCAAGAATCAATTCCAGTCTTTCACTGAGCAAATGTCAAGGATGAATCTGGCCTCCATAGAGAAGGAAGTGTCAAATATGAAGAGTTCTTTCAAGGCCCTGTTTGATCAAGTTCAAGCTCATATCACAAATTCAAATGATACCAAGGTCAAGCTAAATCAAATGCATACTGCTAGGTATGAACCTTCATTTCTTCTCATGGAGGGTGTCAGAAAAGCTGTTGATGAACACTTTGGGTCCTTCTCAACCAAAACCTCTACTCCTCAAATAAAAGAACTTCGAGATCAAATTTCTTCACTTCAAGCTTCCAACTCAGATTTATCTTCACAAGTCAGAGCTCTAACCACATTGGTTGAGAGTCAACAGCATGATATTCAGGCCCTAGTGGAGTCCCATAAGCATTTACAAATGCAGAATACAGTTGCTTTGGGAGCCATTATGGGAAAACTCAACATACCACTGCCAGCATTGCCTGAAGATGTAAGACCTGAGATTCCTACTCCCCTACTCATGCCTGTCACCAAGACTAAGGGGAAGATAGATGCAAGGCTCAAAAGTCAAGTACAAGGTCTAGAACAAGAGAGGCTCCTTATGGCTGCCCAAGGTCCAGGAATGACACAAGAGTTTGACAATTTGCTCACTGGACTAAGGAACTCTCTCAACAACAACTTCTTCACTTACAAAAAGACCTTGGAAAATACTATCAATTACATCAGGGTGCTGCAGATCCCAGTCAAGGACCAGTTTTTGGAGAAAAGGATAGTGATCAATCTTAATGATTCTGGTGTAGACAGATGTATGCAAGTCAATTTCAATTATCTAATTTCCAGAAGAGCATCTGAGGTGGATATTTTGATTAACAAGGTCAGGATAATCACCAATGAAGAGAAAATGCTACTAGCAGAGTTGAAGAAGGCTCAAGAAGCTGCATTCCCAGAAGCCTATCTACATCCGAGCAAAGGGGTGCACTATATCTGCTCTACAACCAAGCAACTGAAATATTTCCAAGTACCTAAAAATTATGTCATGGCCAACAGAAGACTGATAATGGTGCTTGAGTCTGAGCTGAAAAGTAAGAAATTGAAGACTAGTAAAGATGAAGATATGATCAAGATTCTGAGGAGATACATTGATAACCCTGAAGCAAATTTGCCTAAAACTCAAATCAACACAGATGACTTGGGTGATGATGAGCAGAAGAAAGATGGTCAAAACCCTTCCGACTCAAACTCAAGTCAATCTAGCAAGGCAATTGGTGGAAAAAGTGATAGTGAGAAAGGGAAGGAGAAGAAAAGTTGATCTGAGACTCAAATGAGGGGTGAAAGGAGACAAAGACAAAAGAATGATACCTCACAACCCTTCCAAACCCTAAATATCCAAATATCAATTGCTAAACCTTCACATTCAACCTCATCAAAAACTACTCAACCTCAAACCTCTAAGTCAAAATATTTCTACAAGTTCACTGCAAACTCTCTCATCAAAACTCAAATCACTCACAGTCATACTTCTCTGAAAAGACTCAAAACTATACCTCCATTCAAGCCACCTCATAAAACACACTTCAAAACAGTTGGAATAGGTCCAAAAGAAGCCAAGGTCAAGAGAAGACTCAGAAGACAAAGAAGATAAAGAAGAAGACAACTAATAGCTGAATTTCTCAATGATCATGGATTTGGTGAAAAGGCCATCTGGAACATATATGATCAAGATGATTTTCAACCTCTAAATGTTGTAGATTCAGATGAAGACTACTTCCAACAGCTAGCTGAAAGAATTGTCAGAGTTTGGGTTGTTAACATCAAAGAAGTTAGAATCTACTACAGTGATGGGTCCTTTGAACAGCTTGGAAATAGACTAATGGATTCTCTCTCAATTGTTGAACTGAAAAGGGTGATAAGCTTGATGAATGGTAAATATTTCAGCCACTAAGGCATGGAGAACATTATTGGCAGTGTTTGTGGTTAACAGATAGGAGATGAGAGATGAGCATAGAGCTTTGCTAGCTGAAAAGAGGAGAAAGTATGAGCATGACAT
This sequence comes from Apium graveolens, assembly GCF_009905375.1. Taxonomy (NCBI): domain Eukaryota; kingdom Viridiplantae; phylum Streptophyta; class Magnoliopsida; order Apiales; family Apiaceae; genus Apium; species Apium graveolens. Next base: position 61,406,322 of record NC_133654.1, on the reverse strand, counting down.
TGATGAGTATATTAGAAGATCAGAAGAGGTGAAGGCAGCAGGCAAGAGCAGAATATCAAAGGATGGAAAATTTCTGAATGTAAAAGCTGGCTCTTTGTCAAGATACAGGATAGGGATGTTGACTAGTTATTCTAAGCCAGATTTGCTAAAACTAATAGAGGCTCTAACTAATACCCTTATCCTAGAAGAATTGGAAATACTTGTACAGATTAAGAACATAATTGAGAAAGGATCAGAAAGCTCAGTCTTTACTTAATTATTATAAACTGTCAAATGTTTAATGTGCAAGTGTTGCATCAGCTTTTGTATTGTTTTATTTTCATTCCTTAACTTGGGGTTAGTCTTGTTAACAGGCATGAATTTGTGATAAGCAATCTTCTCACAAATTGGGGGAGATTGTTGTGCAAGACATGCCTGTATCATAACAAGACTAAGTCATATTGACAACCATAAGACTAGTTGTATTGTAACCTTAATCTGTAATTTATACTTGTAACACTTAATGTCTGTAAAATGTAAATGGAAAAGACTGGAGCATTTTTCCCTAAACAGTGTCAAGCCTAGGAATTCTATCTGGAAGAAGATCAAGAAGGTCATGCCTCAGAAGAATTATGAAGAAGCTTGGAGTTGAATAAATCTGTTTGGTGAAAAACATTCTAAGTCAAGATCTCTACAAGTCACATAATTAGTGTTATAGAGAAGTCATTCGAGAACTCAGAAAGACCTATCGAGAACTCAGAAAGACCTATCGAGAACTCATGAATTATCTCTCGAGAACTCAGGAAATGATATTGGAGATATCGATAAGTCAGATACCCATTCGAGAACTCAGAGATATCGACAAGTATACATTCATTGGAGAACTCTGAGTTATCGATAAGCCAAAGTCCATTAGAGAACTCTGAGTTATCGATAAACCAAAATTCACTAGAGAACTCAGAGCTGTCGATAAGTCAAGTCAACAATGAAGTTTCAGAGATATCGACAAGTCAATATGCCTATCGAGATGTCGAGTTCTCTACAGCTTAATTGGAAATCTCGAAGTGAAGAAATTTCTCTAAGTACAGAATTGCAAAATAGTTAAATATCCAAGGTTGCAAATCAACAAACAATTCACACAGCTGAATTGACAAGTCTACAAAAAGCAGCTTGAGAGATGTGCAAGATTAATGGTAAAGATTAATTGACAGAGGAAGATTAAAGTAAACACGGGATGCTAAAGATATGCTAAGCCAGAAATGGAAGATTTTTTTTCTATAAATAGAAATGACAAGTGACGGTTTAGAAAAGCTAATAGAATGTTTATTATACACTGTGTAAACCAGCAGTTAACTGAGTTATAAAGTTAACAATGGTTCTCTAGTTAGTAGTAACAATTGAAAAAAAAAATTTGTATTCTCTCTTAAGAAAGAAGCTAAGTTCTAAATCAAGAATTTAGAGATTTTATAGCAAAACATTGCTTGATTTTTAATATAAAATTAAGTAAGTTTTGAAGATCTTTATTTTACATATTTGTATTATTATTTATGTTTCTACAGAATCATTGATAACAACCAACTGCTAAACCCAAAGTCGATCAAAAAGTAAACATTTAAGTCAAAACACATTCACCCCCTATATTGTATTCATATCTAACAAGAAACCATCTAAACAAGAGGTCTTTAGTTAAATTACAATTACTTTACTTATTATATTTTATAAAAGCAAAACCGCTATCATACGTATGAATCCATCATCTTTAATTTTGTGCATGTTACAAAACTCGAATAGCACGTCTTTAAATTTCAGGATATCAGATTCAGATGTAGACATCAGTTGTATGTTTCTTATAAACTCGGCAAGAATATATGTTTTAGCCTTTATCCGGGTATCAATTAAGCTGTTTAAAATTATGTAAAATCAAATAAACTTGTTCGCCAAATAAAAAAAAATATCACCTTCTTAATCAGATACCTTATAATCTGACTTGTTATTCTATCATACTGCATTTCTAAAACTAAATATTCAGTTAAACTGAACCAAATCAGATGATAATTTCCATACCTGTTGATGGAGGAATTTGGTAACAACAAAATTTGAGGTTCGTAGCCGGAAACAAGTTCTGTGATGACGGTTTTTCGTCGGAAACGTGAACAGTAGTCGGTGGATACAATGAACAGTATTCGTCGGAAAAGATGAACAGTGTTTAGTGGTGATTATTGGGGGCAGAGATTGCTTAGGGTTAGTGGTGGCTCCTTTGCGCTCTCGCTTCTAACCCCTCACAATGTGCCTACGTACCCCTATTTATAGGGGATCAAGCCCACGTAGTTCTTGGAGAACAAGAAATCTAATGGGCTTAGATTTCTTATCCCGAGGCCCAGTAGGAAACCCACTGGAAACCGTCTTCTACTAGCTTTAGGAATGCCCGCCGATGAGGCCCAACCACAAAGGCCCAAGGCTCGTCCGCGGCTTCGAGACTTCACGGATAAGGCATCTCCCTGTCCAAGGATAACCCTCCGCTACCAGCTGTTTCTCTAGTCCGCGGACGCAGGTATAGCTGTGGTTCACCCCAAATGTTGGACGCATCCTTGTCCCCCGATAAGGAGCCCCTACCAGATTGCAGGACAAGTGATCCCAAGCTTTTGGGTGCAAAGTGCAGGATACTCCAAAGTCTCCCAACGAGGACACCCGTTGATTACAGAGACAGAGCTCCCAAAGCACACACCAGATTTTACCCTACATCCCCAATGAGGACACCCATTGACTATAGGAGGAGGCCTTCAGTCCAGGCATACCCATGGAGGTCTCTGACCACGGACACCGCCTTTCCTGTAGATATGCTATAGGAAGGAGTTCTTCAATAGAGTACCTGCATCAAATAGGTTAGTAATAACATTCTTCATCTTCCTTAAATCTTCCGGAGAGTCCATCCAAGTAGCATATCAAAATTGCATTTATATGTCAAGTAGAAATTAAGGGCGCGCCCTTACATTCCTGTATGTTGGCGCCGCCCTATGTCATCAGCCTTTGGTCTCTTCCTATATCATTCTACATCATAGGGCGCGCCCTAAATTATTCATCGTTAGGGTTCGCTCCATTTTTGTCTAGGCCAATGTGTAGGTCTGTCAAAGCAATCATGTCCAAGTAATCCGTCCAAGGAGCCTTCCTTGCCCAAGGCGCGCCCTAAGGCTTACCACAGAACAGGTTTCAACTAAGAAATTTCTTTCCTCCTTTCCGAAAATTGGGCGCGCTTCCTCTACCATGTTTGAGGGCGCGCCTTTAATACATGATAATCACAACTATTAATCAGCTACTCAGTCAATGGGGCGCAATCTTTGGGCGCGCCTTCTATTTATGGGAAGTCAATCTTATCTTTTTCCTAAATTTCAGGCGCTTCTCCTTTGATTCTGCTCATTTTATTAATCTTAACCTGAATATTGTTTATACCAATTTTTGGGCATAACAACTACCCCCAAATTCCATATGTCATTGAAAATGGTATTGGAATTTTTCTCATTCTTATCAAAATCCATATAAACAAATGTTCCAATACTTTTTACAGGGCATGCCTTAAACAGGGCGTGCCTTCCAATTTTTCTTTACAGCTTCAATGATGCCATAATAACCAAATAGGGCGTGCCTTCAGGAGGGCGCGTCCTAGAAGTTCAAACGGTTTAAAAACAGTTCCCCTGATTACTAGGGATTCGCGATTGATGTGACTGATTTTGACAGCTGTAATTTTTACCTATAAATACAAGTCACCGTCAGTCATTTTCATTTTTACTTTTACTCCCCCTTCCTTTTTATTTTCTCTTTCTTCACCAAAAGCTTCAACTCCGGCGATGAACCTTTGCTCAGAACCAGCCTTCTCTGTTACCACACTCTCAATCTCTTCCAGTCAACTTCTTCTCCATTTGAAAAGGTATGTAAAACTTTTTTCTTTTCTGGATTTCGTCATATAAATCATACGGCATGCCATATTGTCTCTTCAACTTCCTTAACCGTTCTTGATGATATACATAAAATGATGTATGTATATATGTATGTATATGCGTGATTTCAAATTTTTGTTGTTCTAGATCCAAAATCATTGGGTCCAATTTTTAATTTTATGTTTCTGGGAATCCCAACCGTTTATCCTCAAAATTAAAAGTATACGCCCTATGATAAGGCGCGCCTCTTTATTGATACGAGGCGTGTCCCCTTTATTTTTAACCATGCCATTGTCATCTAATCTTCCAGTCTTTATAGATTTTATAATAGGATAAGACGCGCCTTCTTTGTGTATGACTCGCCCTGCCTTTCTTTTAAGTCTATCCCTACCTTTTCTGTTTCCTTCATACTTTCGTATCTCGTTCTTTCGTATTGGGCGCGCCCTCAACATTTCTTTTGGTTTTTTGACAGCTGGAAGACGAGGGCGCGTCCTCTCCTTTTCACCCTTTCAAGAATTTCCTCACCAATTTGGGGATTTATTCGCCCCCAAATACTTACTTCGATCCTCAGCCTCCAAACGCCCACCATACTCCTGAATTTTTGAACCGGGTGGCGCGCCTTCTTCAGGATTCCAAAGAGGGTACTTTGATGGCAGATTCCTCAGATAGTTCCTCTACGGTCAATATTCCTTTGTCTCGTAGACAAGGGAACAGAAGCTGGTCCAAAAGGACAGATCCCCAATCCCAGATGGGACAAAACTGGACGACGATGATTGGTTCGAGAGTTTGAATGCCGATAGGTATAGGGGTGTTGAGAGGGGCGTCAATGTAGGTGCAGGACCCTCTAAATTATTCTACAGGGTAGTATCCCCAAGCCCATCTCCCCAACACACAAAAGGCGCGCCTACTTCTCCCGTCCCTAAGGGCGCGCCTGAAGTAAGTGTGTCACCTCTACGTGATGAGGAAAATTTCTTTGACGAGGACTCCTTCCAATTTTCTACCTCTCCTGAGCCTTCTCCAATTACCTTCCACACTGGGAAGTTTCTGATACTGAATTAGACTTTGATTGGGAAGAATTCGAGCCATGCAATGAAGCTGTGAAGAAACGTTTCAGGAAGGAGCACGGGAAGCTTTTCTGCGTGGGCCTGTCCTCAGCTTGTTCAGATGAGCAACTGGGATGGCTCATGGAATTTTATGACATGGAGGGAATATGGGCGCGCCCTTAAAGCATGATGCGACCCCATATCTTTAATTATGGGAGAAACTTTAAAATTCCCAGAATGGTGACTAGCCCCAAGCTCGTATCTTTGGATATAGGCGCGCCCTTACATCCCTACCTTAGGGAAGTGATAGAACTGTACGACGTGGCTCCACTCCAACTTTCTCCCAACAGCTACAAGTTTATCCTGGCTCTGTTCATCCTCTATATGGACTTGGGTTACCCTCAACCGTCAATGGCAGAAGTTGCTTATTTTTTCAATCTAAGAAAATCTGACCACGGGTACTACTATTTGGTGGTGGACAAGCAGCACAACAAGAAGAGTTTTTCCTCTGGCAAGCTTAGCCATGAAAAAGGTTGGAAGAAAAACTTCTTTTACCTGTACGACGTTCCCAGAATAAGGATAAGATTTAACAAGTCACCAAGTAAGGGCGCGCCCTTTCATTTCTTTCCTTGCGTTATTTCTATGTTCTTTCTTTCTTTTCTCATCCTTATACTTTTTCAGATAGACCAGCGTCCAAACCCCTTAAAGGCGAGCCCAAAAAACGAGCTGAAGCCCTCCTTAGAGTGGCTGCTGACAGGTGGAACTTAAAAACCTTAGTCACCCGGACCAACTTGATGCGAATAGGAATTCTTTCTGACCAAGTAGGAATGAAGTGCAAATATGTAAAATTTAGGAAGGGTGCTCTTGTTTCTCATGTTATTGACTTAGACAGTGAAGAAGAAGCTGAAGAAGAAGAAGAAGAAACAGAGGACGACTCCTTACAAGGCCAAGATCCTTCAGGTTCATTAACTACAGAATCTAAAGGCGCGCCCTTTTACTATTGGCGCGTCCTACTTCTCTTCCGTTAACTTTTTATTGTCATACTGGATAAAAACTTCTGTTTATTTAATCTTTCCACGTCTTCAGAGCACACCCTTTTACTCTAGGCGTAGCATTTTACACATGTTTATCAATGTTGTCTTTATCAATTTCTTTTATTTATTGCTCTGTTTAACATACTTAACTGTCATGCTTAACTAACATATCTTATGTTTTGTGCAGAAATGGCTCCTCCAAGAATCCCCAAGTCTTTTGGGGCGCGCCCTGGTGACAAGCCTAGGCCCAAGGCAAAGAAGGATGCTCCTGCAGCACATGCGTCCGTTTCAACTTCTGCCCCCATTCCTCAAACAGCACCTGTTCCAAAAAGGCCCATAATTGATCTTTCAGAAAAACAGGGCGCGCCTAAGAAGCCTAGAAAAGAAGGCGCACCTTCTATTTCTTCTGCTGACTTGAACGCTCTTGGCCCTATGGGTTCCCTTCATGTTTCGGATGAAGAAGTGGAACAGTGGCAAGCCATGGATTTGGGAGAGGCTGCTCGTGCTTCTGTAAAGGCATCTTGCCAATTGTTCATCCACTCCACTCGAGTTGTAGACAAGCTACTTGAAGAGGGGGCGCGCCTAGAGAGGCTGCAGGGTGACAACAACATTCTGAGAAACACCCTCAAGGACAAGGACTTTTTGCACGCTAAGGATATCAAGGCCAAGGATTCTGAGATTTCCTTCCTCAAGGATGAGGTGTCCAATCTCACTTCTCAGCTAGAGATTGCCAACAAAAAGGCTACCTCTCTCCATACTGAGCTTGGTGCATCCAACTTGAGGATTGAGTACCTAGAGGAGCAGCAGAAACTGGGATGGCCTGATGAGAAGAGGGAAATGACTGATGAGGCATTTGCCAATGGCTTCCACTTCTACAGGGTTGGTTTTGTGGCCAATGATCCTGATTATTCATTTGAGAAGTTTGGGGAAGAGAGTGTTGCTGAGATGGTGGAATTTAAGAAAGAGCATGCTGCTGAAATCAAGGCAAGGAGGATAGAACTTGGGTTGGAGGAGGAAGAAGGTGAGCGCGCGCCACGAGAGGAAGTTCCCAAGGACGCGCCTGAGGTTGACCCCACTGTTCCTCTTCAATCTATTCCCCCAACAGGCCAGTCTCAAGGCGCGCCTTGACTTATTTAGTTGTTTTTAAGTTTCAGATACTTATGAGGAGCCAGCCCTCTTTTGATGTTATGCAAAGTTGTATGAATTATTTTTCTGCTACTCTTTCCTTTTGCATCATGACCTTTTGTGTGGCTCGATGTTAATTTTATCTTTTCTTGTATGCATAAAAATTTGTTAAGGCACTTTGATTTTCCCTTGGCCATTTCATGTTTCCATGGATTATGTTACTACAAGGCGTGCCCTTTAACATATTTTCGGGTGTAATTTCTTTTTATGTGATCTCAAAGTTGTCATCGTATCATTAAGATCTAATGTCTCTTTCTTCGTAGCATTTAGATATGAGGGCGCGCCATATTGTAAACAACACGTACTTTTTCTTATCAGTAATGCCTTTGCGAAATTTTACTTACTTATCAGCCCAGGGGCGCGCCTTAACTTGATTAGCTTTTGCTTTAGCTAATTTTGTTGTTCATGTACATTTATTCCTTTCACTCTTGAATACTATGTTTATCTTGATTATGAAGCAGAAATTACTAGATAGGGCGCGCCTCAACATAGGGCGCGCCTCTGATGTTTGTCAAATGAGAAATGTTATGTCAAGCAAATAATGCAATTTGAAGTAACTTTTTCCCTTTTATTGATAATGCGCTCTAGTGTATAAATTACACCAGTCCCATGGCTACTATGCTCTATGGGGAAATTATTTGAAAATTTTCCTTCCTTCTGTTAGTTCCAAGGTTTGCAGTCACATGTACTACCCCCCTAGGCTAGGAGGAATTTATTTGCTACTAGCCTGTTACATAAGGATTAAATAAGAAAACAAGGAGGACACAGCCACACCCTACTGATAATACTTCCGTAGATGTTCTGCATTCCACACTCGAGGAATAAGTTTGCCATCCAGATCTTCTAAGCGATAGGTTCCCTTCCAGAGTATAGCTTTAACCTTGTATGGTCCTTCCCAATTAGCTCCAAGCACCCCGTGCTGAGCTATCTTAGTGTTAGGCATAACCTTTCGCAACACAAGATCCCCAACCTTGAATGATACGGGTTTTACCCTTTTATTGAAATACCTTACGACCCTCTGCTGATATGCAGCAAGCTTTAATTGAGAGTTTGTCCGGACTTCATCTAACAGATCCAAGTGAAGCCTCTGGTTAACTTCCGCATCTTCCTCGATAAACGCATCTCTCCGTAGAGATCCTGCTCCTACCTCCACTGGAACCATGGCCTCATACCCATAAGTCAGCAGAAAGGGGGTTTCTCCTGTGGTCGACCTAGGTGTCGTGTTGTAAGACCAAAGGACCATGGGCATCTCTTCTGGCCAATCTCCCTTTTTCTCTTCTAACTTTGCCTTCAAGGTGTGTTTTATGATTTTGTTTATGGCTTCTGTCTGACCATTACTCTGCGGATAATAAACCGCGGCGAAGTCTTTTTTAATCTTTAAGTCCTCACAAAGTTTCCTTAACTCTTTACTATCAAACTGCTTTCCATTGTCTGAGATGAGTTTGTAGGGGATACCGAACCTGCATACTATGGAATTGAACACAAAATCCCTTATCTTCTTTTCCGTGATCGTGGGTAATGGCATAGCCTCTGCCCATTTGGTAAAATAGTCCACAGCCACCACGGCGTATTTCACACCCCCCTTTGCTTTGGGCAACTCTCCAATGAGATCAATTCCCCACATGGCAAAAGGCCAGGGGCTCGCCAACGAGGTAATGGTGGATACCAGGGCGTTGGAATAGTTGGCGAATTGTTGGCAACGATCACAAGCCCGGACAAAATTGAAGGCGTCTTCCCTCATAGTTGGCCAGTAGTATCCTTGTCTGAGCACTTTTAATGCCAAGGAACCACCCCCCGAGTGATTGCCGTAAATTCTTTCGTACACCTCTCTGAGAATATAATTTCCCTCTTCCATATCCACACAACGTAACAGTGGCTGGTTAAATCCTCTCTTGTATAGTACTCCGTCATATTCGACATACTTTGCGGCCTGGTACCGAAGGCGTCGAGCCTGTAGTTTGTGCTCTGATACAGCCCCTGTCTGAATATAGTTATGGATGGGGGTCATCCAGCTTTCTTGTGGGATTTCTTGCATTTGAAACACCTCCACCTCCGGGATACTTGGAATTTCCTGGATTCCCAAAGGGATTTGTCCAAGTTGAACGCTGTCCATCTGTGAACCCATCTTGGCCAAAGCATCCGCATTACTATTTTCTTCTCGCGGAACACTTTCTAGTCTGGCACTTGAAAATTTTCCCAGTAGGCGTTTTGCACATCTCATATATAGCTCTGTTCGCGGTCCCCGGGCTTGGAATCCTCCGTTGACCTGGTTCACAACTAATTCGGAATCACTCTGAACTATCAAATTCACGGCTCCTACCTCCAGAGCTAATTTCAGACCGTTGATCAAGGCTTCATATTCAGCATCATTGTTGGTAGCATAAAACTTGAAATGGATAGCACTCATCAAACGGTGCCCCTCCGGAGTGATCAAGACAATCCCGGCACCTGACCCATTGTTGTTCACGACCCCGTCCACATGTAATATCCACCAAGGATGGGGGAGTTCATGTTTCTTTTCATCCTGATGACTTTCTTGCGAGGTCGGTTCTGCCAATACTATGGCCTTACCATCAACTTCTTCATCGAACTCAAGTATGAAATCGGCCAGCGCTTGTCCTTTGATTGTCGTGCGAGGGCAATATTCCAAATCGAACTGCCCTAGCTCCACAGCCCATTTTAACATTCTTCCTGATGATTCAGGTTTATGTAGAATATGCCGAAGTGGATAAGAGGTGCGAACTTCTATTCGGTGAGCCTGAAAGTACGGTCTTAGTTTTCGTGCTGCAAGAATAAGAGCATACACTAGCTTTTCCATGTTGGTATACCTGGTCTCCACATCTATCAACCTTTTGCTTACATAGTATACGGGCCACTGGTGGCTTACTTCTTCCTTTACTAATACCGCGGTAACAGAGTATTCAGACACTGCTAAGTAGAGAATCAATATTTCCCCGTCTTCTGGCTTGGCCAGCATCGGAGGAATTCCCAACTGCTCTTTGATTCTCAGAAAAGCTTCTTCGCACTCAGGAGTCCACAGAAAATCCTTCCCCCTTCCTTTGATTGCTTTGAAGAATTCTTTGCACTTATCTGACGATTTCGAGACAAATTGATTTAGGGCCGCAATCCTTCCTGTCAGACTCTGTACTTGTTTGACGCTGGTGGGAGATTTCATGTCTAGCAGAGCTTTTATTTTTGCCGGGTTAGCCTCAATCCCCCGTGGTTGACCATGAATCCCAAGAATTTCCCCGACTCCACGCCGAACACGCACTTCTGCGGGTTTAGTTTCATCCTATATTTTCTCAGAATATGGAACATTTCGGCTAAGTCGGTGATGTGATCTTCCGCCCTTTTCGATTTTACGAGCATGTCGTCCACGTACACTTCCATCGTCTTCCCAATCTGCTTCTTGAACATTTTATTTACCAATCTTTGATAAGTGGCACCGCCGTTGATCAGTCCAAATGGTATTCCGATATAGCAGTAAAGCCCTCTATCAGTGATGAAAGATGTGTGCTCCTGGTCAGGCTCATACATAAGGATTTGGTTATACCCGGAGTATGCGTCCATGAAGCTGAGCAAAGCATGTCCTGCCGTGACGTCGACCAACTGATCAATTCTTGGTAGGGGAGAACTATCTTTCGGGCACACCTTATTCAGATCGTTGAAATCCACGCATGTTCTCCATTTGCCGTTGGGCTTTTTTACCAACACCGGGTTTGCTAGCCATTCTGGGTAGAAGGATTTCCGAATTAGTCCGACGTCCAAGAGCCTTTCTACTTCCTCTGCCAGGGCTATAGCTCTCTCTCCGCTTACGGCCCTTCGTTTTTGTCGAACCCCCTTATGCCTGGGGTCGATATTCAATCGGTGGCACATTATTTCTAGATCAATTCCCACCATATCAGAATGGCTCCATGCAAATACATCAAGGTTCGCTAACAGAAATATTGAAAGACCTTCCTTTAACTTCGGTGTCAACTGGGACCCTATTCTCAAAACCTTACTCGGGTCTTTTTCATCAACAGGGATTTCAATCGTATCTTCTGCTGGCCCCATCTTTTCCGTCGGCATTGGTATCCGGGGATCCAGATCGGGCGAATCATAGATCTCATTGTCTTGTAGAGAGGGTGCATCCCCTTTAGGAGGTGCACCTTGCGTAGTAGAGGCATCAACTTCTTTTATATGTTTTGCGGGTAAGGGTGCTCCTTCAGGGGGAAGGGCATCACCCTGTTCGAGGCTTTGCAAGACATCGAATCTCCCTTCTAAATGTTCCCCATGGAAATCTGTTTGGACTATGGTATCCATCGCCTCCTCTTCTTCCAACATCTCAATTCTGATTGCATTTTCCAAGTACAACATTGTCGGGGGCAACTCGGAGGGAGGTTCATCTTCTTGCTCAACATAATAGTGGACTCGGATTTCCTCGGTTGGTTGCTCAATGCTTTTCTCTCGATCTATGTCCGGAGTATCTTCGGCGTGGGAGTCTTTTCTAAAGCCTTTCATAGCTTGCCTGTAGCACTCCCGAGAGTCATACTGGGAACCCTTTATACTTCCCACCCCGTTTGGCGTTGGAAATTTGATAGTCAGGTGGTGGATTGAAGTGATGACTCTCATCTCCCGCAGAAAAGGTCATCCCAATAACACGTTGTGGGACGATTCCTGATTTAGGACCTTAAATTCAAGCATCTTTGTTACCGACAATGAGCTTTCCCCCAGAGTACATGGCAGCCGAATCGACCCCATGACTCTAACTCCTGCGCCTGAAAAACCATAGACCCACGAGTCTTCCCACGACATATCCTAATCAGGTAGTCCCATCTTTTTGAAGGTGCTGTAATAGAGGATGTTTGCCGAGCTTCCATTATCCACGAAGGCTCTATGGACATTCTTGGTTCCGATTTGGATGGAAATAACCAGCGCATCATTGTGGGGATGATGTACCCATCGGGCATCCGCTTCTTTGAAGGTGATATCCATGGACTCACCCTTAAACACCTTGGGTGGCCGAGTTTCCACCCTATGAATGTCTGTGAGAGGCCTGAATCGAGCTTCCCTGGCGTATCTTGCCAAGGCTCGGTTACTACATTCCATCCCGGGATCTCCCCCGTAGATTGTTCGGATACTGCCATCCCTGTCAAATTTACTTTCCTCCAGGGTGTCATTGTTCGATCCGCGCGGGGCTCGTCTTTCTTCTTCCCTCGTTCTGTCATTCTTGTGTTTCCTTACTTCCTTGACTACCCATTCTCTGAGGTACCCTTCCTTGATAAGCGCTTCGATTTCATCTTTTAAATATCGGCACTCATGCGTGTTATGTCCAGATGATTCATGGTATTCGCAATATTTTTTCTTATCTTTGCTTTGCCATGATGATAAAGCTTCAGGTTTTCTAAATAGCCCTTTATTTTTGTTTACTTCGTAGATATGATCGATAGATGCGACCAAAGGTGTGTACCAGCTTGTCCTGTAGTCATAGTTTGAGGGAGGACTCCATCCCCTCCTTGTGCTTACTGTATTCACCCGGTCCGGGCTTCGACTATCTCTTCGGTACCTCGGGCTTGAAGACCTATCCCTCTTTCTTCCTTTGTTTCTTTGACTCGATTGTGAAGTCGGTTGTACTTCTGCCAAAGATTGTTCTATGGCTTTAAAAGATTCTGCCAAAGCGAAGACATCTGCTAGAGTGGCCGGATCTTTTCCTTGCAAGTGCTTCCAAAAATCTGAACCAACCCTTAATCCTGCGATCAAGAAGCTTTTCAGGGCTTCGTCCGATGCTCCCCTCACGCTAGTAGATTCAGCATTGAACTTTTGAAGTACGATGTCAAGCTTTCATTTTCCCTTTGCCTAACATTGGCCAGAGTTGTGACAGAGGGCGCGTATCTCACCGCGGCTTGGAACTTGGTTAAGAACAGAGTCTTCATCTGATCCCATGAGGTGATCGCTCCTGGCCCGAGCTTTTGAAACCACTGATGGGCACTTTCTCTAAAGGTTGCCGCTAAGAGACGGCATCGAGCCAAGTCCGGGACTTGATACACATCCATCTCTATATTAAAACGACCCAGGAATTCCACCGGATCTGAGTTTCCGTGGAAACGGAGATCGCTAGTAGTGTTGCGATATCCGACCGGCAACTGTGCTTCTCTTACTGCCACCGAAAATGGGGAAGGGATTTCGACTATGGTCGTCACCCTGCCTTCCAGGTGGTTAAGTAGCCTTTTTAAGTCTCCCACATTGAAAGTTTCCACGCCTGGGATGGTCTGTATTTGAGGCTGCGGACCTTGGGGATGTAATGGAGGTACCTCCGCTTGATTCCCTCCGGGAAGGGCTTGCTGCTGGTTCGTATTCTGGGCGTCTTCGGGTTTCACAATTACTTCAAGATTTCGTCCTTGATTTCTCCCTCGATTCTCTTCTCCACCTTGGCCGCGTCCCCGAGCCGTACCACGATCATAGTCTCCTACATTTCTATGATCATCATGTTCCACATAATCATAGCCATCTGCTTGGTTATTCCAGCGGGAATCAAGGTGACCGCGGTAATTGTCGTGACGGTATCCCTCTAAATATCTACCTCGGCCTTCACCTCTTCCTCTCCATTGAGGTCTTCTCCAACGATCATTTCCATACCCACGCCCATATCGATCCAGCGATCTGCGGGGATGAGCTCTCTCATGATCGCGGTGCCGCTCCCGATTTTCCTGGGAATTCAGGGGCACAAGCGTTGGATCGCGGTGCCGCTCCTGATTTTCCTGGGAATTCAGGGGCACACGCGTTGGATCGCGGTGCCGCTCCCAATTTTCCTGGGAATTCAGGGGCACACGCGTTGTATCATGGGGCGTCACATCTCCACGATCAGCTTCTTTCTGCCATTCAAGTAACACCATTCTCAAATCATCATCGCCCAAGCGAATCCCCTAGCGATCTTTCAAAGCTGCGAAGCCCCATTACTGATTCTCCGGCATCGACTCCGCCTGTCGGCGTTACTCGAGACTACGTCCAGACCGGTGCGGATGGGTGGCTCCCCGGGTGTCTGTCCGCAGAATTTCCCGTCCATAAGCATCTTCTTCCACTAGCTCGATGATTGGGGACGTGTCATTAGAATAGTCCAGGCGTTGCGGGGTTATCGGCATGCACCCTCCTTCAGTGCGGCCATGGCCGGCTGAGACACCCCTATCAGTCATGGGTGCTTTTCCAGGTACATGAGTCGCTCGGTTGTGGCGAAGACCCCTCCTTCTAGTGCCAATTTGTTGACGGAGGAATTTGGTACCAACAAAATTTGAGGTTCGTAGCCGGAAACAAGATCTGTGATGGCGGTTCTTCGTCGGAAACGTGAACAGTAGTCGGTGGATCCGATGAACAGTATTCGTCGGAAAAGATGAACAGTGTTTGGTGGTGGTGATTATTGGGGGCTAAGATTGCTTAGGGTTAGTGGTGGCTCATTTGCGCTCTCGCTTTTGACCCCTCACAATATGCCTACGTACCCCTATTTATAGGGGATCAAGCCCACGTAGTTCTTGGGGAACAAGAAACCTCATGGGCTTAGATTTCTTATCCTGAGGCCCAATAGGAAACCCACTGGAAACCGTCTTCTACTAGCTTTAGGAATGTCCGCCGATGAGGCCCAACCACAAAGGCCCAAGGCTCGTCCGCGGCTTCGAGACTTCACGGATAAGGCATCTCCCTGGCCAAGGATAACCCTCCGCTACCAGCTGTTTCTCTAGTCCGCGGATGCAGGTATAGCCGTGGTTCACCCCAAATGTTGGACGCATCCTTGTCTCCCGATAAGGAGCCCCTACCAGATTGCAGGACAAGTGATCCCAAGCTTTTGGGTGCAAAGTGAAGGATACTCCAAAGTCTCCCAACGAGGACACCCGTTGACTACAGAGACAGAGCTCCCAAAGCACACACCAGATTTCACCCCACATCCCTAATGAGGACACCCATTGGCTACAGGAGGAGGCTTTCAGTCCAGGTATACCCCTGGAGGTCTCTGACCACGGACACCGCCTTTCCTGTAGATATGCTACAGGAAGGAGTTCTTCAATAGAGTACCTGCATCAAATAGGTTAGTAATAACATTCTCCATCTTCCTTGAATCTTCCGGAGAGTCCATTTAAGTAGCATATCAAAGTTGCATTTATATGTCAAGTATAAATTAAGGGCGCGCCCTTACATTCCTGTATGTTGGCGCCGCCCTGTGTCATCAGCCTTTGGTCTCTTCCTATCATTCTACATCATAGGGCGCGCCCTAAATTATTCATCGTTAGGGCTCGCTCCATTTCTGTCCAGGCCAAAGTGTAGGTCTGTCAAAGCAATCATGTCCAAGTAATCCGTCCAAGGAGCCTTCCTTGCCCAAGGCGCGCCCTAAGGCTTACCACATAGCAGGTTTCAACTAAGAAATTTCTTTCCTCCTTTCCGAAAATTGGGCGCGCCTCCTCTACCATGTTTGAGGGCGCGCCTTTAATACATGATAATCACAACTGTTAATCAGCTACTCAGTCAATGGGGCGCAATCTTTGGGCGCGCCGGGAAGTCAATCTTATCTTTTTCCTAAATTTCAGGCGCTTCTCCTTTAATTCTGCTCATTTTATTAATCTTAACCTGAATATTGTTTATTCCAATTTTTGGACATAACAATACCTATAACTATATTTCTAATCCGATTAAAAGAAAATAATTTCAATTTATGGTTGTTCTCACCGCAAAAAAGTGAACTATGAAGACCTCATAAAGCATGAAGGCAAATAGAACACGTTAGTGATTAAGAATGTTGAAACAAATGCCTAGTAGCGCCAACAAGGAAGATTGTAGAATCATTTGTATGTCTATAAACAAAAATTAACTTAGCAATATAAAACAATGGAGCAATATTGTTTTGGCTATTAGCTAGTGATCTGTACCAAAAGTTCAAATAAAAGGTTCCAATAATCACATGCATTGGTAATGAGATGCATTACAATAAGTTTAAACCTTCCTTGAAGAACCCTCCAGTTGTCTGTCACTTCTTGTTGCTCAATTTACAACAGCCTGGAACAGAGGCAGTGGAGCAAGATATCTAAAACAATCATAATTGATTAAATAAATAAATCCAAATTAACAGACCACTAACCTTTAATCATTAATCTTCTTGTTAAACAAATCAAAAGTAGTTGGCAGATTCTTGTTAGCTCCACTAAGACAACTATATAAAGCATGCCAACTCTTTTCTTCATTCACAGACAATTGAAGCACAAACAAATCTTCTTAGCCAACAATACTTCCGTACATTCTTAAAATAATTAATAAATCTACTATGGAGAATTTAAAGGTTGCCTCAGTTCTTACCATCGCCTTCATGGTTCTTGTGGCTTGCTCCAGTTTTGGAGTTATGGCAGCCCTTGAAGATGTTGGAGCTCCTGCACCATCACCAACAATAGAGAGTGCTGCTGTAGCATTGTTTGTTCCTGCTGCACTTGCTGCAGTGTGTTCCTTGTTTGCTTCCTTTGTTTAACCATTATTTGTACTAAAACATTTTAAAGTTTTATTTTATTTCATTTCTTATTATTCATTATCTTTACTCAGTAAACTTCGATGGTCTTTAATGAATGAGGAGATGGAACTCTAACCTGAAATTTAAAGCTTTAAAGAGTTATTCCTGGTAATTTTGTGTTTGCAGGCACCGAGTGCAGTACAGTCAATTACTCATGCAACTAAAGACATTATCAAAGATGTGACACTCGGAACATGATAATTAATAACCCAACTCCAATCATACGCGTGTGTGTGAATCCTATATATAACTCCGATAAAAGAAGAAATGCAAGGAGAAAAATAGACAGAATTAAAAATATATAAGCAGAAACCACAAAATGTAAAAAAAACAAAGAGTGCCAGAAAAAGGAAGTACAGTAAACAGTAGGGAAGAGCGGGGCGGATCGGGGCGGGTTTTGGATAAAACCGAAACAGCATATCCTCGGTTTTTAAAATTTAAAACCGCAACCTAAACCACCGGTTCGGTTTTAAAAACCTCGGTCGGTTTTTATCGGATCGGGTTCGGTAATAAAACCGCGTCCAATAAAATTAGCAAAATAAATACAGAGTAATAAAATTTTTAAACATTCAAAGTACAAACACAAAGTACATTTGTTCCGAAACAAGAATACAAAGTCATAATAAATTAACAATCTAAGTTAATGAAAATAATGAAAATTTCATAAACTTTGAAATGATATTTTATAGGAGCAATCCAACAGTGGAAAGCATGACCCGCGTAATGTGTGTTCTAAGTGTAAGAAAGTGACTGAAAATTGAAAACAACTGGGGCAGTCAATAGACTGAAGGGGGAGAAAATGGGAACAGTAACATATTTGTATATAGGTTATCTGATTACTGCTACTGCATTACACAAGAGGCGTGACTATTTATATACGACTACAATGGTATTCTATATGCTTGCCAAGGTTATTTCGATGTCATGTTGACCTACTGGTGCTCATGTCATGCCTTACTTGTTTTCTCCTGTTATCTGATAATAAGAAGCAAATTTGATTGGATTTCGAACAAATGGTGGGTCGGGTTGAGTGTTATGCTCAAAACCAAAACCAAGTTTTTATCATAATAAAATAACCCTGAATCATACAAACATGCTCTGTTAAAAAGTAATAACTACTTTTAACTTCTGTTAAAAAATTAGATGTATTTATTAATTTTTAATATATATATATATTAAATATATTCTATTTATTTATTTATTTATAATTATCGGTTCAGATCGGATTTTTTAGGCTCGGTTTTCACCTATAACCGAACCCGGAAAATCGGTTTTGGTTTTTAATTTTGCGGTTTCAGTTTCGGATCGGATTTTTGCGGTTCAGATTTTAACGGTTTTTAGCGGTTTGGGTTTCGGATTCGGATTTTTTCGATTTTCTGCTCAGCCCTAGTGACAAAAATTGATATCTATTTTTCGGCACATTCATACATCGTAACCCCCACGGTGGATAAATATGTAAATATGTACTCTCTCTCCCTTTCCCAAAGTGAAGCTGTAAAATGAGGTAGCTATAGCCTATAGGACGTTAAATTGACATAGAATTGTGCCATGATTATTCTTTTTAAATACAGTAAGGTTGGAATTGACTGTCTAGGATACGAATTCAAATTAACGTGCACAAGTCTCTATCTAGGGGCGATGTACAAGAAAAGCACACATAGAATAAACTGTTCCGGAATAAGTCCTTGCCTTGCTTCAGCAAAATTTCATAAAATGCTTGTAATCTACTGCACTTCTATGCAGGATCTTGCAACAAACATAATGGTATATTACTGCACTCTAAAGGAGGAGCTGAAAAACGAGAGCACGAAGCAATAAATAAAACAATAGCAAACAGAAAAAAATGTCTACAGTCAGGAATTCTTTTGAAATGACACTCCAACTAAAAATGGAGCAGCGTTGTTTACTGGCTTTAAGCTACTTATTTGAACAAATAATTTAATCAAGCTTGCAACAATCACATGCAATGATAATGAGATTGATAACTAAACGTCAAAACTTGCCTTGAAAAATTCATCCACCTATCATCAGTTGTTATTGCACAACTACTCCAGACTGGAACAGAAGAGTGGGATATATGAACATATAAATTGACATTCCACTGTCTTTTAATCATTAATGTAGTAAGAAAACAAATAGGAACTAGTTGGCAGATAATTGTTAGCTCCATCAGATCAACCTATAAAGCAACATTTTCACCACCTTCTTCATTTACATACATACAACTAGAACATTAAACTATACCAAGCAAATAGTATTTATTTAACTCTCCCAATTTGAGTTTATTCAAACAGTAATGGAAAGTTTAAAACTTGCCTCAGTTCTTACCATTTCCTTTATGGTTCTAGTTGCTTGTTCCAATTTTGGAGTCACAGCTGCGGTCGAAGTTGTTGGAGCACCCGCACCATCACCAACAGTACAGAGTGCTGGCACAGCATTGTTTGTTCCTGCAGCACTTGCAGCCATGGCTTCCCTGGTTGCGTATTTTATTTAAGCATTTCTTATACAGGAAGGCTTCTAAAATTGATATTTTTTAATGTAATAAAGTTCTTCCATGTTTGTTTACTGAAGAATGAACGTCCAAAACTTTGTATAATTACTCAAAATTACATTTAAGGTACAGTATGTGATTGTTGACAGATGCTAAATGCTATCTAAACATGCAACACAGAAATTTGAGTAGAAAAATGTGAACTCCAAATAAAAATGATAAACGTGCAGACATTAAGGGTATATAAAGAAAAGCAAGGAGTACTAACAGATAGAAAACACACTAATACTAGGAAATACTATGACTAATGAAAGCATATATAGCCAAAAGTAGAGAGGGAAAATAAATATAGTAGTCGAAAAAAGGGTGAAACTCCAATCAGCTTTGTATATATATTTGTTTTTATGAAAGTAATCAGCTTTGTATATGCTAATAGCACTCCTTTGTTGATTCGTATTATAGATCATTCCTTCATATACAGCATACAGTCATAGAGCTGTTTCAAATGCTTAATGCTAGTAATCCTAATAAACATTGATGCATCAATCCCTCATATTCTATTTGTACATCATACATGACTTCTTTAAACCAAAAATTAGTATGTTTAACTAGAAATATGTACTGTATGTGTTGCAGTAAGATTGTTTTTAAATGGCCTCAACACAGAGGGACTATTTGTTTGTTGGACAAGGACATATTGACGCGATCACCATTTCCTACTTTTCTGGATCAGATACATTGGACGAATACCATGACAAAGATAGCATGTTTCTTGTGCATCTTCAATCTTAATAACCTTGAGACTTGCCTCATTACATGAAAGAATGTTAAAAATAACAATTTTTTAGTACAAATGGCTGAAAATACCCATTCTGAAAGTGGATGGCTGAAAATACCGTTTTGGATACGCAATTACCATTTGGGTATCCTGTTTTGTACTAGATACGCATTTGTCAAATGGGTATCCAATTTATTTTTTTTATTTTTTTTAAGATACACATTTGGCAAATGCGTATCTCAATGGCAATATCCAAACTACAAATGCGTATCTTTAGTAATTTTCTTAGATACCCAATTCTCAAATGCTTATTACACTTACCCAATTACAAAATGCGTAACCAAAACGGTATTTTCAGCCATGTGTTTTGAAAATGGGTATTTTCGGCCATTGCACCCAAAAAATGGGTATTTTTAAACATCACCCTCATTACATCTACTGTTCTACTTTCTGATTATTTGAAAATACAGTTTTAATAAAATCGTAGATAAATAACAAGTTTTGTGTGTGTTTAGAACAAACATTATAAATGTTATTGATGGGATTCGAACCATAAAACTTTGTTAGTTCTCTAAATATAAAAGTATTCAATATTCTTAGAGCTAACAGTTCTTATCTATTTGTTTTAAAATATTTAATGGTTGTTATTATTTATGGTTTAATTGCATAGTGCATCCCTTTGATTTGGACCATTGTCACTTTGGTACCAATTATTTGAACAATTGCACTTCGCACCCCAAACAAGTTTGGGCGTTGCACTTTGCACCCTTTCCGTCAATTTCTGCCGTTACCGTTAAATAGGTCAAGGGTAAAATAGTTATTTGACAATGTTTAATTACATTTTGACCATTAAAATTCAACATATTTTTCATTTTACCCTTGAATATTTTTTTTAACAATTTCGACCTTTAACTATAAAAAATATACATTTTAACCATTTTATTAAAAAAAAATTACGATAATATTTATATATAGTTTATTTACGAAAATTTTATATTTTCGATAATAATAATATATAGTTTATTTTATTTTCAAAATTTTGAATAGTTACATTTAGTTTATTTTTTTATTTTTTGAAAATTTGATTTTTTTTCCGATAATAATAACCCTCAAAATGATATTTTTTGAAAATTTGTAAAAAACGAAAGTGAAAGGTAATAATACGATTTTTCCAAAATGGTAAGCCTCATTAAAAATGGAATTATAACGAATCAAAAATTAGATAAAACGTACACCCAATGAAAAATTGTAAAAATGAGTTTGTGTTTATATTTTATTTTTTATGATTATAAATTTAAATTATATATGACGAATCATACTAATTTTTTATGAAATAATCTGTTTTTTTCGTATTTTGTATTTTTTTTATTCAATTATATTTCAAATATTCTAAATTTTAAAAGTGGAATAATTGTTTTTAATAAAAGGGTTAAAATGGACATTTTTTATAGTTGAAGGTCGAAACTGTTATAAAAAATGTTCAGGGGTTAAGATGAAAAATATGTTGAACTTCAATGATCAAAATATAATTAAACATTGGCAAATTACTATTTTAACCCTGAACTATTTAAAGGTAACGGAGGAAATTGACGGAAATGGTGCAAAGTGCAGCGCCCCAACTTGTCTGAGGTGCGAAGTGCAATTGTTCAAACTATTGGTACTAAAGTGACAATGGTCCAAAACAAAGGAATGCACTATGCAATTAACCATTTTTTTATTGATTAACCAAAACTACAAAAATCTCAAGCTTGCGTACTATATATACATATATACAAGAGGTTTCTCTTATTTAAAAAGGTTATATAGATGTGGTACAAGTTGTAATCTGATTATTCTAATATATTTTCTTATATATTTATAAATTCACATTTACTATAAATATAAATAATACTTGAAACACATATATATTTACATATTTGTGATTAATAATATTATTTATATATTTCATTGCATAAATAATGAAAGAAGATATAATAAGTACACTATATATATTTGGATATCATTATTATCATAACAATGATAAAACATATTATTCTATAAACATGTTTATTTTTTGCCAAACTTAAATGTTTTCAACGAAATAATGTTTTCATAAAATATTCCATGTAAACTAATATATTTTTAAGATGATCTAGTTGCTAACATATGTATTCTTCGGAATCTCTAATAATAGTCGATCCGATTTAAATTAGAAAAAAGCCCGGCCCGATCCGATCCGGCCCCGAAAAAAAGCCCGATTAGGCCCGCCTCGAGGGCTCAAACGGGCTCTGACATTTTCGGAAAGCCCGGCCAGGCCCGGTCAAAGTCAAAGCCCAAAAATCCCGGTCCGGTCAAAGCCCGGGGGCTTTTTAAGGCTCGGTCAAAATCCGGCCCGGTGGGCCTTTTGTGCATCTCTAGGTACAACTAATATCAAAATTTTAAAATCATGTGTGGGCGACGGTGGTTTTCATTTTCGCAGCTTATACACATACCACACTTATTCAGTATTCAATGCCTAATTAATATATTTTTTAAAATAAGCAGCAATAGATTAGTAGAGAAATAGGTAAAAATGGGAGGCACCTAATAGCAAAAGGGAGCAAATTTACACTGTCAAGCACTAACCATAAAAACATTACCCAAACATGAGCAAAAGTGCTACTAGAAGTTACAGACAAAAGCAACAGGAAACAAGCTAAGGGACCGACAACTGTGTTTCCCCAAACTACGTCTCCCAAACATTGTCAACGAAGAACTCCCTCTACGTATTCACTTAATTGTCTTTATAATATAATTTCAAATTAACGCCCAGGGAAGCGGGCATTCATTGTAGTTATATTCGAATTAGTACAGATAGATCGAAGACCATTCTTCTCGAAAACTTATTTAGTTTAAGGTAATAGCATCTGATGTTTTTTATAAATTTAATAAGCAAAAAGCCTATATGACCAAATTGATTCTTAGCAATTACACATTAACCAAGTCATTTGCTGTACAGCATAAGCTACATAAGCAAAGAAGCCTATATGGCCAGATTGATCGCCAACTGATTCACAAAAATACAGAAGCCTTCTCTAAGGAATACTTTAATATAGAGTCCATACATTTTTAAAATAATTATTTAAATCAGCTACAGCACATCAAATTTAAAAGGCCACGCACATATATAGTCAATATTTGGAACTGAGGTTGTAGCACACTAGCACTGGAGTCAGGAAAGAGTTTTAGAACACAAGTATCACGGAAATGAATAGCTTATAAAGATATGAACAGGTAATAGTAAGCCTGAAACAGAAGTAAAGAATTAGGATAACAGCTGTGACTTACTAACCATTTATGTGCGTTCCTCAGTCTCTGTGATAACCAAGGTTGGTGCGTTGTTGAAAATTCAGGGTAAATTGGCCAACACCTGCAAGTAATGTGACCACAAAGCTCACCATTTATAAGCCAGGGGCAACTGCTCAGCCTTTAACAAATCGTAATCATCAGACAAAGGCCCTAAAAATCTTAATAAAACTGAATGCCAGTGTCTTGGAGATTGGACAGTTGAGAAAGCTTATATTCAAATAAATAGAGTTGAGATTATCTTTTCTTTCCTTCTTTAATTTTTCTCAAGAAAAACTTAATCATTCTTATCTTCTTTTACATATTAAGCATATATTGGTCTATAAATGATACTTCAAGTGACTTCTTCAGCGATTCTTCCAGAGTGTACTGGACTTGCATATTACTAAATAAATAGAGTTAACATAACATTCAAAATTTTAGATAATTTTTTCAAAAGAAGCTTATTCAAACTTAACCAGAAGATGAAAATAATATATTATTAATCAGGAAAGAGGAATATGCTATAAAAGGAAATTTTCCATAAAGCACAACCATTACAAAACTACTTTAGTAGACTAACATTGCTAACATTATTTAACAAAATTTTGATAGTATATTGAGATAAAAAAAGCTAGATGATAGACTTGATGGAATGAACCTGTAGTATCCTGCTAGCTAATATCACAAGCTGAACTTTTGGTTGCTAATATCCTAGATATTGGTGCATATTATATTTAAATAATCATAATTTGCATGGTGCAATTATGCAACAACAGCAACAGCTGGAGACTTTGATTGTACCCATGATATAATATCTTCTTTTGTTGCCACAAAAACCCCAGCTTTGTCTTCACTCTGCGTAAAAGGAGCCGCAAGTTCCTTCACATGCAAATCAAATGAACTAGCCAGTCCTTGAGAATATTTGTGTGTTCCTGTGCCAGTGTTGGCAGACAGTAGTTCTGGCAATGCCTCTTGACGTTCAACAATCTTAGTCAGAGATTCCACCCATTCTTCAAATGCAGTGTGTGCCGCACCAACTGATAGCGATCGAACATTTAAACACCACTCCTCTGACGTCTTAGAGTGTAAACCTGGGTACAAGCCGTGCTCAGATCCTATATAAAGCAACTCGTGTGCTCTTTCTTGAAGATTTCTCTTTCGGCATATATCAATTAAGCAATTGCAAAAGGGTCTTCGAGCCTCAACTGCAGTGTTATTTAGTATGGACTTGAAAGTTTCTTTTACGGACCCATAAACGGTATCTTCCTCATCAAGCAACTTTATAAAAGCAAATAATTTTGGACTAGCTTGTTCTAAACAACCAAGGACCTTATCCAAGTCCTCTCCCTCAAAATACGAGGCAACAGAGAGCAAGCATCCACAGAGCTTATCATCTGGCCTTACCCCTCTGGCCATTGCAAATTCATACACCCTGACTAGATCATCAATTTTTTTGGCCCTTCCTAAGCACTGAATCAGACAAGTGCATCCCATAACATTGAGCGAAACATTCGATTTGGCCATCTCCTCGAACAATTCCAGTGCCTTGTCAACATTTCCCCCACTTCCATATATATTCAGCATTGCAGTGTAACTCCAACTATCAGGTCTAAAATTCTGCAACCCCTTCATTTCCTTAAAAAGCCCCTCCGCTTCCTCCTCTAACCCAAGATCAGCACACATATTCAACAAAGTATTATAAAGAAAGAAATCCATTGGCCATGCATTAGTCTTTATGCGCCCCCATAGCTCCAGTGCATCACGAGCCCACCTTTTCTTACCATAAATCTTGACAAGTGCAGTCAGTGTTTTGGCATCCGGAGTAATACCCGCATCAATCATATCCTCAAACAAACTCCTAGCCAAACCAGGCTTTCCAGCTTTACCCAATGCCTCCAACAACGTATTATACACAACCAAATTTGGTCGAACCCCAAGAGCTTTCATCTCTTGCAACACAAACCTAATACCATCATAATCCCCAGCCTCACCGTACATTCTCCCCAACACCGCAAAAGCAATAGAGTCAGGTTCCCACCCACTAGCCCTCCCCCTCTCATACAAACTCATCGCCTCTTCAACCTTCCCTAATTTCGCATAAACATCCAAAACAGCCGAATACGTAACCTCATCCGGCATCAACCCCGTCTTATACATCCTCTCAAACCACTCCACCGCCTTATCCGAAAGCCCACATTTTTTAGCACAAGAAATAATAGTCGAATACGTAATATTATCAAGCTCAACCCCATTACCAATCATCTCATTCGCAAGATTCTCCACAATCTCAAACTGCCTACCAAACCTCAAAGACTTCATAACCACATTATAAAATATCGTTTCGATCGGAAACAACTTCTGGGCCTTCAACCAATCGAAAAAAAGAACAGTCTTTTCCCAAGGTTTCAAACTATTCAACACTAAAAGCGCATTTTCTCGACTAGGCAACTTAGGAATCTCATCAAGAACAGCCAAAAAAGCCTCGTCATTTGCTTCACATTGATTCAACTTCTTAGCAAACAACTTAAGGTCTCTAATCTCAGGAGAATACTCATAAGAAGCCTTTTTATGTCTTTGTAAATTAAGCACAGAAGGCTTGCGCCTAGCAGGATTGACCCAAGTGGACTTGGGCTTAGACTTGAATTGGGTATCTTTCTTAGGTCCATCAGAGAGAGTTGTGTTGGAGAGAGGCTTCAATTGTTCAGCTAAAGATGGGTTTTGCTTTTGTGGGTCACTCACATTACAACAAATCTTGAATCTTTTTGTTGGTAGTCTTTTAGGGTGTGTGAAGTTGTGTGAGAATTTTGTGTAATTAACATCAATTGCAGAAGAGAAAGTTGTAGCCATGTATGTATAATATAGGTAGAAGAATGTAGCAGACTTACAAGTTTGAAGCTTTGTGCAAAGAAGATGAGAATGGTGGCTGATTGATAAAACTTTGTAAAACCCTGGTGTGTTGTGATATTTTAGCAAACCTTATCTCTTTTGTTGAAATTCTTGAAAATGACTAGAGCTTTGTTTCCTCTTGTCATGTTAAAATTTAGTATTTGTAATTTTTAAAAATTACTGTATTTATGAGCTGACATAAGTATTAATTTTAAAAAAAAATAATTATAGTTACCAACATAATTAGTTGCTGCTACTCATAGCACTATCAATAGTTTTTCACCGCAGTGAAGTCCTTCCTTGATTGGTTTTAAGAGATATGTTTGCGGTTCTTGGTGTTATCCGAGAAAACTCGATTGATGGTTAATGCATCATTCTTGAGGTTCATTTGAGTCCAAAGCCTATTCTATCACCTGTTTGGCAAATTAACTCATCCATCACATTCAATCCATTTTGAAGGTTAGAAATCCTTAACATTTCACTTCCATTCTTCATTTTGTCATTCAACATAATTTATTTAGTTTCCTCTTTTTAAATTTATATTACCTTAAAAGAAACTCCTGTGATTTGTAAAATATTTTTAATATTATCTATTTTTCCTAAATTTAGTTTCATGAAATGTTTAAGATGTGAAATTTGTATATTTAAAATTTTAAATTTAAGCCATGGTCAATTATCTTTAATTTTAGTTTTATTTCAAAACTCATTTCAATCGTATAACTTTTTTAGCCTGCGTGAATTGTATAATTTTTTAGCCGGGTGAATGGTATATATTTGATAGGGATAACTAAATTATGATTGTATAATTAAATACTGCATTAATTGTACAAGCTGTGGGCTGCTAGGCCCAATAAAAAGATATATGAAACTCAGACCAGAAAGGTTAAGCCTGATGGACCATATCAGGCCTGGTGGAATAAAAAAGGCCCAAAAGCCCTGATTATTAATTAATTTCGTAATTAATTAATAAGGGAAAAATCAGTTGTTGAGAAGAGTCCCGATAAGGATATAAATCCTTATAGATTAGCCTCAAGGGGACCTAAAAGGATAAGGAATCAGCTTCCTACTTCCTAGGACTCCTAAGTCTATCCTAATTCAGAGGCTTGTCCACCAAGTCTCCTATACCAAGTCCAATTCAAGGACTCCCACATCTATATAAGGGGCCTCACCCCACAAATCAGAACTACGTTTTTTGACTTGATCCTTGGCAATCAGCAAGGTACGTAGGCATCTTGTTAAGGCAGATTGAGTCACGAAACACAAGAGCAGTCAAATCGAGCCTCGAAGCTCACGTTCCTTAGTATTAAATACAGCAATTATATATATTAGTTTTTAATCCATAACATTTGGCGCCGTCTGTGGGAAAACGGAATAACAACCATGGCGAGAACACGGAGAACAACCAGCACTCTGGAGGAGGGAACACCATCAGGGACAACCCAGGTGATTTCATCAACCGTGGAGGTTCCTCCCCATTCAACTTATGCATCTACTCAGGGGGAAGCCCAGACAGGGGCAACTCATCCTCAGCCACAAGGGACAACTCCCCCGACTATTCAAGGTACGAATCCTCAAGTTCAACAAATACATATACCTGTGAATTCTCGACCCGTCGGGTATGAATATTCAACTATTGTTACCACTAACCCCCCTTATGGGATGCCCCTTCACCCTGAGGTTGGAGGAAGTGGATATGCTGGGCGAAGCGAAGCACGAGGGCGGTCGCCCCCCTATATACGAGGTTTGGATCCTATCCCTGAGGATCGGGAATTTTCTGGTCCATACACTGAGAGAGACTCCGAATCTTCGGATGATGAAGTGGCCCCGAGAAGGAGGCGTCCTGGAAAAGAGCCAATGGCCGATGGAAGGCAACGCCCCCAAAGCACCCCAGGGGCGAATCCCCAAGAAGTGCAGGAAAAGATCAGGGCTCATGAGGCTGAAATCCAAAGGCTGAGGCGTGATTTGGAGGCTCACCAAGCCACCAGACCCCACATACCTCCTAGGGGGAGAAATCCTCCTCCTATCATAGACCTGGATGGTCCGGTAAGAAGAAGGGCTGCTGTCCCAAGAACTGATCCAAGCAATCTCCTTCCCCTTGGAGATCCTGATGATCCAACTCCACCCTTCACAGAAGAGATAATGAATGCCCATATCTCAAGAAAATTCAAGATGCCCACTATCAAAGCCTATGATGGCACGGGAGACCCCGCTAATCATGTTAGGACATTCTCTAATGCACTGCTGCTGCATCCCGTGAATGATGCTATAAAATGTCGGGCCTTCCCTCAAACCCTGTCGGGTATGGCTCAAAGATGGTACAGTCGCCTACCCCCAAATTCTATTGGATCATTCAGAGAATTAAGCCAGGCTTTTATTAAGCAATTCATCAGTGGAAGAGTCCATGAGAAAAGTTCAGCATCTCTTATGAGTCTTGTGCAGGGAGCTAAAGAATCCTTAAGAGATTACCTAAATCGTTTTACAAAGGAGGCTTTAAAAGTCCCAGACCTTGATGATAAGGTAGCCATGATAGCACTGCAACAAGGAACTAGGGATGAGTTTTTCAAGATGTCTTTGGCCAAACGACCCCCTGAGAGCATGTTGCAGCTCCAAGAGAGGGCAGGGAAGTATATCAAGGTTGAAGAAAGTATGAGGAAGACCGTAGTAAGTAATGAGCCCACTGGAGGCAAGAAACGAAAAACTGATTTGGAGTATATCGCTGAGGATAAATATCCTAGAACTGAACAAAACCCTGATTCAACCCCCAAGAAGGGAGGACCTGGGCAAAAGTTCACTGAATACGCTAAGCTGAATGCTCCCAGAAGTCAGATTTTGATGGAGATTGAGAAAGACAGAGATATTCGCTGGCCTAAGCCCTTGAAGGCTGATCCCGCCAAGCTAGATAAGGGCAAGTATTGCAGGTTTCACAAAGATGTTGGCCATGACACCGATGAGTGTAGACAGTTGAAAGATGAAATTGAGTTTTTGATTCGAAAAGGAAGATTGAACAAGTATACTGGAGATGGAGGAGACAGAAATAATAATGGAAGGAAGAACTTTGAAGATCGTAGGAGGGACCAAGATGATCAGGGGCGGAATCCCCAACCTAGAGGACCAGTTATAAACACCATTTATGGAGGGCCGAGACCTCGAGGGCCTGTGATAAACACGATCTTTGGAGGTCCAACTGCTGCTGGATTGTCCAAAAATTCCAGAAAGGCATATACTAGAGAGGTTATGCATATTGTTGGAGAAGCCCCGAAGAGGGCCAGGACAGAAGTAACATTGGCTTTTGATGATTCCAACCTAGAGGGTGTGAAGTTTCCCCATGACGACCCGCTGGTCATAACGCCGATAATAGGAAATAGCCCGGTTAAGAGGGTCCTTGTGGATAATGGTGCTTCTGTGGATATCTTGCTCCACGACACCTTTCTAAGGATGGGGTATAACGACTCCCAGTTGACACCAACCGACATGCCGATATATGGATTTGCTGGAGTAGAATGTCCTGTGGAAGGGATAATTAAATTGCCAACCACCATAGGTACGGAGCCAAGGCAAGCAACGCAGATGCTGGATTTTGTGGTGGTAAAGGCTAGTTCAACTTATAATGCTATCATGGGGAGAACAGGGATACATGCCTTCAAGGCAGTCCCCTCTTCCTACCATTCAGTCATGAAGTTTCCCACCCGAAACGGGATTGGAGAAGAGAGAGGAGATCAAAAAATGGCTAGAAGCTGTTATGTGGCCTCTTTGAGGGCAGATGGAGTCGGGGGGCAGGTTCTTCCTATTGAAGATATGGATGTTCGAGAAAGTGATGAGAATAGAGGAAGGCCAGCTGAAGAATTGGTTTCGGTTCCTTTAGATCCCAAGAATCCTGAGAGGATGACTTTCATTGGAGCTACATTAGAGGAGCCCCTTAGAGGGAAGTTAGTGAAATTTTTGCAAGAAAATAGTGATGTGTTTGCATGGTCAGCAGCTGATATGCCAGGCATAGACCCGGAGTTAATTACCCACAAGTTAAACGTGGATCCAAGCCGGAAGACAGTGAAACAAAAGAAAAGAAATTTTGCCCCGGAAAGACAAGAGGCTATAAAGCAGGAAGTGGAAAAGCTCTTAGAGGCTGGTTTCATTGAGGAGATTCAATTTCCGGAGTGGTTAGCAAACCCTGTAATGGTGAAGAAGGCTAATGGAAAGTGGAGGATGTGTATAGACTTCACCGATCTGAATGATGCATGCCCCAAAGACTGTTTTCCGCTGCCTAGAATTGATACTTTGATTGATGCCACCGCTGGACATGAGATGCTGAGTTTCATGGATGGGTTTAGCGGATACAACCAGATCAAAATGCATAAGGATGACATTCCAAAGGTATCATTTATCACTGACTTTGGTGTTTATTGTTATCTTGTTATGGCGTTTGGTCTCAAGAATGCAGGAGCCACCTATCAAAGGTTGGTGAATAAAATTTTTAAGGATCTTATTGGGAAGACTATGGAAGTCTATGTTGATGACATGCTAGTCAAGAGTCTAGTAAAGACTGATCATATAACCCATTTGAGGGAAGCTTTTGAGGTCCTGAGGTACCACAAGATGATGTTGAATCCCACGAAGTGTGCTTTCGGAGTAGGATCTGGAAAATTCTTGGGATTGATGGTCTCAAAGAGGGGAATTGAGGCTAACCCCGATAAAATAAAGGCAATCCTGGACATGGAACCCCCAAAAACTGTCAAGGATGTTCAGAAACTCACAGGAAGGGTTGCTGCGCTAGGACGATTCATCTCCAAGTCAGGAGACAAGTGCTTGTCATTCTTCAAGTCATTAAAGAACATTAAAGACTTTGTATGGAGTGAGGAAAATCAAAAGGCATTTGAAGAGTTAAAGAAGTATATGGGCCAGGCCCCGTTGTTGGCCAAGCCAGTTCTGGGTGAAGTTTTATTCTTGTACTTGGCTGTTTCAGAAAGCGCCTTGAGCGCGGTGTTGGTTAAGGAGGAACTGAAAGTCCAGAAACCCGTATACTATGCCAGCAAAATTTTGTATGGTGCTGAGTTGAATTATTCAGCCATTGAGAAATTCGCTTTAGCCTTGGTAATGGCTTCAAGAAAGCTGCGTCCTTATTTTCAAGCTCACCAAATTGAAGTGCTAACAAATCAGCCACTGAGAAATATCATTCACAGTCCCAAGGCAAGTGGGAGACTGATTAAGTGGGCAATAGAGTTGGGAGAGTTCGATCTCAAGTATAAGCCATGTATGGCCATAAAAGCCCAGGCACTAGCTGACTTCGTGGTGGAATGTACCATACCCAACCAAGAAGTCGGGGGGCAGGAAGATACCATACCTCAAGACAAGGGAGTCGACAATGGGGACGAGGAGAAAGAATATTGGGTTCTCTATTTTGATGGAGCATCAAAAACAAATTCCAGTGGAGCAGGGTTGGTTTTGCAAAGCCCTGATGGATTCTTAATTGAGTATGCCATGAAGCTAGACTTCCCAACCACAAACAATGAGGCAGAGTATGAAGCCCTGATTGCTGGCCTTGGTCTAGCTGGGACACTTAGAGTCAAAAACTTAAAGGTCCGTGGAGACTCGAAGTTGATCATATCCCAGGTAAAGGGAGAATTTGAAGCAAGGGATGATACGATGGCAAAGTATGTTCGCCTAGTAAGGGCTGTGATGACCCAATTTAATGAATGCCATGTTGAACACATTCCAAGGGAAGAAAATGCTAAAGCAGATGCGCTATCAAAGTTTGCTTCATCTGAGGTTGAAGAAAGTTCAGGAAGTGTGTACTTCCGTGTTTTGAAGACACGAAGCATAGATGTTAAGCTTGTGGCTCCCGTAGGCTTGGGGACGTCATGGATTGATCCCATCAAGGCTCACATTCAGACCGGTTGGTTGCCAAGCGATACAATTGAGGCACGAAAGTTAACTGTTCGAGCACTAAGGTACTCTTTGATAGATGGGATTCTATATAAAAGATCTTTCGTGGTTCCTTACTTGAGGTGTCTCAGGCCCGATGAGGCACGCTTAGCTCTTGAGGAAGTGCATGGAGGTATTTGTGGGCAACACTTGGGGGGCAGGGCCTTGGCTCATAAGATAACTCGTTTAGGCTTCTATTGGCCAGAAATGATGGCTGATGCCAAAGAATATGTAAAGAAGTGTGATCGTTGTCAGAAGCATGCACCAGTCGCCAGACAACCCCCCGAGATGCTGACCTCTATCAACTCACCTATTCCCTTTGCTATGTGGGGGATGGATATTCTAGGGCCTTTTCCTATGGCCACAGCACAAAGGAAGTTTCTGATTGTAGCCATTGATTATTTCACCAAGTGGATCGAAGCCAAACCTTTGGCCAAAATCACAACTAAGCAGGTTGCACAATTCCTGTGGGAAAACATTATGTGCCGATATGGAATTCCCCGTATCCTCGTCACTGACAATGGAACACAATTCAACAACGAGGAATTCAAGAAGTATTGCGAAGAAAATGAAATTGAGTTACGGTTCACCTCTGTGGCTCACCCGCAAGCCAATGGGCAAGCGGAGGTAGCAAATCGGATAATCCTGGATGGACTAAAGAAGAGGATCGAAAAGTCAAGAAATAACTGGGTGGATGAGATACTTCCCATATTGTGGGCCTATAGGACTACCTGTAGAGTCACGACAAATGCAACTCCTTTCATGTTGGCATATGGGGCGGAAGCAGTAGTTCCCGTGGAGATATCACATTCTTCTCCAAGGATTCAGGCTTTTGATGAAAAAGAAAATGAGGAAGGGCAGAAGTTAGCCCTGGATTTAATCGATGAAGTGCGAGATGAAGCACACGCAAAGATAGTAGAATATCAGAAAAAGGCTTCATTCTACTACAACCTAAGGGTTAAAGAGAGGTTTTTCAAACAAGGTGACCTAGTCTTGAGAAAAATAGAGGCTTCTGGTGTCGGACAGAAAGGAAAGCTTGCCCCAAATTGGGAAGGGCCGTATAGAGTCAAGAGCGTTCAGGGTAGAGGAACCTACAAGCTGGAGACTATGGATGGTTTTGAAGTCCCGAGAACCTGGCACGCACAAAACCTGAAGGTTTACTACGTGTGAGATGATCGAAGTACGATTCTCACTCGTCAGGATGGCGAGTAGGTTGAAAAGCACCTTGAAGCTTTGCTTGCTTAGGGTTTATATGTTTTAGTTTTATTACGAAATTTATTAAGACTTGTGTAAGGGATGAATCCCAACCAATTTTTGAAGCTCAGAGAATTTTTCAAAATATGTTTGAATCTCTATGGCATGGCAATTAAATTAGATGCATGATATGAAAGCCCTATAAAAAGGGCCCAATTAGCAGAAAATTAAATGGCCCCAAATTAAAGACCAATTTAGGGTGGACCAAAGAAGCCCAGTTAAAAGTAAGGGGCCAAATACAAAAAGCCAGTCAAAAAAGGGGAAGGCCCAAGGTAAAGGCCTGGTTTGGAAAAGGCCCAGGGTCAAAAATAAAGTACCCATAAAAGAATTCAGGCCCAAATCTTAGGCTCAAATTTGAGATTGGAAAAAATCCAGCCCAGACTTAGGGCCCAAATCAAATATATGGAGTCACAGAAAGTAATATATCCCAAATCTCAGACCCAATTCGATCAGGTTTCATGTTGTATTCATTGTCGAATTAGTTGAGATCGAAAAGGCTTCGACCAAGGCTAGAAAAGGAGGTTAATTCGGTCAAAAATATTTATCAAGACCAAAATGTTCCTGAGGAAATAATCATGCCCAGTTGACAACCCAAGTGTTTGAAAAGCCTTGTATGAATCCCACTTGATTTTTAGGAAAAAAGGGTGAAAAGAAGTCTAGCTAAATTTTTGGCCCAAATTGAAAGCCCAGAGTTGGGAGCCCAATTAAAAGGCCTGTGGAAAAGATGGTCAATAAGAAGCGAGCCCAGAAAAGGGCCTATATAATTAAAAGTAGGAGGCCCAGGATAAGGCCCACTATATTTAAAAAAAAAAAAAAAAACCCAAGTTTTAGCCCAGCATTAGGGGCCTAAATCCAAGTATGTACAAAAATTTATGCAAATGATCTTGACCTATTCGACCAGAAAACACAAAGAAGTCCAGGTCGAATGGCTTGAGCTCGAAATCAAGTCGATCAGGGTTGAAAAAGAGGCTTAATTCGACTAGAAATGAGACCCATTCGACCAAGAAACATGAAAGATTCCTGGTCGAAATCATTGAGGTCAAAATTCTGTCGACCTGGGCAACAAAAGATGGCTAATTCGGTCAAAAATGAAGATCCTGACCGAAAGGGACGAAAATCCTGGTCGAAAACTTCCTAGTCGATAAAAAAAAAAGGGAAAATCCTGGCCGAAATTCGACCAGGACTTCTGCTCGAAATACTCCTGACCGAAAATCCTGACCGAAATTGAAATTTCCTACTCGAAATTTTTCTGCTCGAAAACTATAAAAAAAAAAGAAAAAAAAAGGAAGGGGTGAAAATCCTGGCCGAAAATCGACCAGGATTCCTGATCGAATAGAACCTGCTCGAAATTCAGTCGACCAAGGCATACTGAAGGTTAATTCGACTAGGATCCTGGCCGAATGGATTCCTGGTCGAAATCTGTATAAAAAAAAAAAAGAAAATTCCTTAAAATAATTTCTGAAAAATTCCAGAAATTAAGGATAAAATCCAGAAATTAAGGATAAATCCCAGAAATTAAGGGAAAATTCCAGAAATTAAGGATAAATCCCAGAAATTAAGGATAAATCCCAGAAATTAAGGGAAAATTCCAGAAATTAAGGATAAATCCCAGAAATTAAGGGAAAAATCCAGAAATTAAGGAATAAATCCAGAAATTAAGGATAAATCCCAGAAATTAAGGATAAATCCCAGAAATTAAGGGAAAAATCCAGAAATTAAGGGAAAAATCCAGAAATCCCAGAAATTAAGGGAAAATTCCAGAAATTAGGGATAAATCCCAGAAATTAAGGGAAAAATCCAGAAATTAAGGGAAAAATCCAGAAATTAAGGATAAATCCCAGAAAAATAAGGAAAAATCCCAGAAAAATTAGGGAAAATCCCAGAAAAATTAGGGAAAATTCCAGAAATTAGGGAAAAATCCCGGAAATAAGGGAAAAATTCCTGGAAATCAAAATAATTCCTAAATAAAAGGAAAAATTCGTTGTAAACGTGTAGGTCGCTCCACACTTTACGGAAAAACGAAACCCTGTAAGGGAACAAATAGACTTAACTTCTGGGAAACCTATTCAATGTTTCCCAAAAGTTGGGGGGCAAATGATAGGGATAACTAAATTATGATTGTATAATTAAATACTGCATTAATTGTACAAGCTGTGGGCTGCTAGGCCCAATAAAAAGATATATGAAACTCAGACCAGAAAGGTTAAGCCTGATGGACCAGATCAGGCCTGGTGGAATAAAAAAGGCCCAAAAGCCCTGATTATTAATTAATTTCGTAATTAATTAATAAGGGAAAAATCAGCTGTTGAGAAGAGTCCCGATAAGGATATAAATCCTTATAGATTAGCCTCAAGGGGACCTAAAAGGATAAGGAATCAGCTTCCTACTTCCTAGGACTCCTAAGTCTATCCTAATTCAGAGGTTTGTCCACCAAGTCTCCTATACCAAGTCCAATTCAAAGACTCCCACATCTATATAAGGGGCCTCACCCCACAAATCAGAACTACGTTTTTTGACTTGATCCTTGGCAATCAGCAAGGTACGTAGGCATCTTGTTAAGGCAGATTGAGTCACGAAACACAAGAGTAGTCAAATCGAGCCTCGAAGCTCACGTTCCTTAGTATTAAATACAGCAATTATATATATTAGTTTTTAATCCATAACAATATTATTTTCTTTTAACTCGAGATTACTATACCAACCAAACTAAATCCAATTAATCATATTTAGTTTTGTTTTTTTAAACCGGATCGATAATATAATTTTACTTTAGCCGGGATGAATAAAGTATATTATATAATTCTCCCGATGTCATTATACTTGTTTTTAGATTTTAGATTTTTATTTTAATTTCATGTATCAAAATTATTAATTTATGTAATTGGTAATTTACATTTTATTTTATTTCAAAAAAAGATTGTAACTTTTAAGTTACGATTTACCAAACACATTATCAACTTAATTTATAAATAATTTATGCCTAAAATTATACAAATATCTAAATAACTAATAAATTACGATATTTATGTCACTTATATTACACCTTCAAACACATACCCGTAATTATTAGTGTCAAATGTATATCACAAACGTCTGATCGTAAATTGGCTATTCAGGTCTCATCAAAGAATTATCTCTTTCTTTAGATTGTATAACTTTTATTCAGGATATAAACCCATTTCAACATCTCGTCACATCACACTGAATTACAAATCAAACTTTTCAAGAATCAAACTTTTCAAAATGTTCTCCTATTTATTTGGGTTTTCAATCCCCCTTCTCAGTTCTTCTTTGTTCACGAGTGATATTTATTCAGATATTTTCTAATTTCATTATTCTTTTCATGCTCAAAAAAAATAACAACTTAATATAGTTAACTGAATAATCGTGTCACTAATATTAGGGTTGCTCATGGGTGGTGTAACCCGCAAAACCCAACTTAACCCCACCCTAAAGTGAGCCGTTTTAACCGAGTCGTTTAAATCCATGATTTAGTTGGGTTATTTTTTACTTGGGCCGTTTATAATGGGTTGGGTCAAATTTTACCTATTTGAAAACCTAAACCAACCCAACCCAAACCGATTTTATTAATAAGTCCAACCCATTTCAAATTTATTATACCCCGGCCCATTTTAATTCCATTATGTCCCTAACAAAAAAACCTAGAAAAATATCCATATGTTAATAATTTCAGTATACAACTTATAATTCTAGCAGTGGCAACCTTGCTCCTCACCTTGCAAATGCTTAAAACTATATAATTCATACAATTAACCATGTAAAGATCTACTTGAAGTTAAAAGGAAACCTGAATAATAGAGCCGAACTGAATAATATACATATATGTCCGGAAATATTTAGAGAAGCAAATCTGAAAACGTTGCGAATAATTATACACTAAGATAGTTATAAATTATGTCATTCTGTTTAAGATCCATGGGAATGCTTCTACTTGTATATCCATACATATCTTTGGTTATATAATTATATTCGCATCATGAGTTTATATAACACTGTAAATGTAGTTGCATATCGTTAAAATGATTATCATAATTTTATTTATTTCTTATACAAAGATAAAGTGTTTGGTGTGCTGCTACATTTCTTAGTTGTGTTTACAATGTGTATTTACACCTTCACTTTAGGTGTAATAGGATCATGGAAGTCCTTCCCCACTGCAAACCTTTGGTAAAAAAACGCGAAAAAGACGCTTGCAACCCGATCAATCCAACCCATCACACAATTAGTAGGGTTGGGTTTTAATTTATTTTTTTTTTAGATTGATGGTTTGATATTTTTGTAACCCATATTAAACAAGTTGGGTCGTTAAAATGATCAAACCGACCCAACCCAGCCCATGTGCAGCCCTAACTAATATGTATTGCTGACAATTTGATATGCTACATGTGAACATGACACGAATAAATAGTATTTCTGCACAAAAATTCGGTATACAAACACGAAAAAATATGAATATAATTTATGTTCGGTTTGAATTTTTAATATAGGAACACCACACAAAATAAAGGTACCAAAATATATGTTAATATAGAGCATATAGGTCAGATATTCAGTTTATCCAGCTGGATATTAGCTGGATACAAGTGTCAAAGTTAGTTTCAAATAGTCGGTAGGAGTGTTAGTTAGAAAGAGATTTTACTTTACATTTCCATGTGTATATATTCAATCTACATAATGGAGTTTGTAAGTTTTTCTCAAATCTGTTCACAAAAACTTCATCTTCTTCAAATGTATCTTAAGCTTCACCGTAAATATATGTTCATTTTGCCTGATTATATCATGGTATCAGAGCCTGAAATACATTAATTCCTCTTCATTTCTGTATCTTATCATCATCTATCATCTTTACAATCATCTCTATCTTCATTATCTTAGTTTTTCTGCACTTCTTATCAAAGTTAAAACTCAACAATGGCGGCAAGTTACTCAACTGTTGCTCAAGGTTCAACTTCAACTGGATCCGGTACTTTAATTGACTGTAATCATCCCTATTATCTCAATTCATCAGATCATCCATGGATGCTCCTTGTTACCATAACTCTCTCAGAACACAACTATAGTCAGTGGAGTAGATCGATGAAGATTGCATTACCATCAAAACTCAGATTAGGTTTTATTGATGGATCTTTTACTAAAGTTGCATCTACTTCGAACTTATTACTCTATTGGAATTGCTGCAATGATATTGTTACGTCTTGGATATTAAATATTATTTCTCCTGAAATTCGTCAAAGTATGATGTTTATGATTTGTGCAAACGATATCTGAAATGATTTAGCTGCTAGATATGCTCATGCTAATGTGCCTAAACTGTTCAATCTCAAGCGTGAATTGGCTCATCTCACTCAGGGTACTATGTCCATCTCTGCCTATTTTACTAAATTCACATTTCTTAATGATGAATTAGAGTCTCTTTCTAAAATGCCTAAATGTTCATGCGCTAAATGCACCTGTGATATTAATCAACAATTGGCAAAATTTCTAAGAGCTAATCTGTTAGCTCAATTTCTAATGGGATTAAATGAGACATTTACTGTTATTCGTGGTCATATTCTGATGATTACACCGGCTCCTTCTTTAAGTGAAGCTTATGGTGTACTTCTTCAAGATGAGCAACAGCGAGAAAAATTGCATGTTTCCACATTTTTCTCTGAAAATTCTGCTATGCCTGTCAAGCAGTATAATCCTTATGGAAATAAGACCAATAAACCTGCTAAGAAACAAGTCTCAGATGCCTCTACTCTTTACTGTGACTATTTCCAAACTAATGGCCATACTCAAGAGAAATGTTTCTGCCTAAATGGTTTTTCTGATTGGCACAAATCTTATGGCAAGCCAAAGCTTGTTCCTAGACATCTCAGAGGTAGACCTCAAGTGAATGCAACTTCTGTTGACAAGTCTGTTACTCATGTGCACTCTGCAGATAACTCATCTATTTTTTAGCCCGGTACTTCTTCAGATAACTCAACTGCTTTTTCTGATTCTCAATACAAGCAGATCTTGCAAATGATTCAAGCTAGTTTTAAAGACCTGACTAGTTCTAGTGCTATTGTTGTTGGTTGGGGTGCTTCTGCAAATACAGTGCATGCTGCAACTATTCATCAACACTTTGTTGGCTATGCAAACTGTCAAAACACTGATTAAATGATGTGGATCATTGATTCAGGTGCTATTTACCACATTACTCCATTTCTACACCTTTTGACTGATGTACAACCATTTCAGTCTTCATTACATTTGCCCAATGGCAATTCTGCTGATATTACTCATGTTGGAAGAATTGTTCTGACTTCTGATTTAATTCTTGATCATGTGTTGTGTGTTCCATCCTTCACCTACAATCTGTTGTCCACTTCCAAACTTACTCAAGCTAACAAATGCATTATCTCGTTTGATAACACTAGTTGTTTTATTCAGGACCCTTCTTTGAAGATAGTCAAAGAGATTGGTAAAGATCAGGGGGGACTATATACTCTGCATCAATCTTATGATAATAATGTGTTTCAGTGCAATGCTGTTTCTCATGCTGATTAAGATTTAGCTTTATGGCATGCTCGACTTGGACATCTAGCAGCTTCTACTATGAAGTATCTCTCTTATTTTTTGCCTTCTAACTCATGTGACTTCTCACAATGTGATACTTGTCATTTGTCTAAACAAACAAGGTGTGTTTTTCCTGTAAGCACTACTAAGTATGACTTGTTTAATCTAATCCATGTGGATGTTTGGGGGCCATATAGGCATAAAACGTCTGTTCCACTACATAATTCAAATCAATAGTTATTCATATATTACTGAACTATAAAAGTTTTGTTCAGGGGTACTTGCCTTATAGAGCTTTACAACTATTTCCAATTGACCTTGGACCGACTTGGACGCTCAGGCTTTAACACCTAACCAATAGACTATCCTGGATCCGACTTCAACACTCAGATCCTTCACTTGGAACCTTGTTAAGCTTGTCGACTGATCACTAGGCTATCTTTAGTCTGACGCCAACTTTCGGGTCTTCTTCGCTATCAATTCTACCCGAACGATAACAAATCTCGACTCAAAATTATACACATTATTATAATACACGTAACAACTAGGGTTCACGTATTCAAGACTCGGTTCCGTAATCATTTTCGGAAA
Organism: Apium graveolens; assembly: GCF_009905375.1. Taxonomy (NCBI): domain Eukaryota; kingdom Viridiplantae; phylum Streptophyta; class Magnoliopsida; order Apiales; family Apiaceae; genus Apium; species Apium graveolens. The sequence continues at coordinate 61,365,843 of NC_133654.1, read as the reverse complement.
ATACATATACTTGTTGCTTCGTGAAAATAGGGTTGTTAGTTATATTACAAAACATTTGTCACGACACGCAAGTAGGTTCTATTAGGAATATGTTGTGTACTTGATGATAAGCTAAACAAAACACGTTAGTAGATTTAACTTAGTGAATCTTGTAGCACCCGACGGATGATCAATTATAGTCCCGACGGATGATTCAATATAGTCCCGACGGATGACTAATTAATATCCACCAGGTGAGTAGCTTATGTAACAATAAGTACCATAGCACATTTCTGCAAACAACTTTATATAGATTCTGTAGTAGCTTATAAATCATGTAGACTGCTAGTAGATGTGCAGAATAGGTTGATTAAATGTAAATATAAAATGTCTTGTAATTCTGCACAAATGAAATGGAGTTAAGTGATAAATGGCTACCCGATGGATGATCAACAAAGCTACTCGGCGGATGATCAACAAGGCTACCCGACGGATAATAAGCATGTACCCGACGAATGATCAATTCAAATATCTGTTGACAGTGACAACACAGTCACATGCGTCGAGTGTTTGTAAAAGGAATGTGGTAGCCTGTTTAGCAGGATTTTGAGAACAAATAAGCATTACCATTTTCATGCTATTATGAAGATATTCAAAGATGCTGGAATAGAGTAGTGAAGCAGCATGGAGTTAGACTTGATAGGTACTGTTTTATTATCCTGTCTTATTACCATGTAAACTTGGTGATATATAAACCATGTGTAGGAAGTAGAACAACAAAAAAAATAAACGAAGCAAACACATTTTTAGCTGAGAGACATTTGTAAGTTATATTCTGTAGAATTTCTCTGTAGTTTGTTCACTTGTAAAGCAGCTGTGAACTATTCAAGCTTCACAGGGTTCTCTTGATATATATATATATATATGGTGGATACATTCAAATCCACCAGAAAGTTTTAAAGACCTGAGTTTTTATTACTTTATGTTTGATTAACTTAACTCTGTATTCCGCACTTTGTAAATCAAATAGTTAGATATAAATTGAGTTAGAACCATTTTTCATAAATCTCAAAAAGAAGCCATAATTACATTCAACCCCCCCTTCTGTAATTCTTGTTGTTTTGTTAGGGAATAACAATTGGTATCAGAGCAAGCTCTTGAAGTACAAAGAGTTTAAAGATCACAACAAAACAACAAGATGAACAAGAAGGATGTTGGAGTCGAAATTCCATTTCTGGATAAAGACAATTATCATCACTAGAAGGTGAAGATGCACCTACATCTTCTTTCTCAAGATAAGGCCTATGTTGATTGCATAGAGAGAGGTCCTCATGTTCCAATGAGAGCTGCTAATGGCAATGAGCCTTCAGTCCCCAAGCCTAGGCATGAATGGTCAGATCCTGATATTGACCAAGTCAGGAAAGATAAGAAGGCCATGAATATATTGTTCAATGGAGTTGATGGTGATATGTTTGATAACATCATTAACTGCAAAACGGCCAAGGAGGTTTGGGACACAATTCAGATTATTTGTGATGGTACTGAGCAAGTAAGGGAGAATAAGATGCAGCTGCTAATTCAGTAATATGAGCATTTTTATTGTGAAGATAGTGAGTCTCTCACTGACATTTTTAGTAGGTTTCAAAAACTACTAAATGCTCTGAAGTTGCATGGAAGAGTCTATCATACAAAAGACTCCAATCTCAAGTTCCTTAGATCTCTTTCAAAGGAATGGAAATCAATGACAGTCTCATTGAGAAACTCTCAAGATTACAAGGAGTTTACTTTGGAGAGACTGTATGGCATCCTGAAAACTTATGAGCTTGAAATAGAGCAAGATGAGAGGATGGAGAAAGGAAGGAAGAAAGGAGGGTCCATAGCACTGGTTGCTGAGTTGGAAAAGGAGAAAGAGGTGAAAGTAGAAGTCGTTGAGTCTTCTTCAAAGGTCTGTGAGAATAAGGGCAAGGGGCTGGTAGCTGAAAATGAAGATTCTTTGAGCCAGGATGATATGGATGATATTGATGAACATCTTGCATTCCTTTCCAGAATATTTGCCAAGCTCAAGTTCAAGATGAAATTTGGAGCAGCTAAGCCAAGTAGAAACATGGTGGATAAATCAAAATTCAAATGTTTCAGATGTGGCTTGGCAGAGCATTTTGCCAGTGAGTGTAGAAAGTCAGATTCCAGCAAGAAGAAGTTTGAGTTTTTGGATTATAAACAGAAGTATTTTGAGTTGATCAAACAAAAGGAAAGGGCTTTTATTACACAAGAAAATGACTGGGCAGAAGATAGTTTGGATGAGGATAAAGATGTCAGCTATGTCAATCTAGCCCTAATGGCCAAGTCTGATGAAACAGAAACAAGCTCTTCAAGTAATCAGGTAATCACCACTAACTTAGCACATTTATCTAAAGCTGAGTGTAATGATGCAATTAATGACATGTCTACAGAATTATATCATTTGCATGTTACACTTAAGTCCCTCACTAAGGAAAATGCTAAAATCAAAGAAAACAATCTGTTTTTAAGTGAGAGGAATAATATGCTAGAGTCTCAATTTATTGAATTTGAAAAATTGAGAATAGAATGTAAGATTGCTAAGGATGAATTAACTGAGTCCTTGAAGAAAGAAGAGATTTTGAAAAAGCAATTTGAACGAGAACATGAGGTGATTAAGGCATGAAAATCATCCAGAGATGTTCATGCTCAAATCACTAAAGTTCAAGGTATTGAGTCCTTTTATGATGCAGCCTGGAAAAAGAGTAAAGAGAAGCTAGAATCCAAGTTGGTTGAAGGATTTCTAACAGATGTGGACTCGACGGATGATGAGAGTCATCTGATGGATGATGAGAGTCATCTGTCGGATAATCAAAAGGATTATCCGTCGAGTGACATAAATCCTCATCCGTCGGCTGTGAGCAAACCTGTGAGTAAAGCCAAACTTTCCAAGTTAAATGAAAAGTATGGATCAGTTTCCAAAAACTTTGTTCCAGGAGAATCAAGTCAAGTGAAGAAGGAGAAGAAAGTGAATGTTGGTCATTTTTTTATCAAGCAATTGAATGACAGATTAGAAAAGATTGAGGTTAAAACATAAACTAAAAAGAAAAACAATAGAAATGGGAAAGTAGAAATTAACAAACATAACAACTACACACCTGATAAGTATGCTCCCAAAAAGAATATGTGGTACTTGGATAGTGGTTGTTCAAGACACATGACTGGAGATTCTACCTTGCTCACGGAGTTCAAGGAGAGAGCTGACCTAAGTATTACTTTTGGAGATGACAACAAGGGTTATACTGTGGGATATGGCTTGATTTCAAAAGACAATGTCATCATTGAAGAGGTTGCCCTAGTGGATGGTCTCAAGCATAATTTGCTAAGTATCAGCCAGCTTTGTGATAAGGGCAATTCAGTAACCTTCAATTCAGAAGCCTGTGTTGTGACAAACAAAAGGAGCAACAAAGTGGTTCTTACTGGAGTGAGAAAAGGAAATGTGTATCTAGATAACATCAACTCATCAAATGCAGAATCTGTCACTTGTCTTCTCAGTAAAGCAAGTCAAGATGAAAGTTGGCTATGGCACAAGAAGCTATCCCTTCTAAACTTCAAGACCATGAATGAGCTTGTCAATAAAGAACTGGTTAGAGGAATTCCTCAAGTGGAGTTTACCAAGGATGGACTGTGTGATGCCTGCCAAAAGGGAAAGCAGATTAAAGCATCATTCAGAAAGAAGCTTGATTCAACAATTGAAGAACCTCTGCAATTGCTACACATGGATTTATTTGGACCAGTCAATGTGTTGTCCATCTCAAGGAAAAGATTTTGCCTAGTAATTGTAGATGATTTCTCAAAGTTCTCTTGAACATATTTCCTAAAGTCTAAAGATGATGCTAGTGAAATCATCATCAATCACATAAGGCAAGTCAACAATCATCCTGATTTCAAAGTTAAAAAAATCAGGAGTGACAATGGAACTGAGTTCAAGAATTCTGTTATGAGAGCATTTTGTGAAGAGAATGTGATTATGCAAGAGTTTTCAGCATCAAGAACTCCACAACAAAATAGAGTAGTGGAAAGAAAGAACAGATCACTTATTGAAGCTGCAAGGACAATGCTTGAAGAATCAAAGTTACCAACATATTTCTGGGCTGAAGCTGTGAATACTACCTGCTACACTCAGAATATCTCTTTGGTGAATCAAGCAAAGTGCATGACACCATATCAATTGTTCAAAAACAAGAAGCCAACTCTAAATTTTCTTCATGTCTTTGGCTGTAAATGTTATATCTTGAGAAATCAAACTGATCAAAATGTAAAGTTTGATGCTAAAGCAGATGAATGAATTTTTGTTGGATATGCTGTTGGTAAAGCATATAGAGTCTACAATCTAAGAACCAACATTATTATGGAATCAATACATGTTGTGTTTGATGATAAGAAGATTGAAGGACTGCAAGATAGAGATTACCATGAGAGTCTCAAATTTGATAATGTGGAGATGATTAGTGATGACAGTGATGATGAAAGTGATCAAGAAACAGTATCAAAGGATAATACAGAAAAATCTACTTCCAATGAAACACAAAATTCAACATCTGTCGAGTTACAAAATGCTTCATCCGTCGGGAGACAATCTGCTTTATCCGTCGGGAGACAATCAACTTCATCCATCGGAACTCAAAATGCACCATCCGTCGAGTCATCAAAAGAAGCTGAAAGTTAGAATATATCCATAAACTCAGAGGGAGTTTCTAATAATCAAAACTCAGTTACTCAGGCCTCTTCATCTAGAGCTAATCTACCTCAATAAAGAAAATGGACAAAAGATCACCCCTTTGAGCTCATCATTGGTGATGTATCTTCTAGAGTTCAAACAAGGAGAGCAACTCAAGAATAATGTCTATATAGCAGCTTCCTATCTAAGGAAGAACCAAAGAAGGTAGAAGAAGCTTTGTTGGATCCTGATTGGATTTTAGCTATGCAGGAGGAGCTAAACCAATTTGAAAGGAATAAGGTGTGGAAGCTGGTACCCAAGCCTAAAGGAAAGAATCCAATTGACACCAAATGGGTATTCAGAAACAAGATGGATGAAAATGGCATAGTGGTCAGGAACAAAGCTAGATTGGTTGCTAAGGGTTATTTTCAATAAGAAGGAATAGATTTTGATGAAACTTTTGCTCCTGTTGCAAGACTTGAAGCCATCAGAATTTTCTTAGCCTATGCAGCCCATGCCAATTTCAAGGTCTATCAAATGGATGTCAAAAGTGCTTTTCTAAATAGGGATTTGGAGGAGGAAGTCTATGTCAGTCAGCCTCCTAGTTTTGAAGATCCAAATTTCCCAAATCATGTCAACTATCTTTTGAAAGCACTCTATGTAATAACCCCCAAAATTTTGAACTTTTTGTAACCCTTGTGAATAGTGTTTTTGCTGAATGAGGAAACTTTTCATGCCACACTATGTAGGGGTTCTGTTATGGATATTCTGAGATTTTAGTAGTACTCTATATGGTATATAAGTGTATGTAAAGATCGTCAGAATCCAATTCCGAATACTTTGATTTTTCCCGGAAATCCACTAGGTACGGAAAGAATTGAGTATAAGGTAACAGGATAAAAAGGATTTAAATTAAAGGATTATAAGAGAGGATCATAAAAGTAATATAATATATTGAGAAAGGTTAAGGGAACCTAAGTAATAAGATCCCGGGTATGATCCCTCAAACGATAAACGAAAATGAAAGTTAAGCGAACCGTATAACAGATCAGCGGTCATTAGGCAAATAATTAGGAAGTTAATCAAAGGGATTAGAGAGGATGATGTCACCCGACCAATGAGAAGAGGACAAAGAGGGGAGGATGACATCATGAGCATGACATAAGCATGACATAAGGGAAGAAGATGTGGTTGAATTAAAACCACACAAAGTTAAGGCTAAAAAGGTAATTAACCAAAACAAAAACAAAACTTCATCCACCAAGCCAAACAAATCATTTCATCAAAACAAAAGAAAATTCCATTTCTCTTCACCAAGGGTTTGCTCTCGGCTTTTCCTAGTTTTCAAAGAGAAAATTTTCAAAATCCAAGATCCAAGCTTCCTAAATTGGTAAGATAATTCCCTAGTATTCCTTATGCATAGTTATGGCTATATTATGAGTTTAAGCCACCAATTCATTCTCTATCTTCTCCAAGAAATCAATGAAGAAGACAATGAATAGTGATTTCAAGGTTTTTAACTTGATTTTTCTTGTTTTTCCTTTAAGATCCAAGCATCCCTAAGACTCCTCAAGGCTTCTTAAGGCTTCCTAGCTACTCACACCACTTCAAGGAAGGTATATCATCTCCAAACCCTAGGTTTACTATGTATATTAGGATGATTTTGGTTGTTATGGTATTAGAGTAGCTTAATGATGGTTGGTTTAGAGTTGGGTTGGAATGGTGGAGATTGGAATGTTGAAATCTTATGATTTGGTTAAAGAATGTAGTATAGTTTAAATTCAAGTTTTAGGACTAATTTAATTGATTATAATGAGTTGATTTGGGGATATTGTAAAGTAATATGGATGGAGTTTTGATTGGGTTGTGATTGTGGATGGATTTGTGGTTGTTTTGAATTGGTTTAAATTTGGGAAATCGCGTAAATATAGCCGTCGTAACGTCCGAATTACTTTAGACTGCTTTTGTTCATAACATTAGGACCCGAGAACCCCCTGCTAGATTTTTACCATTGCCATGTTTAGATAGTTCATGTTACGAGCTTCGTTTTGGTATGTAGTTCGTTTGATTCCGATGTACGGTTTAGGAGAAACGGCCGTTTTAAGTAACGACGTTTCGTGAACGAAACATTACCCCTTGCCTTACTTTGAAACATAGGTTAAAGACCAAAAAGGGTTAATTAATGTATGAAACAATTATGGCAAGTGTGTTAGGCAGTTGGTAAGACACTCGCGAAGGAATCGCCTTAAAACTCATAATGGTTAAATTATTAAAAATGGTGGAGCCGAGAGTACTCGAGTGACTTAAGAGAATCAGTAAGCGCAAAACGAGCGTTAGAGTCTAAGTTGGTTAGAGTATAGATTTACAAGTGACTTTGGTTTAATTCCAACTTACTTGTTGTTTATAGGTTACCAGACTCGTCCCGAGCCATTCGTAACCCCAAGTCGCTCAGGCAAGTTTTCTATCCGTTATACTGTTGTTGTGATGTATACATTTGTACATGCATTATCTTGTGATAGATGCATAATGGTTATTTAGCAAATTCTTGCGATATATTGTAGCATGTGATATGGTATATAAGCATGCCTGTTTCATATTCTTGAAATATATATATATCTGTTGGTTCAGTTGATAATACCTATGCTAGAGAATAGCGGTAATTTGCATATACCCTTAGTATAGGGACCCAAAGGTGAAAACATTTTCTAAAACCGGGAGTCGAGGATCCCGAGTAGATTTTATATATATATATATATATTTATATATATATGGTTATAGTTTTCAAAACTATTAATCGAATAAGGTTTATTCGATAACTTTATATTATTTATTGAATATTATTTCGAATATTCATTCGAGGGCTTATGACTTAGCTTATTTATTTATTGAATATTATTTCGAATATTCATTCGAGGGCTTATGACTCAGCGTATTTATTTATTGAATATTATTTCGAATATTCATTCGAAGGCTTATGACTCAGCTTATTTATTTATTGAATATTATTTCGAATATTCATTTGAGTGCTTATGACTCAACTTATTTATTTATTGAATATTATTTCGAATATTCATTCGAGGGCTTATGACTCAGCTTATTTATTTATTGAATATTATTTTGAATATTCATTTGAGGATCTATGACTCCGATTATTGCTGAGATATATTCTTTATTTTATTAAGAAATAAGGTGTCGATTATCAAACTCACTTTTGATTATTCAAATAAAGATAGTACCTTCGTATAAGTATATCTTTGGTTATTTAATATTCATTTCAAGTATAAGTTTTAGAACTTCTACTTCAATTATTTTTATAAAGATTATTCTTTATGGGAATATTATTTAAATAATAATATTCAGATATTTTCTAATATTTTGGGACTGATTTATTTTACTAAATCAGCATCACTCCGAACATTCTTAAAAATGTTTCGCGAGCCTTCAAAATGATTTTTAAAAGTTAGAGCGGATCCCAAAACTCATTTTTTTATATTTAAGATCATCCTTTCGAAGGGGATTTAAATACTCGCTCAAAACCTGAGGGATCCGGCTCTGTGGTGTGTTTTATATTCGCAACAAGGTTGTTATCTTGATAAAAGACTTTTTGATTACTTACCCAATACTCGGGAAGTAAAATTCTTGGAACAAGTTAATCCATTAACAGGCATCGCCTGGGAAATATCGGTGAGTTTTTCCTTTCCAACTAGATACGACTTCTTAGTGGAGCCGTATCAACAAGTTTCTACTTGGGGAAAGTGGGGACGAGCTTCACGTTTCAGAGTCATGGATTTCATCTGAACTAGGAGTGGCGTAAGTGGTCGAGTAGCACTGGCCCAGCCTTATTATATTGGCCCAAATGGCCTGGAAGTTCCGCTAAGGCGGTCCATTCCTTAGGAGTTCAGTGTTCGGTTGACAAGTAAATCCGACAGGTTCTCCTCTACATGTAGAAAATGGTGGGGTTGTACTACTACGACTGATCATCGTAAGTGGTCTTCCTGGCACGACAAACTCCCGTAATGAGTTCATCATCCAGTTGGATAATTCTGCAACACTACCCGTAGCATTTCGATCGAAGGGCTACGAATGGGCGGTTGCCGAAGCATTGACAGGGTCAAACAGTTTTATTGGTGTATCCATTGAATGAAGTATCTCGTAACTTCATTTCTTTTCAAAATATTTCAAAGATCAAATATATTCAAGTTTTATTTATGGTCTCATCTATGGGATGACCTCGTGAATCTTATTATACTTTGAACAGTAGTAGTTCAAGTAGATTTCTAAAAATGGTATAAGTGCAGTGAAGTAATTGGTAACTTCATCTTCCTTTAAAACTTTTATCCAATAAGTAATTACCTTACACATGATAAAGGATTCTAGTAAGTATCCATTTAGATACTTGTATTATTGTTATCACTATATATTATCTTGCGAGCTGTAATGCTCACTCTTGCTTCATTTCTTCATCACACAACAACAGTTAGGAAAGATGGCCAGGCTCCAGCAGACCCAGCGCAAGCGCGTGGGAAGCGCCCCGCGCCTTCCCGTTGAGATTGTAGCTGCTATAGCTGCAGAGGTAGATCTACCTTTAGATCAGACATTCTACTTTTGGGAATCAATTATGTATAATTATAACTTGTGGCAGATAATGGCAATTAACTGTAAATTTATCAAGTAATCATTTTGGGTTGTAATAACTTTTAATTGTGGATTCAAGGACTTGTACTTATTTCAATTTCATCTGTGAGACTATGACGTGTGGTGGTGTGTGTTAGTGTGGGGTCACAGCTTGAGGTTGTTTATTTTTAATTAAGTTAAGTGATAATTGTGGAAAGAAAGACCGTGACGACCCGGATCCCTGACCCCGGATCTGGGGGTGTTACACTCTATGGGCTGAAGCAAACACTTAGAGCCTGGTATGATACTTTATCAAAGTTCCTTTTGGAAAATCACTTCACAAGAGGTATTGTGGATAAAACTTTATTCTTTAGAAATGTTAATGGCTCTAGTATACTTGTTCAAATTTATGTAGATGATATTATATTTGTCTCTACAGATGAAAAACTTTGCAAAAAGTTTGCCAAATTGATGCAAAGTAAGTATGAAATGAGCATGATGGGAGAACTAACTTATTTTCTTGGTTTACAAGTTAAGCAAGTTAGTGATGGAATATTCATTAGTCAAACTAAATACATTTATGATCTTTTAAAGAAGTTTGATCTAATGGATTGCACATCTGCAAAAACTCCCATGGCCACTGCAACTAAGCTTGAATTAAACACTACTGAAAAGTCTGTGGATATTTCAAGTTATAGGGGCATGGTTGGCTCACTTCTGTACTTAACAGCTAATAGGCCAGATATAATATTTGCTACTTGTCTCTATGCTAGATTTCAGGATGATCCTAGAGAATCTCACCTAGTGGCTATTAAGAGAATTTTCAGATATCTCAAGGGAACACCAAAACTTGGAATTTGGTATCCTAGAGATTCTGGTTTTGATCTGACTGGTTATTCAGATGCAGATTATGCAAATTATAAAATAGACAGGAAAAGTACAACTGGAACCTGTCAATTTCTAGGAAACAAGCTTGTGTCCTGGTTCAGTAAAAAGTAAAATTCAGTCTCTACTTCTACAGCTGAAGCTGAATATATTGTTGCTGGCAGTTGCTGTGCATAAATTTTATGGATGAAAAACCAATTGTTGGACTATGGTCTACAAGTGGATAGGATTCCTATTTTCTGTGATAACACAAGTGCAATTGCCATCACTGAAAATCCAGTACAGCATTCAAGAACAAAGCACATAGACATCAAGTACCACTTTATAAGAGAACATGTGATGAATGGTACTGTGGAACTGCATTTTATTCCAAGTGAAAACCAGCTTGCAGATATATTAACCAAATAACTTGATGAATCCACCTTTTCAAGGTTGGTAAGTGAATTAGGTATGCTTAATTTCTCTTGAATTATTTCAGATATTTTTGCAAGTGGTTATGTAGCCAGAAATTTAATTAATTTTTCTGTTTTGGATGAAATTTTGGCTAAGTCAAAATTTACATCCCGACGGATGATCATTATCCATCGATTTGATCATCTGTCGGAATACAATTTGTCAATAAAATCAATTATTTTTCTGGAATATTTTATAACTCGACGGATAACTGATTTATCCTCATCCTTCGAATTGTCTCAATCCTAGCCGTTATTTCCCTGAATATTATCCACCGAGTATACTTACAGCTTATCAGCATGACACGACGGATAAGTGACGGAATTTTTATAGTTTATTTATTTTTTAAACGGCTATTTTGGGAAATTTTTTTTGGTTACTTTATTTCACTTTATTATTTTTGTCAGTTAATTTCTGAGATAGTATAATAGCAAATTCACTTTTATTCATTTCTTTTATCATTCTCAAGATTCAATTGCTCTAATTTCTTTCTTCTCAAAAGCAAACTCTCTTTCTGCAAATTCCAAATCTCTAACAATGGCACCTGTTGTGAAAATCATGTCTCAAACCAGTTATACCTATAAAAAAACAACTTCTCAGCTTTGGTGAACAAGGAGATTCAACAGTCTGGTGACTATCACAAAATGATGGATTTTGTGAAGAATTGCAAACTCAACTATGCCATGCTGGAATCACCCACCATTTACTGTGAGGTTGTTGAAGAGATATGGACAACTGTAGTGTACAACTCAATAGACAAGACCATCACATTCACTCTGAAAGGTAAGCAGTTTGCATAAATAGTGATATTGTTAAAGCATGCTTCAAGATTCCTGATAATACTGTAACTTCTCCACACACAGACACTGAAATTGTTAATATGCTTAATTCCATGGGCTATGCACTCACTACTTCTAAATTAAGTGAAATTAGGAGGTTGGGTCTTTGGAAAGAATTGAGTTATCTGTGTGATGTAGTAACTAAGGTGTTCTCTGGTAAAATTAGCAACTTTGACTCTATAAACATTTCTATGCTTAACATGCTTTACATGTTAGTTACTGATAAGTACTTTAATTTCAGTGATTTGGTTTTGTTTGAGTTAGGCTTTAAGTTAGGAGAGATCAATAATAGAGGTAAAAGTGTCTATTATGCTAGATTCTTTATAATGTTTGCTAACCATCTTATTGAAGATATTGTGATTGAGAACCCAACCAATAAGTTAAATTGTTGGGTTCAAGAAAGAAGGATCATTGCAGATTTAAACAGAGCAAACCATCACAAGGAGGTTCCCTTATACTACTTTACAATAATGGAGGGACCTCAGGTAAGTAAGGTAATTTCTTTTGTCTCCACTCTTCCAACCTCACAAATTTCTTTGCTTTTTAGTGTAGTTATGGCAACTGTGTCAATGACCCAACAGTTTCCAACCCAAGCTAGCAAACTAACAAAAGTTCCTAAATCCAAAGCTAAGAAAGCCCCCTCTAATTTCTTTCAAAAGAAATCAATTGTAAAATCTACTAAAGCTAAAGAGGGGAGTGTGAAGGAGGGTAAGAAAGCTGAGGGACAGGGTGAAAATCAAAGAAGCCTTAAGGATAAGGTTGGAGAGGTGAGTGTTTCCCAGCCTAGCCACACTGCAGTTTCTCAACAAACTGCAGTGCTTAAAAAGGATTTAAGCTCATTACTAGTTGCATCCTCCCAAAAGGATGTGACTATTGAACAAAGCTCTCAGCCAAGAGCACAGGCCAAAAGGGTAAGGGACACAAGCTCGCCCCAAACTTATACCAGAAATAAGAAACAACAAACCCTTGGGTATGCACAGGGATCACACACTGTGCAAACTGGTGCTAAAGACCCAGTCACTGCACCATCTCAAAGTCAAGTTGATGTGGCTCCAATAAATGTGGAGTCACAGCCAAACTCTCTCATAATTGAAGCACCTGATACACAAAATTCTCCCACACACTCATTGGATGTTGACATGATAAACACATCACTTCCAAATTCTCCATCTTTAACTCTCTTGGAGAAGCCAAAAATCCAGACAAGTGAGCATCCTCTTTTAGATGATTTGTTGGCTCACTTGCCATTTCTTTCTGAGACTGTTGAGATATCTGTGCCAAATTTTTCATAAATCTACACAGATTCTACAATAGTCTCCACTCCAAACTCAATTATTTCTTCTATCCTGATGGATATTTATCATCCATCGAGTAGTGATTGTATCCCGACGGATAAGCTTAAAACCAGTCATCCGTTGGATAGTCAAACTGCTAACCCGATGGATATTCCTCATCCGTCGGGTGTCTCTGCACAGCTTCAAATTTCATCAATTCTTACAAGTGCAGAGGACTTAGTAGTAGTGCAATTACTCTTAGGACTGAGGGAAGAGAGTGAATTGAGTGAGAGTCTGGGTTGCTCCCAGGAAAAAGGAGAGAAAAAGAGTGAACCAATGCAGTCCATTTCTTCAGGACTGGAAAAAGTGAGTGAGAGGAGTCCCACCTTAGATGGTGAAGGTGAGGATGTGAGGGTGGGGAGCCAAGGGGAGCCCTTGATGCAAAAAGAGAGAGAGAAAATGAGAGAAATGCAGGTACAGGAGAAATAAAGGTGGAATCCATTTCTAGTGAGTCAATGAATGCCAATGATGCAAACTTAGAGAAACTATCTCAGCATAATCAAGCTGTTATAAGTTCATTCTCTTTGGATGCTGAGGCATTTACTCATCTTGTCCCTGCATATCAAATTTTGGATGGCCAGGGCAATGAGAATGCAGAAAGGATACTGAACTTGGTGCACACCACTCAGTCAATACAAAGAGCTAATGATGATATTACAGCTATGCCACCCAAAGGTGATGATGATATTGACTATGGCACAGGTGAATCTGCTGATTTCTTTAGAGATGATAGTGCAAGTGAGGAAATCATGAATATAGGGGGAAAAGTAGGCACCAGTTCTAGATCTGGCCTTCTCTCATGGGCATTCTCCAAGAATTGTGATCTTCAATATTTTAAGGTCACTCTCATCCATCAAATCCAGGAAATACATAATGCCATACAATCTACCATAGATGCAGGCACCAAGCAGCTTCTACAAGCACATCTTAATTCTCTACATCTGCATCAAATCCAAGGCTTCCAACACAATCAGGATATCACTTCTATCAAAACAGAGATCACTCAAGTGAAGAAGGATATAGCTGATAGATTAGATGCAAAACTTCCAGAAGCTACAATACTTGATGTTAAAAGACAATTAAGGAAGAACATTGATCTTGCAACCAAGGTGGATTCCTTGGAGAAAAGAATGACAGCAATGGAAGCCTCTCTAACAGCTATATATCTACATCAGGCACATCAAACAGACTTGCTTAAAAGGTTAGTGGCAGCTCAAACCCCTTCTTCTACTCAACTTGCTGATAACAAAAAGGGGGAGAAAGAAACCTCTTCTAAGGGGGAGAAAGCAAGCTTAATTGTCTTATTCAGTCAAGGGGAATCAAGAAGTGAGGGGGAGCAAAAAGTGCTAAACATACAAGTCAGCAAAGTGATTGTGCCAACAATTGCTTTCACAAAGCCACCAGTGTTGGATAGCATTGATCTAATCCAAAGAGCAGCTAAAAAGCTTGAATTGAAATCAAGTTCTAAGATGATTGATGTTACAACTTTAGAGAAGGAAATAAAAGAAAAATGAAGAAAGATAGATGCAGATATCCAACAAAAGTTTGGGCCAATTCAGAAGCCAGACAAAGTCTTCAATCATCATTCTAAAGTCATGAAAATTTCTGTGAATGATATAAGTATGAACTATCTGGAAATAGGTTAGACTTCCTGCATCAAATCTCCAAAGAAAGATCTCATCATAGAGGTCAAATGGAACTATCCTAAGTTTTCAGACAAGAATCCTATGGATACAGTGTTTGAAACACCTAGGCCAGATGAGAAGAAGCTGTTGGCTAGGTCTATTGCATTTTACAAGGATCCAACTGATTCAGCACTTAAAAGGAGAATTGCTAAAATTTACAGAAATGGTAAGGAGATCTGTGTAATGGTTGGACACCCGCTGTTTGTGGAAGCTAAGAAGGAAGAGAAAGAAATAATCAGGCTAGAAAAGAAGCAAGCTGCTTTGGATGCTAAGAAGCAAAAGCAAAAGAAAGAACAAGCTAATATCTTGGCCAAACTTCAAGCTGTAAAAAACACAACAGAACTTCCTGTATAACCAACTGTAATAACTGAATCTAAGGACCTGAAAATGCAAAAAAAATCACAATAGAAAAGAAGATTTAGATACAAAGTTCATTCCAAGAGGAAAGTGAACTTTAATGATGAGGAATTGGAAGACCAATTTCCCAAAAAGCCTACAACTACAACTCAGACATCAAAACCCTCAGTTTTATTTGAAGAATTCAAAGTGGTTGATCCAACAAAAAATATTCATGGTGAATCAATTGTTCCTAAGGATGAGCCAGTAGATTGGGATAGTTTACCAATTCCTGAGCTAAATTTACCCATCTTCAAGACAAAGAAGAAAAAGACTAGAGCTAGCAAGAAAGTGAAGCCTGTATCTCTTAGATCCAAAGCTCCAACCAAATCCGAACCCACAGTCAATAAGAGAGATCTCATGTACATTTATGATATCAAGGAATTCTCAGACTTAAATCTCTACTTGGATGAACTGGAAGAAGTAAAAGGAATTGATGCTTACAGATATATTCCTGAAAGACTGGTATTTAGATACAAAGGAGGGAAAGAGATGACATGGCCTCTTCACAGGATTCTCCAAGAAAGCCAATATGTTCTGATTAAAGTCTACTCATCCTTCAAAAAGAACTTTGGATACAATGTGACTGCAAGAAGAATAGTTCTAAAGAGGATTGAGGAACTAAGGAGTACTAGAGCTAAAAATGCACTTCCAAAAACTTTATCTATTCCCTTTACAGGAAAAAGAGTGCATCTAAGGCCCTATTGGCTGATGAAATTCATGGATGACAAAGGTGTAGAAGATTCTTCATATTGGAGGACCAATTCAGTATCTCTAGCAATGAGACTCTTTTAGAAATGCAGGAAATGCTAAATCTCTCAGAAGCTGATGAACTTGAATTCGACAGACAACTTCAGAATCAAATTGAAGAAAATAACATAAGGCTTGGGAAGAAATCCAGACAATTAAGGAAATAGATCTATCTGTTCAGACTAGAGGAGCATCTTGATAACAATTGTGAGCAATTTCTTTGTGTACTTTGCATTGTTCAACTTTCAACAATTTGTAGCACTTATTAGTTTTATCTACTATTTTTCAATCTGTATCTTTAGGATGTTTTGTTATCATCAAGTTTCTCTTAATTTATGGCTACAATTCCAGTAGACATAAATTTGGGGAGATTGTTAGGAATATGTTGTGTACTTGATGATAAGCTAAGCAAAACACCTTAGTAGATTTAACTTAGTGAATCTTGTAGCACCCGACGGATGATCAATTATAGTCCCGACGGATGATTCAATATAGTCCCGACGGATGACTAATTGATATCCACCGGGTGAGTAGCTTATGTAACAATAAGTATTGTAGCACATTAAACAACTTTGTATAGATTCTGTAGTAGCTTATGAATCATGTAGACTGCTAGTAGATGTGTAGAATAGGTTGATTAAATGTAAATATAAAATGTCTTGTAATTCTGCACAAATGAAATTGAGTCAAGTGATAAATGGCTACCCGACGAATGATCAACAAAGCTACCCGACGGATGATCAACAAGGCTACCCGACGGATAACAAGCATGTACCCGACAGATGATCAATTCAAATATCTATTGACAGTGACAACACAGTCACATGCGTCGAGTTTTTGCAAAAGGAATGTGGCAGCCTGTTTAGTAGGGTTTTGAGAACAAAGAAGCATTACCATTTCCATGTTATTATGAAGATATTCAAAGATGCTGGAATAGAGCAGTGAAGCAGCATGGAGTTAGACTTGATAGGTTTTGTTTTATTATTTTGTCTTATTACCATGTAAACTTGGTGATATATAAACCAAGTGTAGCAAGTAGAACAACAACAAAAAATAAACGAAGCAAACACATTTTTAGCTGAGAAACATTTGTAAGCTGTATTCTGTAGAATTTCTCTGTAATTTGTTTATTCACTTGTAAAGCAGCTGTGAACTATTCAAGCTTCACAGGGTTCTCTTGATATATATATATATATATATATATATATATCTGGTGGATACATTCAAATCTACCAGAAAGTTTTAAAGACCTGAGGTTTTATTACTTTATGTTTGATTAACTTAACTCTGTATTCCGCACTTTGCAAATCATACAATTAGATATAAATTGAGTTAGAACCGTTTTTCATAAATCTCAAAAAGAAGCCAGAATTACATTAAACCCCCCTTCTATAATTCTTGTTGTATTGTTAGGGAATAATAAGTTCCGTAAAGTACTTATTTATAATTATACAAGTATATACGTTCCACTGGTATCTCCGACAATTACAAGATACTTTCCCGTATTTTCGAATTTGATTTCTCGAAAATCGGGCAGCATTTCCTCTATTTATCGGACTACCCGTCGAAACATAATCGACGTCACAACAACCAACAATCACAATCCAAACCAATTTCATAGCCCGAACGCCAATACGACTTCTAAAATAATTAACTCTTTTTCGTTTCGAATAATAATTTTACGAACTAAATTATTTATTTTAAAATTTTTATAAATTTAGGAATCAGAATAATTCATCACGGTCCACCGTCGGCTCGCCGAGGCTCATCGCTGACGACGGCAAAACTCGTTGGTGCCCGACAAAAATTCGGGTTACCTAATGAGTCCCACCGATAATTAATTAGTAACTTTCAAAAATAAAAATCCGAATAATCATAAAGATTTATTCGAAATATTTTACCAAAATAATCCGAGTAAATATATTACATATATTTCGGATTTTTAGAAAATAACCGAATAAATCCAAGGTCATTCGATTTTTATCAATTCAACCAACAATTCGAGCTTACAGAACCGAACCAATCTTTGCAAATCAACAACAACATCACAACAGAGATATACACACGCACAATATACATACACACACGGTAACCACACGCGTCATACGATGCCTTGCCGGAATAACCATGAGGGCGGCGATCGGAAATAAAGAAAACAGGCGGCACAGCACACAACAATATACACACAACAAACACACATATATATTAACACAGAGGTTGTACCGGAGTTTCACCGAAAACAACCGGAACAAGGACGGCGACATGGAAGTACCAGAGACGGGAATCGAAGAAAAGAAACAGGGGAGAGAGGAATGAGAAGAAAAACGGGAGAGGAGAGGGAGAAAGAAGGAGAGACTGAGAGAGAGTAGCGAGAGAGAACATAGAGATGAAGGAGAGATATTTTTCGAGAGTGAGAGAGAGAATTGATGGTTTTAATCCAAAAATTTCTACAAGTGCCACGCTTTATTTTACTGCATATGAATTTGACGCGTGTCTCGTTTCGTCTGCGAGCCTGTTATGGATAAAAAACCAAGGTTATTACTTGCTGTATTTAATACTAAGATTCGGGAGCTCAAGGCCTTTAATGGCTGCTCTCGTGTTTCGTGACTCAATCTGCCTTTACGAGATGCCTACGTATCTCTGTGAATTAGAGAATCAAGCCAAAAAACGTAGTTCTGATTGGTGGGGGTGAGACCCCTTATATAGATGTTGGGAGTCCTTGAATTGGACTTGGTATAGGAGACTTGGTGGGCAAGTCTCATAATTAGAATGGACTTTGGAGTCCTAGATAGTAGGAAACTGATTCCTTATCCTTTTAGGTCCCCTTGAGGCTAATCTCCAAGGATTTATATCCTTATCGGGACTCTTTTCAACATCTGATTTGTCCCTTATTAATTAATTACGAAATTAATTAATAATCAGGGCTTTTGGGCCTTTTTTATTCCATCAGGCCTGATCTGGTCCATCAGGCTTAACCTTTCTGGTCTGAGTATCATATATCTTTTTATTGGGCCTGGCAGCCCACAGTTTGTACAATTAATGCAGTATTTAATTATACAAACATAATTTATTTATCCCTATCATTTGCCCCCCAACTTTTGGGAAACATTGATTAGGTTTCGCAGAAGTTAAGTCTATTTGTTCCCTTACAGGGTTTCGTTTTTCCGTAAAGTGTGGAGCGACCTACACATTTACAACGAATTTTTCCTTTTATTCAGGAATTATCTTAATTTCCAGGAATTTTTCCCTTATTTCCGGGATTTTTCCCTTATTTTCTGGAATTTTTCCCTAATTTTCTGGGATTTTCCCTAATTTTCTGGGATTTTCCCCTAATTTTCTGGAATTTTCTGGGATTTTTCCTTATTTTCTGGAATTTTCCCTAATTTTCTGGGATTTTTCCTTATTTTCTGGGATTTTTCCTTATTTTCTGGAATTTTCAAATTTCCAGCCCTTTTTTCGACCAGGATCCAGGTCGAAATTTCGACCAGGATCCTAGTCGAAAAATGGGGCCAGCCTTGTCATTCTGGTCGAAGGAATTCGACTAGGATCCACGACCTGGAATTCGACCAGGATCCTAGTCGAAATTTTGACCTGGATCTAGGACCTGGAATTCGACCAGGATCCTAGTCGAAAATTCGACCTGGATCGAGGTCGAAAATTCAACCCCTTTTTTTTTTATAAGCCTATCGACTAGGATTTCGACTAGGATTCTAGTCGATATTTCGACCTGAATCCTGTTCGAAAATTCTTTGGTTTTCTTGCTTCCTGGTCGAAGGATTTCGACTAGGATCCACGACCTGGAATTCGACCAGGATCCTAGTCGAACTTCGACCTGGGTTTTTAATCCCTATTTTTTGAAAGATGCTTGGTTTTATTCGACCTCATTCCTGGTCGAAGCTTCGACCTCAATTCAGTTCCGTTATTCCAGCTATTTTCGGGTGTCTGCTCGAAAGATTTCGGGCAGGATTCACGACTTGGAATTCGACCTGGATTCTGGTCTTTTTTACCCGCTATTTTCGGGTGTCTGCTCGAAAAATTTCGGGCAGGATTCACGACCTGGATTTCGACCTGGATTCTGGTCTTTTTTACCCGCTATTTTCGGGTGTCTGCTCGAAAGATTTCGGGCAGGATTCACGACCTGGATTTCGACCTGGATTCTGGTCTTTTTTACCCGCTATTTTCGGGTGTCTGCTCGAAAGATTTCGGGCAGGATTCACGACCTGGATTTCGACCTGGTTCCTGGTCTTCCACTAGCCTTCTTTATTTAGCTTTAATTTAGGGTATTGTATTTTCCAAATCCTAATTGGATTTGGGCCTAGCCTTTTTTGTTGGGCCTTATTAAATTTTTCTGAGCCTCTATTATTGGGCTTTTCCAAATCTTATTGGGCCTCTTTTATTGGGCCTCTTTTATTGGGCCTTTTCAAATCTTATTGGGCCTCTTTTATTGGGCCTTTTCAAATCTTATTGGGCCTCTTTTTATTGATCTGGGCTTAATACACCCTGTTAAGAATGCTCTAGAATTCCTTGGAATATTCTGGAATATTCTTTTTTCTGGGCTTTTTCTTATGGGCTTTTGTCCTCAATGGGCTTTTCGTCCCTTCAACTTCCTTTTCCTCTTATATAAAGGAATGAGGAAAGGCTATTACTCCTCACTTTCTCATTTCTTAGTTTTCTTCTTCATCTTCCTGCTAAGATTCTCAGAGGAATAACAGCAAGTCGGAGCTCAAAGCCTTTTTTCAGGAGCGCTTCTTCAGGTAAGATTCCTCCCTTTGCTTTTCATTATTTTTCCATTGTGTGCCATTTTAAGATAGCCTATTTACGTGCCTCATACTTTTTTTCAGATGGCTGACAAAAGAATGACTCGTTTGGCCAAGATGAACGTGGCTAGAAAGTCCAATGATTTTCCTATTCGATCGAGGTATACTTCCTTAATCGACATGATCAACACTCGAGGGGACGAGTATCCGTCTGATGCGCATCTGGACGCGCACGATCATATCAGTGCTTTACGGGATCCCAAGGAGCTGGAAAAGTTGAGCAGCTGCTTCAAAATCAAGGAGCCTTTTAAGCTGGTTCTTGCGGGTCCGGCCGACAGGGCCTGTCAGTGGAAGAAGGACGCGCTATGCGTCTATAGGGATACTCTGAGGGCAGGTATTAGACTCCCTTTTCATCCATTCATTCCTTTGCTACTGGCTGATGTGGGCATCAGCCCTTGCCAACTTCCCCCTAATTCCTGGAGGTTGATTCTGTGTTATCTGTCGCAATGCGCCAAGCACAACGTCCCCACATCTGTTGCTGTCTTCAGGAAGATTTTTCAGTTTAAAAACAGCCCTGATAAAAGTCCGGGTTGGGTTTCTATCAACCAGCGCCCCACTATCCCCCATATCGTAAATGGGAAGTCCATCCCTGACAACAACTTGGGGTGGAAGAAAGATTTTTTGTTTGTTATTTGGGAAGGTGGAGATTGGGGCTCCCTGTTTCGATCATCCTTTGGGCTGGCCGTAGACGGGAGCCCGAATGACATAACTTTGTCTGAGGAGGAGGCTAGAGGTTTCAACCTCCTTACGTAAGACAACGGCACTTCCCATTGTTGGGACCTTATCCGGGAGACCGTCCTGGTAGAACGCGGCCTTTCGCCCGTTAATAAGAAAAGTAAGTTCCCTTTCTTATCTCCTTTATTTCCTGCACTTTTATTTCATTGATTTTCAACTGACTTTGTTTGTTGCAGTGGCTGAGAAGATTGAGGAGGCTACCAAGCCGAAGGACCTGGAGACAACCAGGATGAAGAGGGCCGGGAAGATCTTTAAGGACCCTCGACTGGGTGACCGCTTCCCGGAGTTCCTTCTTCAGGCGACGGAGCCAGATGAGGAAGGCCCCAGCCAAGTTCTGCGCACCAAGTAGAGGCCAGGTGCCTACTTTCAACCTGCTTGGGGGATCCGGGGCAAGGACTCAATTGTGGGCAGCACGGCCCTGTCCAAGGAATGGTCTAAGCATTCCATTTCCCCGGTGGATTATCAAGATTTTGTCCTTCAACAGGACTTGGAGGGGAATGAGCTGTTTGGAGCCCAAGCTCTGGCGACGGTATGTACTTTACTTATGCTTTTTATAATTCTCTTTTCTTTCTTTTCTAAACCTTTGCTGTTTTCTCCTGCAGGCTAACGCCCATTTTCAAGGGGCTATTCACCAAGCCAAGGCTTGGAAGGTTGGCCTGGAAGATGCCAACAAGAAGTTGGAGGAGGCCAATCAAAAAATTGAGGCCCTTGAAGCTCAATTGGCCTCTTCCACTTCTGACCTGGAGACGGCCCGGGCTGAAAATGTCATCTTGAAGGCGCAGAAGGAAAAAGCCTTTGATGGCTGGATGGACACTCAAGAATTCAAAGACTTGATGGTGGAGCATGACGCCCTTCTTCATCCTGTTAGCTATAAGGAAGGCTGGGACGCTGCTGTGGAGGCCATCCAGGATGAGTTTCCCGAGGTCCTTGAGCAGTTGCCCTTTCCTTGCCCAGTGCGGGTTCCATTGCTTGGAGGTGTTACTGAAAAGCTTGCTGGTATGATCAAGGATGGAGAGGAGGAAGATTCCCCCGAGGAGGAATTCGAGCCTGTTGCTAAGAAGGCCAGGGTGGAAGAATCTGCCAAAGCAGCGCCTCAACAGCCATCATCTTCTGCCGAGGGAACTTCTACAGGGACTTCGGAGGGGACGACCGAGACGTCCGAAGAAACGACTGAAACTTCCGAAGAGACTTCGGATAGTGGTTCTGAGGAATCTCATCCTTCCAAGGCCTAGCTTTTTGTATATCTTCTTTTTGAACTTTATTTATATCAGAACTTGTTACCCTTCGGGGTTATGTTTTATATGTTGCTTTTCTTGCCTTTTTCTGTTTTATCTTTACAATCTTAATATGCATTTGAACCTTAAACATCCTTAGATAGAAATAATTTCAAACTCTTTAATATGAAGTCTGGTTTTCCAAAACCTTACATAGCATGGGTTCGACCCTAATCAACAATAACTAGACAATGTAAATTCTACTGGAATATAAAATCCTATGCAAGCAAAGCTTCAAGGTGCTTTTAAACCTAGAATCGTACTTCTCCTATCTTACACATAGTAAACCTTCAGGTTTTGTGCGTGCCAGGTCCTCGGGACTTCAAAACCTTCCATAGTTTCCAGCTTGTAGGTTCCTCTACCCTGAACGCTCTTGACTCTGTACGGCCCTTCCCAATTCGGGGCAAGCTTTCCTTTCTGTCCAACACCAGAAGCCTCTATTTTTCTCAAGACTAGATCTCCTTGTTTAAAAAATCTCTCTTTAACCCTTAGGTTGTAATAGAATGAAGCCTTTTTCCGATATTCTACTATCTTTGCATGTGCCTCATCTCGTCCGAAGAAACGACTGAAACTTCCGAAGAGACTTCAGATAGTGGTTCGGAGGAATCTCATCCTTCCAAGGCCTAGCTTTTTGTATATCTTCTTTTTGAACTTTATTTATATCAGAACTTGTTACCCTTCGGGGTTATGTTTTATATGTTGCTTTTCTTGCCTTTTTCTGTTTTATCTTTACAATCTTAATATGCATTTGAACCTTAAACATCCTTAGATAGAAATAATTTCAAACTCTTTAATATGAAGTCTGGTTTTCCAAAACCTTACATAGCATGGGTTCGACCCTAATCAACAATAACTAGACAATGTAAATTCTACTGGAATATAAAATCCTATGCAAGCAAAGCTTCAAGGTGCTTTTAAACCTAGAATCGTACTTCTCCTATCTTACACATAGTAAACCTTCAGGTTTTGTGCGTGCCAGGTCCTCGGGACTTCAAAACCTTCCATAGTTTCCAGCTTGTAGGTTCCTCTACCCTGAACGCTCTTGACTCTGTACGGCCCTTCCCAATTCGGGGCAAGCTTTCCTTTCTGTCCAACACCAGAAGCCTCTATTTTTCTCAAGACTAGATCTCCTTGTTTAAAAAATCTCTCTTTAACCCTTAGGTTGTAATAGAATGAAGCCTTTTTCCGATATTCTACTATCTTTGCATGTGCCTCATCTCGCACTTCATCAATTAGATCCAGGGCTAACCTCTGCCCTTCCTCATTTTCTACAGCATTGAAAGTCTGAATCCTTGGAGAGGAATGCGATATCTCCACGGGAACTACTACTTCTGCCCCATATGCCAACATGAAAGGAGTTGCTCCTGTCGTGACTCTACAGGTAGTCCTATAGGCCCATAATATTGGAAGTATCTCATCCACCCAATTATTTCTTGACTTCTCGATCCTCTTTTTTAGTCCATCCAGGATTATCCGATTTGCTACCTCTGCTTGCCCATTGGCTTGCGGGTGAGCCACAGAGGTGAATCGTAACTCAATTTCATTTTCTTCACAATACTTCTTGAATTCCTCATTGTTGAATTGTGTTCCATTGTCAGTGACGAGGATACGGGGAATTCCATATCGGCACATAATGTTTTCCCACAGGAATTGTGCAACCTGCTTAGTTGTGATTTTGGCCAAGGGTTTGGCTTCGATCCACTTGGTGAAATAATCAATGGCTACAATCAGAAATTTCCTTTGTGTCGTGGCCATAGGAAAAGGCCCTAGAATATCCATCCCCCACATGGCAAAGGGAATAGGCGAGTTGATAGAGGTCAGCATCTCGGGGGGTTGTCTAACAACTGGTGCATGCTTCTGACAGCGATCACACTTCTTCACATATTCTTTGGCATCAGCCATCATTTCTGGCCAATAGAAGCCTAAACGGGTTATTTTATGAGCCAAGGCCCTGCCCCCCAGGTGTTGTCCACAAATACCTTCATGTACTTCTTCAAGAGCCAAGCGTGCCTCATCGGGCCTGAGACACCTCAGGTAAGGAACCACGAAAGATCTTTTATATAGAATCCCATCTATCAAAGAGTACCTTAGTGCTCGAACAGTTAACTTCCGTGCCTCAATTGCATCGCTTGGCAACCAACCGGTCTGAATGTGAGCCTTGATGGGATCAATCCATGACGTCCCCAAGCCTACGGGAGCCACAAGCTTAACATCTATGCTTCGTGTCTTCAAAACACGGAAGTACACACTTCCTGAACTTTCTTCAATCTCAGATGAAGCAAACTTTGATAGCGCATCTGCTTTAGCATTTTCTTCCCTTGGAATGTGTTCAACATGGAATTCATTAAATTGGGTCATCACAGCCCTTACTAGGCGAACATACTTAGCCATCGTATCATCCCTTGCCTCAAATTCTCCCTTTACCTAGGATATGATCAGCTTCGAGTCTCCACGGACCTTTAAGTTTTTGACTCTAAGTGTCCCAGCTAGACCAAGGCCAGCAATCAGGGCTTCATACTCTGCCTCATTGTTTGTTGTTGGGAAGTCTAGCTTCATGGCATACTCAATTAAGAATCCATCAGGGCTTTGCAAAACCAACCCTGCTCCACTGGAATTTGTTTTTGATGCTCCATCAAAATAGAGAACCCAATATTCTTTCTCCTTGTCCCCATTGTCGACTCCCTTGTCTTGAGGTATGGTATCTTCCTGCCCCCCGACTTCTTGGTTGGGTATGGTACATTCCACCAGGAAGTCAGCTAGTGCCTGGGCTTTTATGGCCGTACGTGGCTTATACTTGAGATCGAACTCTCCCAACTCTATTGCCCACTTAATCAGTCTCCCACTTGCCTTGGGACTGTGAATGATATTTCTCAGTGGCTGATTTGTTAGCACTTCAATTCGGTGAGCTTGAAAATAAGGACGCAGCTTTCTTGAAGCCATTACCAAGGCTAAAGCGAATTTCTCAATGGCTGAATAATTCAACTCAGCACCATGCAAAATTTTGCTGACATAGTATACGGGTTTCTGGACTTTCAGTTCCTCCTTAACCAACACGGCGCTCAAGGCGCTCTCTGAAACAGCCAAGTACAAAAATAAAACTTCATTCAGAACTGGCTTGGCCAACAACGGGGCCTGGCCCATATACTTCTTTAACTCTTCAAATGCCTTCTGATTTTCCTCATTCCATACAAAGTCTTTGATGTTCTTCAGTGACTTGAAAAATGACAAGCACTTGTCTCCTGACTTGGAGATGAATCGTCCTAACGCAGCAACCCTTCCTGTGAGCTTCTGAACATCCTTGACAGTTTTGGGGGGTTCCATGTCCAGGATCGCCTTTATTTTATCGGGATTTGCCTCAATTCCCCTCTTCGAGACCATCAATCCCAAGAATTTTCCAGATCCTACTCCGAAAGAACACTTCGTCGGATTCAACATCATCTTGTGGTACCTCAGGACCTCAAAAGCTTCCCTTAAATGGGCTATATGATCAGTCTTTACTAGACTCCTGACTAACATGTCATCAACATAGACTTCCATAGTCTTACCAATAAGATCCTTAAAAATTCTATTCACCAACCTTTGATAGGTGGCTCCTGCATTCTTGAGACCAAACGCCATAACAAGATAACAATAAACACCAAAGTCAGTGATAAATGATACCTTTGGAATGTCATCCTTATGCATTTTGATCTGGTTGTATCCGCTAAACCCATCCATGAAACTCAGCATCTCATGTCCAGCGGTAGCATCAATCAAAGTATCAATTCTAGGCAGCGGAAAACAGTCTTTGGGGCATGCATCATTCAGATCGGTGAAGTCTATACACATCCTCCACTTTCCATTAGCCTTCTTCACCATTACAGGGTTTGCTAACCACTCCGGAAATTGAATCTCCTCAATGAATCCAGCCTCTAAGAGCTTTTCCACTTCCTGCTTTATAGCCTCTTGTCTTTCCGGGGCAAAATTTCTTTTCTTTTGTTTCACTGTCTTCCGGCTTGGATCTACGTTTAGCTTGTGAGTAATTAACTCCGGGTCTATGCCTGGCATATCAGCTGCTGACCATGCAAACACATCACTATTTTCTTGCAAAAATTTCACTAACTTCCCTTTAAGGGGCTCCTCTAATGTGGCTCCAATGAAAGTCGTCCTCTCAGGATTCTCGGGGTATAAAGGAACCGAGACCAATTCTTCTGTTGGCCTTCCTCTATTCTCATCATTTTCTCGAACATCCATATCTTCAATAGGAAGAACCTGCCCCCCGACTCCATCTGCCCTCAAAGAGGCCACATAACAGCTTCTAGCCATTTTTTGATCTCCTCTCTCTTCTCCAATCCCGTTTCGGGTGGGAAACTTCATGACTGAATGGTAGGAAGAGGGGACTGCCTTGAAGGCATGTATCCCTGTTTTCCCCATGATAGCAATATAAGTTGAACTAGCCTTTACCACTACGAAATCCAGCATCTGCGTTGCTTGCCTTGGCTCCATACCTATGGTGGTTGGCAACTTGATTATCCCTTCCACAGGACATTCTACTCCAGCAAATCCATATATCGGCATGTCGGTTGGTGTTAACTGGGAGTCGTTATACCCCATCCTTAGAAAGGTGTCGTGGAGCAAGATATCCACAGAAGCACCATTATCCACAAGGACCCTCTTAACCGGGCTATTTCCTATTATTGGTGTTATGACCAGCGGGTCGTCATGGGGAAACTTCACCCCCTCTAGGTCGGAATCATCAAAAGCCAATGTTACTTCTGTCCTGGCCCTCTTCGGGGCTTCTCCAACAATATGCATAACCTCTATAGTATATGCCTTTCTGGAATTTTTGGACAATCCAGCAGCAGTTGGACCTCCAAAGATCGTGTTTATCACAGGCCCTCGAGGTCTCGGCCCTCCATAAATGGTGTTTATAACTGGTCCTCTAGGCTGGGGGTTTCGCCCCTGATCGTCTTGGTCCCTCCTACGATCTTCAAAGTTCTTCCTTCCATTATTATTTCTGTCCCCTCCATCTCCAGTATACTTGTTCAATCTTCCTTTTCGAATCAAAAACTCAATTTCATCTTTCAATTGCCTACACTCATCGGTGTCATGGCCAACATCTTTGTGAAACCTGCAATACTTGCCCTTATCTAGCTTGGCGGGATCAGCCTTCAAGGGCTTAGGCCAGCGAATATCTCTGTCTTTCTCAATCTCCATCAAAATCTGACTTCTGGGAGCATTCAACTTAGCGTATTCAGTGAACTTTTGCCCAGGTCCTCCCTTCTTGGGGGTTGAATCAGGGTTTTGTTCGGTTCTAGGATATTTGTCCTTAGCGATATACTCCAAATCAGTTTTTCGTTTCTTGCCTCCAGTGGGCTCATTACTTACTACGGTCTTCCTCATACTTTCTTCAACCTTGATATACTTCCCTGCCCTCTCTTGGAGCTGCAACATGCTCTCAGGGGGTCGTTTGGCCAAAGACATCTTGAAAAACTCATCCCTAGTTCCTTGTTGCAGTGCTATCATGGCTACCTTATCATCAAGGTCTGGGACTTTTAAAGCCTCCTTTGTAAAACGATTCAGGTAATCTCTTAAGGATTCCTTAGCTCCCTGCACAAGACTCATAAGAGATGCTGAACTTTTCTCATGGACTCTTCCACTGATGAATTGCTTAATAAAAGCCTGACTTAATTCTCTGAATGATCCAATAGAATTTGGGGGTAGGCGACTGTACCATCTTTGAGCCATACCCGACAGGGTTTGAGGAAAGGCCCGACATTTTATAGCATCGTTCACGGGTTGCAGCAGCAGTGCATTAGAGAATGTCCTAACATGATTAGCGGGGTCTCCCGTGCCATCATAGGCTTTGATAGTGGGCATCTTGAATTTCCTTGAGATATGGGCATTCATTATCTCTTCTGTGAAGGGTGGAGTTGGATCATCAGGATCTCCAAGGGGAAGGAGATTGCTTGGATCAGTTCTTGGGACAGCAGCCCTTCTTCTTACCGGACCATCCAGGTCTATGATAGGAGGAGGATTTCTCCCCCTAGGAGGTATGTGGGTTCTGGTGGCTTGGTGAGCCTCCAAGTCACGCCTCAGCCTTGGATTTCAGCCTCATGAGCCCTGATCTTTTCCTGCACTTCTTGGGGATTCGCCCCTGGGGTGCTTTGGGGGCGTTGCCTTCCATCGGCCATTGGCTCTTTTCCAGGACGCCTCCTTCTCGGGGCCACTTCATCATCCGAAGATTCGGAGTCTCTCTCAGTGTATGGACCAGAAAATTCCCGATCCTCAGGGATAGGATCCAAACCTCGTATATAGGGGGGCGACCGCCCTCGTGCTTCGCTTCGCCCAGCATATCCGCTTCCTCCAACCTCAGGATGAAGGGGCATCCCATAAGGGGGGTTAGTAGTAACAATAGTTGAATATTCATACCCGACGGGTCGAGAATTCACAGGTATATGTATTTGTTGAACTTGAGGATTCGTACCTTGAATAGTCGGGGGAGTTGTCCCTTGTGGCTGAGGATGAGTTGCCCCTGTCTAGGCTTCCCCCTGAGTAGATGCATAAGTTGAATGGGGAGGAACCTCCACGGTTGATGAAATCACCTGGGTTGCCTCTAATGGTGTTCCTTCCTCTAGAGCTCCAATTGTTCTCCGTGTTCTCGCCATGGTTGTTGTTGTGTTTCCCACAGACGGCGCCAAATGTTATGGATAAAAAACCAAGGTTATTACTTGCTGTATTTAATACTAAGATTCGGGAGCTCAAGGCCTTTAATGGCTGCTCTCGTGTTTCGTGACTCAATCTGCCTTTACGAGATGCCTACGTATCTCTGTGAATTAGAGAATCAAGCCAAAAAATGTAGTTCTGATTGGTGGGGGTGAGACCCCTTATATAGATGTTGGGAGTCCTTGAATTGGACTTGGTATAGGAGACTTGGTGGGCAAGTCTCATAATTAGAATGGACTTTGGAGTCCTAGATAGTAGAAAACTGATTCCTTATCCTTTTAGGTCCCCTTGAGGCTAATCTCCAAGGATTTATATCCTTATCGGGACTCTTTTCAACATCTGATTTGTCCCTTATTAATTAATTACGAAATTAATTAATAATCAGGGCTTTTGGGCCTTTTTTATTCCATCAGGCCTGATCTGGTCCATCAGGCTTAACCTTTCTGGTCTGAGTATCATATATCTTTTTATTGGGCCTGGCAGCCCACAGTTTGTACAATTAATGCAGTATTTAATTATACAAACATAATTTATTTATCCCTATCAGAGCCTGACTTTGTTTCGTTTCTTTATAAGTTAACGATTAACGCACGGATAAATAAAACCCGAAAAATTACCAAACTACTTTAAAAATTCTCAGAATAATTAAAAACTAATAAAATAAAATTTTCATAATTTTTAAATTAGTTTTGAAACACAACTCATACCCGCATTTTAACGATTTAACGAACAAATGTGCAGGTGAATTTAATCCCAAAAATTTTCAAAATAATTTTAAAATTCTCGAGATATTCCAAACTTAAGAAAATATAAGTTTCATGATTTTTGAAACATTCTGGAATTTAATACTGAAATTACACTTAAATATAATTAGAAAATCATTTTGGCATAAATAATTAATGAAATATTATTTTCTAAATTTTATAAATTCCTAAAAATAATTAATAAAATTATTAAGCAACAAAAATGATTTTATAGATAATCACAACATTTATAGGAATAAATTCTCCATAAAACCAAAAAAGAAACCAATACGACTTAACATTTAATCACATCAATAATCCTCGCACACCACGTAGTTACACAGTTAATATTAAATATCACACACTGTTGACAGATCCATAACATTCTTTATTCAAAAATTACACTTTTAATAATACGAAAATACGAGTCGTTATAATCCTTCTATCTGCTACATGTCCTTTTACTATGACTGCTTACTCAGATGCTGACTGGGGTGCTTGTCCAACTACTTGTCATTCTTTAACTGGCTACTGTGTCACCTTTGGCTCCTCCCTTATTTCCTGGAAGGCTAAGAAGCAGTCTACAGTTTCACGATCAACTGCGAAAGCAGAGTATCGTGCTATGGCTGATGTCTGTTGTGAAATTTAGTGGCTTCTCAATCTGTGTAAAGAGTTTGGTTGTCCTAATTTGACCCCTGTTACACTATATTATGATAATAAATCCACCTTATACATTGTTGCCAACCCTGTGTTCCATGAACGAACAAAGCATATTGACATTGATTGTCATATTGTTCGTTATAAACTTCAACAGGGCTCATTAAAACAGCTCATCTTGGTTCTGCTCATCAACCAACTTATCTTTTCACCAAGTCATCGTCTTCCTCTACACTCTAGTATCAGCTTTCCAAGATTGGGGTTTGCAATCTGTTTCGCCCTCAATCTTGAGGGGGGATCTTAATATAGAGCATATAGGTTAGATATTCAGTTTATCCAGCTGGATATTAGTTGGATACAGGTGTCAAAGTTAGTTTCAAATAGTCGATATGAGTGTTAGTTAGAGAGAAATTTTACTTTACATTTCCATGTGTATATACTCAATCTACAGAATAGAGTTTGTAAGTTTTTCTCAAATATGTTAACAAAAACTTCATCTTCTTCAAATATATCTTAAGCTTCATTGTAAATATATGTTCATTTTATCTGATTCTATCAATAAATAATTAAATAATACAAGTCTAGAATACTTATTATATATATATAAGTATACATCTATATAAAACACAAAATATTAAAAAAATTGATTTAACAATTTTCAGTCATTTATTTAATCTAATAATATTGTTACTGTTAAGTAATAAATTACTTATTTAACTAAAACATGTTATCTTTTTAATTTATTTCAATTAGAACATCTATATTTTCTAAAATATCATAGGAACCCTATTCAATAAAATAATATAATAATATTATGATGATCAATGAGTAGCAAATTAACTTTTTAAGCTAAAACACTTTAACTTTTTAGAAAAAAATATGAGATTTATACTGAGCATACTTATTAATACTTTCATGTAACAATGCATATAAGTGTAACTTAAACGACATTAGAAAAATTCTAACACTATTTTTAATAGTACTGTACTGGTTTCCGCCTTTGATGAACATTTGAATACTAGACACCCGCCTTCCGCATAGCCCCCCTCCTTAAGTTGTAGCTTTTTTTGATATCGTATTAATCATGTTTAGAAGACTTAATGTTAGGAATATGTTTTGAACTTGATGATAAGTTATACTAAACACCTTAGTAGATTTAACTTAGTGAATTTTGTAGCTCTCGACGGATGATCTAACACAGTCACGACGGATGAAGTTTATAGTCCCGACGGATGACATCTGAACATCCATCGAGAGTGTAGCTTATGTAACTATAAGTATTGTAGCACATTTCCGCAAATAACATATTTTAGTTGAGTAGATGCTGTAGGATTTTGTAAGTCATGATGACTGTTAGATTGATATACAGAAAAGGTTGGCTAATTATAAATATAAGATGTCTTATAACTCTGTACAAGTGAAATAGAGTCAAGTGGCAGAAAGACTCCCAACAGATAATCTACAAAGACTCCCGACGGATGATCACCAAGGCTCCCAACGGATAACCAACATAGTCCCGACGGATGATCATATTCGAAATAGCTGTTGATAGTGACAACACAATCATATGTGTCGGATGTTTACAAAAGGAATGTGGCAGCCTGTTTAGCAGGATTTTGAGAACAAAGAAACATTACCATTTCCATGCAAATGTGAAGATATTCAAAGATACTGGATAAAGTAATGTAGAAGCACGATATTAGACTAGATTTATTTTGTTTTATTATCTTATCTTATTATCATATAACTTGGTGATTTATAAACCAAGAGTAGCAAGTAGAACAAAAAACTAAGCAAGCACATTTTTCAGAGAGATAGATAAAGCTGTACTTGTTAAGAATTTCTCTATAGTTTGTTTGTTCACTTGTAAAGCAGCTGTGTGCTATTCAAAGCATCAAAGAGTTCTTAATCTGATATACATATATATCTCTGACGGATACATTCAAATCTACCATAAAGTTTTAAAGCTTGTGTTTTATAACTTGGTGTTTTGATTTCCATTATTCTTTCATTCCGCATTACTGCAAATCAAACACTGTTATATATATTGTGTTAGAACAATTTTTTTTAAAATCTCAAAAAAAGCCAGAATTACATTCAACCCCCTTCTGTAATTCTTGTTTTATTGTTAGGGAATAACAATTGGTATCAGAGCAAGCTCTTGAAGTACAAAGAGTGTAAAGATCACAACAATCAACAAGATGAACAAAAAGGATGTTGGAGTTAGAATTCCATTTCTAGATAAAGATAACTATCACCACTGGAAGGTGAAGATGCACCTACATCTTCTTTCTCAAGATGAAGCTTATGTGGATTACATTGAAAGAGGTCCTCATGTCCCTATGAGAGCTGCTACAGGGAATGAACCATCAGTTCCAAAACCTAGGCATGAATGATCTGATCCAGAAATTGAACAAGTCAGGAAAGATAAGAAGGCCATGAACATACTGTTTAATGGTGTTGATGGTGATATGTTTGACAACATCATTAACTATAAAACAGCCAAAGAGGTTTAGGACACAATACAGATTATATATGATGGTATTGAGCAAGTAAGGGAGAACAAGATGCAACTCCTGATTTAGCAATATGAGCATTTTCACTATGAAGAAAGTGAGTCACTCACTGATATTTTCAGTAGGTTTCAAAAACTACTGAATGCTCTACAACTGCATGGAAGAGTCTATCAGACAAAAGACTCTAACCTCAAGTTCCTTAGATCTCTCCCAAAGGATTGGAAGCCAATGATAGTCTCATTGAGAAATTCACAAGATTACAAGGAGTTCACCTTGGAGAGACTGTATGGCATCCTGAAAACCTATGAGCTTGAAATAGAGCAAGATAAAAGGATGGAGAAAGAAAGGAAGAAGGGAGGATCCATTGCACTTGTTGCTGAGTTGTAAAAGGAGAAAAAGATGAAGGTGGAAGTTGTCGAGTCTACATTAAAGGTCTGTGAAAGCAAGGGTAAAGGGCAGGTAGCTGAAAATGAAGAACAGTTGAGCCAAGATGACATGGATGATATTGATGAGCATCTAGCATTCTTATCTAGGAGATTTGCCAAGCTCAAATTCAAGAAGAATTTTGGAGCAGCCAAGCCAAACAGAAACATGGTTGATAAATCAAAATTCAAGTGTTTCAAATGTGGCCTGGAAGGTCATTTTGCTAGTGAGTGTAGAAATTTTGATTCCAGTAAAAAGAAGTTTGAGCCTGTTGATTATAAATAGAAATACTTTGAGTTGCTCAAGCAGAAGGAAAGGGCTTTCATAACTTAGAAGAATGACTAGGTTGCAGATGGATTGGATGAAGATGAAGAAATCAACTATGTCAATCTAGCCCTAATGGCCAAGTCAGATGAAACAGAAATAAATTCATCAAGCAATCAGGTAATCACAACCAACCTAGCTCATTTGTCTAAAGTTAAGTGTAATGATGCAATAAATGACATGTCTACTGTAACACCCCCAAATTCGGGGTCGGGGATCCGGGTTGTCACGAGTTCCATTTCCCTTAATAACACTCAATCTTAATAAACAATCAACTACTCTGTACTGTGACCCCACAATAAACACACACACACCACAAGTTATAGTCTCAGAGATGAATATCCAAAAATAACACGAGTCATTTTATTCCAAAATTATACGCCATTACACCTTAAAAGGGTTTCTGAATAAATTTACATTTCTTTGCCATTATTACAATTGATAAAGATACATAAGTCCGGTACATCAAAAGTTGAAATCCTAGCCTATTGGTAGTTCCTACCTCAGCTACAACGACATCAACGCCTATAGGAAACTGCGGAACGTTTCCTATCCGCTCGCGAATTGGGAGCTTGGTCCTGTTCATCTTGTCTATCTGATATTGTGTGATGAAAGAAGAAAGCAAGGGTGAGCAACAAGCCCACCGAAATAATATGTATAATAATTAACAATATATGAGCATTCTCATAGTACTCGTGAAAGTCTTGGTCAAGAAGAAACGAACCAAGCTGATATCTTAACGCGACCAAGTCGCAAAATATTCAGTATATATATATACATATACTTTTCACAATCTTTGAAATCCTCTGACATGTATAATATACACAGAGTTCCAGTTTATAACTGTATAAAAATATCATTGCAAGGTGATCTAATATATCTGACCTTGTCTCAACGTTTTCCTGAAACCTTTGTCATTCATAAGACAATTATTAACTAGATATAAGTTTAAAAGATGAAGTTACAAGATACTTCAATATACTTATATCTTTTCCGAATACTACTTGAACTACCACCGTTCAATGTATAAATAGTTCATCCCATAGATTAAGCTACGAGACAAAACTTGTATAGAATCAATCTTTAAAATATCATCAAAATAAAATGAAGTTACGAGATACTTCATTTGATGCAAACATCATTTTGAAAACTTGACCCTGCCAACACTCAACAATCGCCCAACCGTAGCCTTTCTATCGAAGTACTCTGGGTAGTGTTGCAGAAATATCCAATTGGATGATGAACTCATTACGGGAGTTTACCGTGCCAGGAAGACCACTTACGATGACCAGTCGTAGTAGTGCAACCCCACCATTTTCTACATGTAGAGGAGAACCTGTCGGATTTACTTGTCAACGGAACACTGGACTCCTAAGGAATGTACCGTCTTGCGGAACTTCCAGGCCATTTGGGCCAATATAATAAGGCTGGGCCGGCGCCACTCGACCACTTACGCCACTCCTAGTTCAGATGAAATCCATGACTCTGAAACGTAAAGCTCGTCCCCCCTTTCCCCAAGTAGAAACTTGTTGATACGGCTCCACCAAGAAGTCGTATCTAGTTGGAAAGGAAAACTCACCGATATTTCCCAGGCGATGCCTGTTAATGGATTAACTTGTTCGAAGAATTTTACTTCCCGAGTATTGGGTAAGTAATCAAAAACTCTTTTATCAAAATAGCAACCTCGTTGTGAATATAAAACACACAGAGCCGGATCCCTCAGATTTTGAGCGAATATTTAAATCCCCTTTGAAAGGAAGATCTTAAATATAAAATGAGTTTTGGGATCCGCTCTAACTTTTAAAATCATTTTGAAGACTCGCAAAACATTTTTAGGAATGTTTGGAGTGATGCTGATTTACTAAAATAAATCAGTCCCGATATATTAGGAAATATCTGAATATTATTATTTAAATAATATCCTCATAAAGAATAATCTTTATAAAAATAATTGAAGTAGAAGTTTTAAAACTTATACTTGCAATGAATATTAAATAACCAAAGATATACTTATACGAAAGTACTATCTTTATTTGAATAATCAAAAGTGAGTTTGATTATCGACAAATTATTCCTTAATAAAATAAAGAATAATAATTAGTAAATAATCGGAGTCATAAGTCCTCGAATGAATATTCAAATAATAATATTCATTAATAAAATAAACGGAGTCATAAGCCCTCGAATGAATATTCAAAATAATATTCAATAATAAAATCAACGGAGTCATAAGCCCTCGAATGAATATTCAAAATAATATTCAATAATAAAATAAACGGGGTCATAAGCCCTCCAATGAATATTCAAAATAATATTCAATAATAAAATAAACGGGGTCAGAAGCCCTCGAATGAATATTCAAAATAATATTCATTAATAAAATAAGGTTATCGAATAAACCTTATTTGATTCATAGTTTTAAAAACTATTCATATATATATATATATATATATATATATTATACCGGGAGCATCGACTCCCGGTTTTAGAAAAAAGTTCACCTTTGGGTCCCCTATACTAAGGGTATATGCAAATTACTGCTTATCTCTAGCATAGGTATTATCAACTGAATCAACAGATATATGTGTCAAGATTACGAAACAGGCATGCATATATACTATATCACATGCTACAATATATCGCAAGAATTTGCTAATTAACCATCATGCATCTATCACAAGATAATGCATATACATATGTATACATCACAACAACAGTATAACGAATAGAAAACTTGCCTGAGTGCTCCCGGATAGACTTAAGCTTAGAGTGGGTCCTATAACCTATGAACAATAACATAAGTCGGAATTAAACCCCGGTCTCTTAAGAAACTAGACTTTAACCATTTAGAGTCCTAACGTTCACTTTCGCGCTTAACGATTCACTTAAGTCGCTCGAGTACCCTCGGCTCCACCATTTTTAATAAATTAACCATTGATGGTTTTAAGGCGATTCTTTCGCGAGTACCTTACCAACTGCCTAATCCACTTTACATAAATGTTTCATACCCCAATTAGTCATTTAAGGTCCTTAACCAAGGTTTCAAAGTAAGGCGAGGGGTAATGGTTCGGTCGCGAAACGCCGTTACTTAAAACGGCCGTTTCTCCTAAACCGTACATTGGATTCAAGCGTACCACATATCAAAACGAAGCTCGTAACATTAACTATCTAAACATGTCAGTTGTCAAAACATAACAGTGAGTTCAAGGGTTCTGATGTTAATAACAAAAAAGCCTACGGCAAATCGGGCATTACGACGACTATGTTTACGCGATTACCCAAATTTAAACCACTCCAAATCAACTCACAATCAACCCACAATCACAACCCAATCAAAACTCCATCCATACTTCACCATAAAAGCCCCAACAACTCAACATTATCAATTTATACCATTCTTAAACATGAATTTAAACTACACTTAAGTTCATTAATCAACAATCCAAGAATTACCACTCCAAAAACTTCACAAAACCAACTAATCTCTACATTCACAACAAACAAGCCTCTCATGAATTATAACAACAAAACTAAACCTAATTACTCAAATAAAGTTAGGGTTTGGAGGGGTTATACCTTCCTTGGAGGGTGGAGAATCAAGTAATTAGCTTGGAATCACCCTTAAAAGTCCTTATCCAAGCTTAATCTAAACAAAACTTCAAGAACAAAAATTTTAGTTCTTGAAAAACACTATTCACCATCTTCTTCCATGATTTTTAGGAAGAGATTGTGAATTATTTAGGAGCTCAAACTTGTAGGATAGCTATATCTATGCATAAGGAGTCTTGGATAATTACCTTGCTAATTAACAAAGCTTGGAACTAGGATTTTGATTTTCTTATCCTTGAAAATGAAGGAAAGCCGAGAGCTTGATGAAGAAAATGGAGTGTTTTGTGTTTTTTGATTTGTTTGTTTGGTTGCTAGCTTTTGTTTTTGATTAATTACCTTTTTACCCATGAAAAATTATGTGGTTATTAATCAACCACACCTCCTTCCCTTATGTCATGCTTATGTCACCTTTCCTATGTCATCTTGTTGGTTTGATGACATCATCATCCCTAACCTCTTTGATTAACTCTTAATTGCTTGCCTAATGACCGCTGATCTGTTATACGGTTCGCTTAACTTTCATTCTCGTTTATCGTTTGAGGGATCATACCCGGGATCTTATTACTTGGGTTCCCTTAACCTTTTTCAATACATTATATTCCTTTCATGATCCTCTCTTATAATCCTTGAATTTAAATCCTTTTTATTCTGTTACCTTATACTCAATTCTTTCTGTATCTGGTAGATTTTCGGGAAAAATCAAAGTGTTCGGATTTGGATTCTGACGATCCTTACATACACTTATATACCACATAGAGTACAAATAATATCCCAGAAGATCAATAAAAGAACCACTACATAGTGTGGCATGAAAAATTTTCTTATTCAGCATAATCAGCAAAACACTATTCATAAGGGTTTCCAAAAATTTCAAAAAAAATTGGGGTTATTACAGTCTCCCCTCCATAAAAGGATTCCGTCCCGGAATCAGATAGAAAATGAATAGGGATACTTTCTTAGCATTGCACTTTCTAACTCTCAAGTAAATTTTTCCCACATTGTGGTTCTTCCATCAAACTCTGAATAGTTTGATAACCCTTCTCCTAAGCACTTGTTCCTTTTCGATCTATAACCCTTTCTGGTCGCTCCCTATAGGTTATGTCTGGTCGCATGCCTATGCGCTCATATGCCCCTATTTATCTGGCATCCGAATTACACTTCCTTAACATTGATACGTGAAACACGTTATGACTTGCTACATGTTCGGGGGTAGGGCTAGCTCATATGCTAACTTCCCAATACGTCTTAATATATCCAAGGGTCCAACAATTCGTGGACTTAAACTTTCCTTTCTTTCCAACCCTCATCAATTCCTTTTTAAGGGAATACTTTTAACAATACAAGGTTCCCTCCTTTATACTCTTTGTCCTTTCATTGTCAAATCAGCATACTTCTTATGTCCATCTTGGGCTACTCCCAGCCGTCCTCTGATTAGATCTATTATATTCTTGGTCCTTTGGACCACTGCTGGTCCGAGCATCTTGCGCTCTACAACTTCATCCTAACATAAGAGAGATCGACATTGTCTTCCCTCAAAGATCTCATAAGACGACATCTCGATACCTGACATACGATCTATTATCGTGAGAAAACTCAATCCGCGTTAAGTGATCATTCCAAATTCTTTCAAGTCTATTGCACAGACTCTCATTATAACTTTTAGCATTAGAGCTTTTGCTTCTCAATACCCATTCTTTTCCAGTTCGTAATCGCTACTACCTTCCGTTCCTAATATTATACTGGTTATACTTTTGCTCGTTAGCGTTCTATAACCTTTTAATTACCACGTCAACCTTAGTATCACTAACGCATTAGAATCGGAATACCACCGTACTGATACTACTTCCTTTAGCTTCTTCCATCTTCGAAAGCTTGATCCATCATATAGAAGTAAAGGAATTTATTGAGAGATCAATATGATCATGAACACTTGTTCTATTGCATAGTTAGTACCGAAGGTGGCCAACCTTTAGTACTTGACAAGCAATTTAAATAACATGTGGTATCCTACTAGGCTTCTATCACACAGATAGATAGTCATTCGGCAATACCTCCCCTTCTGGAAGGGTTGTTCTTCTCAGCTTATATGAAATGAAAAGAAGAGAAAAGAACGAATTGAAGAGAATTGTATATATGAAAAAAATATACTGCAACAAAATATCTGGCTTGGAACCTACCTCTGAACTATAGAGGTTTGTCATAGGAGAACAAAACATATATGTATTTATATCAACATCAAGTATTATAGCATCGTATTTCACATGCCTAAATATTTTCGCTATTCCGTCCATCATTCTATGGACCCATGCTCTTCCTCGAGATTATACACGATCACCTTTGAAACTCCCTCGATATCGAAAATTGAATCTGGTATCTCATTCTAGACATCATCGTTACTAGAATTCTATGCTTGCACCGCAACCTTCCTCGTATAGTAATACGACTCTCTATTGATGAGAAGGAATAAATATTCAATAGGTAAATAATCGACCTAGTTTTTCTATCAAAGATAACTTATACGTCAACATGACACGATTAGTGGTACTCAATCTCAACATCCATTCCAATACAACTCTCATGGTTGTAATCAGCTCATTACTCACAGAATCATTGCTGCATTACTATGGTCCACCACTGACCTACTGTCGTCATTCACTTTCCATGAAATCTTAATATCTAACCATACGGAGTCCATACATGTAGTATAGAATTCTTCTAAGGAGTTAACATAATCACCATTCATAATTCATGAAGAACACTCTTGATCCTGACATACATACATGACATGAAGCATATAAAATTGCAGAAGAGTTTCAATCAAAGCACCGATAGCAGGTTAATACCATTCTTAATCATATGCCTTCAATAGAAGACTTAACTCAAAGGTTTGTTTAGTCCTTTTTGAAATATGGTCCTGGCTTATTCTCAAGATAATACCTTCTGAGATAGATAGCCCGCTCATGGCGATTACATGAATTAAACCTTTACCAACTACTAT
Source organism: Apium graveolens (assembly GCF_009905375.1). Classification (NCBI taxonomy): domain Eukaryota; kingdom Viridiplantae; phylum Streptophyta; class Magnoliopsida; order Apiales; family Apiaceae; genus Apium; species Apium graveolens. The sequence goes on along the minus strand of NC_133654.1, from coordinate 61,325,390 downwards.
TACGGTTGGGTATTGCACAGTCATCAGAAGGAATGTCAATCTTCCAAACCTTAATACAACCATCACAGCTTTAACCATCATCACTGTATTCCTTTGGCACAAGAGCCTATAATTATCCTCTTACATTTAAAGTGTCGGCCACCTCTTTGGCCTTTCCTGATAGTAAAATTTCCTTACAATCAATTTCATTTTAACCACATCAAACTAAATTTTTCTACCTCATTTCAAATCACTACTTATGTGAAAATGCTTTTCTTAAGTCCTCGTGATAAAAAAAATCACCATTTTTCCATAAGTCACTGCCTTAGTCTTTAAATGTAAACATTATCATGGCTGACTCTCGATCGTACTTAGGACGTCTTTTATCTTGGGCCTTTCTTGCTTTAACAATTTTGACCTTCATTGGTTCAATCTATACTTCTTATGGTTTAACACGTGCCCACCTGACATTATTATAATTACGCCATTTTTCCTTTATCAAATTTCTATTCTTGAGAACTTCGAATATTACCTTTCTCCTTATAAAACCTCTAAGGTTATCCTTAAATCGTTCCTCCCGTATTCCCTAGATACAGGCATATCAAAATACCATTTACTACTACTAGAACCATTGTTTAAGTACTTCTGAAAAATTTCTCTACTGATCTTTAAAGGTTGTTGTTACCTTAATCCTTTCCAATTCATACTGTCAAAACTCATACTATCCCTATTCAGGGTGAAATGCCAACCTTTATGCATTCCCCTAGGATTCATTTTAAGTTACAAATGTTCTATCCTTAATTCCACCTTTAAAAAGGTGCATGCATCCTTCCACAGATAAATCAAGTCATATATCCCTGATAAGGGTGTCTTATTCAATCATTCCCACCTCGATAGTATATGCCTAATTTCACATTAACATCAGTATTCAAGATGAGGTCAACCCATATGGCCTTCAAAAGATAACAATGGTTACCCGCTTTTCTTTCCTAATTTGGTAATGACAACAGGGATGTTCTGGCAGATATTGGTCGTGTTCAACGTGAACTTCTTCTTAATAATTCCTCATTTACTTTTGTTATTTATCTCAACAGTCATCTCAATGTTGGGATATCTTTCATACCTAGTGTCTCCCTTTCTGGGTATCATGCCCCCGATCTTACACTTCACATTCTTGAAGGTCACTTCCTTCATTCAATTTTACTAATTTCTTACTTTCTTGTCTCCTCAGTCTATCCGCGTCTCATTATTTATCCTTCAAACTATCTCAAGGTTTCCTCGACTCCTCCCAACTTACATGGGATAAACTATATGTATCTCTTATGCCTTCAACCATCAACTTTAACTCATGGTGAATCACCCTCATCCTGACGATTACATACTTTTCTATTTCTATTGCTACGAGTCTTTAGGGTTTCCTCATACCCAACTCCCTTATCATTCCTCAAACTCTATTGTCTTTATTTTCCTTTCCACTTTAGTTTCTTTTTTTTTATTTTCTTTTCTATTACAATCATTTCATGAACCCACTACTCATTGACTTCAAACATCACGTCGTTCTGGGATTCTTGTCATCAGAACGAATCTTGACAACTTTTACAACTTAGCTTCATAATTCATCATACTCCTCCGCCTTTGTTCTGGCTCTAAAGCTTTTACACTATGTCCATAACCTTGGGAATTACTTTCCCAAAAACAATTGACTGAACTTTAATCAGTTTATTCTAACCTCTGGCTCCGTGCCTTTCTTGGTCTTTCACCAGCGGGTGGCCTCTCTCTTAGAAGGGTAAGTGATAAGTGGCATTTTATACCACTTAGAACGTCTTAAAATGGCTTAAATTGGTGTCTTGAAATCAAGTATTTTGTGTATTTGATGCGTTTTTCTAGTGTTTATGCATTTCAGGGTATTAGTTGCATTTCGGAGGAGGAATCATCAAGAATAAGCCTTGGCATGTGTTCACCATTGCGAGAGGAAAAGAACGGGCAGATTACGGCGAAGAAACGGAGCAAACCTGGAAATTTTCCAGTAGGGTCCTGCGCGGCCGCTCAGCATAGCTGCGCGGGCGCGCAGAGGGTCTCTGGAATTTTTTTTTTTCAGCCCCTGTTTTCTGATTTTTTTATGTTTTTGGATAGGTTATTAACTTCTAAGGGTTCCTGTAACAACAATTCATGGGTTGCCTCCCACGCAGCGCTTCTTTTTTGTCATTAGCTTGACGTTCCGTACCTTTCTCAAGTAGTCAACAAAATGGCACTAATCACCTCTCGGTTTGCCATGTCCCCATAGTAGTGCTTCAACCGCTGACCGTTAACCTTGAATGCTTGGTCCGAATCATTCTCAAAAATTTCCACCGCTCCGTGTGGAAACACAATTTTGACAATAAAAGGTCCAGACCACCTTGATTTCAACTTCCCAGGAAAAAGTCGGAGCCGAGAGTTGAATAATAGAACTTGTTGCCCTGGCACAAATAACTTAGGATGTAGCTTCCTATCGTGCCACCTCTTCACCTTTTCCTTATATATTTTGTTATTCTCGTACGCTTGAAGTCGAAATTCATCAAGTTCATTAAGCTGAAGCATTCTTTTCTTACCAGCTGCATCTAAATCCAGGTTCAATTTCTTCAATGCCCAGTAGGCCTTATGCTCAAGCTCTGCCGGTAGATGACATCCATTACCGTACACCAACTGAAACAGTGACATCCCAAGTGGAGTTTTGTATGCTGTTCTGTAAGCCCAAACAGCTTCATCGAGCTTTAAAGACCAATCCTTCCTTGACGGACAAACAACCTTCTCTAGAATGCGCTTTATCTCTCTGTTAGACACTTCCGCTTGACCATTTGTTTGCGGATGATAGGCAGTAGCTACTCGATGATTCACATTATAACGCTGCATCATAGAAGTGAACTTACGGTTGCAAAAATGCGATCCTTCATCACTTATGATTACCCGAGGTGTTCCAAACCTTGTGAAAATTTGCTTATGAAGAAAATTTAGCACTGCCTTTGCATCATTTGTCGGTAAAGCTTTAACTTCGACCCATTTTGAGACATAATCGACTGCCAGCAAGATGTACTGATTATTGCAAGACGAGATAAAAGGCCCCATGAAATCGATTCCCCATACATCAAAGACCTCGACTTCAAGCATCACATTTAATGGCATCTCATCCTTCCTTGACAAATTTCCCACTCTTTGGCAATGATCACACCTTAAAACAAACTGATGAGCATCCTTGAACAAGGTGGGCCAGAAAAAACCTGCTTGCAGAATACGAGCTGCCGTCTTCTCACCTCCATAGTGTCCACCATAAACCGTGGAATGGCAGTCTCGTAATATCCCCTCCGTCTCACAGAACGGGATACATCTCCTGATGATCTAGTCAGCTCCCTGTCTAAACAAATATGGTTCATCCCACATATACCACTTCACCTCATGCAGAAACTTCTTCTTTTGCGCGGATGTCAAATTAGGAGGCATTATATTGCTGACAAGATAGTTTCCCTGAATTGCAAACAACTGCTCATCCAGAAAAGATTCATTGATTAACGTTCTATCTTGTGAAGTAGAATCGGGATTCTCCAACCTAGAGAGATGGTCAGCTACTTGATTCTCAGTACCTTTTCTATCTTTGATCTCTAACTCAAATTCTTGAAGTAAAAGCACCCAACGAATGAGTCTCAGCTTCGAATCCTTCTTAGAAACCAGATAGCGAATAGCTGCATGATCAGTGAATACTGTCACTTTCGTACCAAGCAGATAAGATCGAAATTTCTCAAAGCCAAAGACTATAGCCAAAAGCTCCTTCTCAGTAGTGGTGTAGTTCAATTGGGCCCCATTTAAAGTCTTACTCGCATAGTAGACCACATGGAAGAGATTTTTCTTGCGCTGTCCCAGAACTGCACCTACCGCATAGTCACTCGCATCACACATCATCTCAAACGGTTCTGTCCAATCTGGTGCTGTAATAACTGGTGCCGTGATCAAACTCTCCTTGAGAGTTTCGAATGCTGCCAAACATTCATCATCAAATTTGAAAGGCACATCTTTCTCAAGTAAATTGCACAACGGCTTAGATATCTTTGAAAAATCCTTGATGAATCGCCGATAAAAACCCGCATGACCGAGAAAACTACGGATTCCTTTCACTGAATTAGGTGGGGGAAGATTTTCAATGACTCCCACCTTGGCCTTGTCCACCTCCAGACCTTTGCTAGAGACCTTATGCCCAAGGATAATGCCTTCACACACCATAAAATGACATTTCTCCCAATTAAGCACCAAATTAGTTTCCACGCATCTTTTGAGTACGGCGCGCAGATTATTCAAACATTCATCATATGAGTGTCCAAAGACGGAGAAGTCATCCATGAACACTTCGACGTTATTTCCAATCATGTCAGAGAATATAGCCATCATACATCTCTGAAAGGTGGCCGGGGCGCCACATAACCCAAACGAAACTCTTCGAAAAGCAAATGTGCCAAATGGACAAGTGAAGGTAGTCTTTTCCTGATCCTCTGGTGCAATACAAATCTGATTATACCCGGAATACCCATCCAGAAGACAAAAATACTCATGTCCCGCCAATCTGTCAAGCATTTGATCAATGAATGGGAGAGGGAAGTGATCCTTCCTTGTGGCTTTGTTCAATTTTCTATAATCCATGCATACTCTCCATCCTGTAACTGTTCGAGTAGGGATGAGCTCATTCTTTTCATTTGCGACCACAGTGATACTTCCTTTCTTAGGTACACATTACACGGGGCTCACCCACGAGCTGTCAGAAATAGGATAAATGATGCCTGCATCTAGCCATTTCAGAATTTCTTTCTTCACCACCTCCTTCATGATCGGGTTCAGTCTTCGCTGCTGTTCCACAGTTGGCTTACTACCTTCCTCTAACAGAATTTTATGCATACAATATGAAGGACTTATCCCCTTGATGTCTGCTATGGTCCATCCTATAGCCGATTTGAATTCTCTCAAAATCCTTAAGAGCTTGTCTTCCTCACTACCTGAAAGGTCAGCTGAAATAATAACAGGTAACGTAGATGAATCACCTAAAAAGGCATACCTCAAGTATTCAGGTAATGGTTTGAGCTCTAATGTAGGCGCTTCCTCTATTGATGGTTTGAGCTTCCCTTCAGCGTTCTTGAGGTCAGAAGTACCAAGAGATTCAAATGGTATATCCAGCTTTCGCTTCCAGGGAGAAGCGTTCAGATATTGTAATTGCTCGTTGCTATCTTCATCATCACTGTCAAATTCCCCCACTAAGGCCTTTTCCAATGCATCAGACATTAGCATGTGATCGAGTTCCGAAGTAACCGCAGAATCAATCACATCCACTTTTAAGCACTCCTCATCTTCTGTAGGGAATTTCATTGCCTTGAATACGTTGAAGGTCACATCCTGATCTTGAACCCGCATAGTAAGTTCCCCTTTTTGCACATCTATCAAGGTACGACTAGTAGCCAAGAAAGGCCTCCCCAAAATTATGGGAATCTTCTTATCTTCCTCAAAATCCAGAATAACAAAATCAGCAGGAAAGAAGAGCTTATCCACCTTGACGAGCACATCCTCAACTATGCCCCTTGGGTAAGTAATGGAACGGTCCGCCAATTGTAGCGACATGTATGTGGGTTTTGGATCAGGCAGATCCAGCTTTTTAAAGATCGACAACGGCATCAGATTAATGCTTGCTCCCAAATCACAAAGGCACTTGTCAAAAGTTAGATTGCCAATGGTGCAAGGAATGGTGAAGCTTCCTGGATCTTTCAGTTTTGGTGGTAACTTTTGCTGCAGAACAGCGCTGCATTCTTCCATGAAAGCAACGGTTTCAAGGTCATCCAGTTTCACCTTCCTTGAAAGAATAGTCTTCATAAACTTCGCATAACTAGGCATTTGTTCCAGAGCCTCAGCGAAAGGTATATTGATGTGAAGTTTCTTGAACACCTCCAGAAACTTCCCGAACTGTCTATCCAGCTTTTGTTGCTGCAATCTCTTAGGAAAAGGTGGTGGAGGATAGAGCTGTTTCTCCCCTGTATTAGCCTCAGGCAGAGTGTGTTCAACAGTAGTCTTCCTTGGTTCCGCCGCTTTCTCCCTTTGCTTAGATTCTTCATCTCTAACTTCAGCTTCGACTTCTTTTGCCTTTTCAGCATCAGCTACTTTTCCAGACCTTAAGGTAATAGCCTTGACTTGCTCTTTAGCTTCCTTCCTGCCTGGTACTTCCGTGTCATTGGGAAGAGTGCCAGGTTGACGATTGAGCACTGCATTGGCTAATTGACCGATTTGATTTTCCAAGGTCTTGATAGAAACCGCCTGACTCTTGCACAACAGCTTAAGTTCCTCAAAATCAGCACTAGTAGGTGCAGCTGCACTTCCCTGTTGAGGATATGATTGTCTTGTAGCATACTGCTGTGGTTGCTGGAATCCAGGTGGGTTAAACTGTTTACTCACTCCTTGCTGATATGGTGGCTGAATAGCATTCTGATTATTTCCCCAGCTGAAATTTGGATGATTTCTGTTGTTAGGATGATAGGTTGCTGGCACAGGCTGCTGTTGTCGCTGATAATTATTCACATACTGAACAGATTCATTGACAAGAGAACACTGATCCGTAGCATGAGAACCTGCACAAAGCTCACAAACTATAGCTATTTGATTAACTCCATACGTAGCCAAAGAATCAACCTTCATTGATAGCGCTTGGAGCTGGGCTGCAATAGCGGTGGCTGCATCAACTTCCAGAATACCTGCTACCTTGCCTGATGTCATCCTCTGAGTTGGGTTTTGATGCTCATTTGCAGCCATCGTCTCAATAAGATTGTACGCCTCAGTATAGCTTTTAGCCCATAAGGCGCCTCCAGCTGCTGCATCGAGCATGGGCCGAGATTGGGCCCCCAAACCATTATAAAAACCAGTGATTACCATCCAATCCGGCATTCCATGATGTGGACATTTTCTCAACATTTCCTTGTAGCGTTCCCAAGCCTCGCACATAGATTCTGTAGGTTGCTGCGCAAACTGAGTAAGAGCACTCCTCATAGCAGCAGTCTTTGCCATTGGATAAAACTTCACCAGAAACTTTTGCGCAAGATCTTGCCACGTAGTGATGGACCCAGCTGGTTCAGAATGTAACCAGTCTTTAGCCTTATCCCTCAGTGAGAATGGGAAAAGCCTCAACTTAATAGCCTCATCAGTCACGCCATTATACTTAAAAGTGCTGCAGATCTCGACAAAATTCCTTATGTGCATGTTGGGGTCTTCAGTTGCCGCTCCTCCAAAAGAAACAGAATTCTGCACCATCTGAATAGTGCCCGGCTTGATTTCAAAGGTGTTAGCTTGAATAGCCGGATGAAGGATGCTTGACTGAATATCATCAATTTTAGGCCGAGAAAAATCCATAAGAGCTGGATCAGCTTGAACAATACGATCTCCCATGTTTACTGGTTCTTTCTGCTCAGTTCCTGAATCCGAATCCTCAAAATCTAACTTCTCCGGAGTATCAAGAACTTCGTCTTTCTCCTCAGTTGTATCTAAGGTCCTCTTGCGAGCACGAGAACGAGTTTGCATAAACGTTTGCTAAAGTACCTGAAACACAACCGAAAAGAGTAATTAACTACTACGTCCTAATCACTGAGTCCTAATGACCAATGATGGTAAGTACATAAACTAAACAAATACGCCGAGTCCCCGGCAGCGGCGCCAAAAACTTATTAGTGCGAAATCACGCACTAATATTCACGCAAGTATACGTGTTCGCAAGTAATATAGAATACTTTCTAGTTCGTTCCCTCAGAGACTCAGACTAAGTTATTGTCTAATTTAACTCACTCACCAATGTATGATTACTTCTCAATGTTAAGATAACACTTAAAATTGTTGATTAAATATTAACTATAATTAACTACTTAATTAACCACTTAACTAACACTTCAATTTATCAATAATAAAACACTCATGAGATCACAACTTCATTATTACTTCCTTCTATAGCCATTGTTATTACCTTTAGCATGTGACAGTGATGATATTAATCGAATAACACGAAACTGATAAAAGCCAACTTTCATTGTACTAATACCATTCTACCAAGCATCCACAATTAAGATAGAAGTTGAATAGTCATCAATTATGTAGAGTTCCTATATGTCTACAGAAATTGATAACACAGCGATTTAAGCACAAGTTATTCCTTTTGATTACATAGGGCAAATAAAACTGTTAGAGTTACCCACTAATCATGCACAATATACATGAACCTATGCTAGCATGGCAAGTTCTAAATCTTAAGATCCACCGTCGCTTCACAAGAGATTAACACCCTATCTTATATGTTCGCGACGCACATAAGACGAATACGCATAACCAATACTAGATATCATGCAATCATCACACACTAAAGTATTAAACAATTAACTAAAGAATTCCATAATAAATCCGTTGCAACCCCATGATCACGATTAGCCCATAATAGAACTTATCGCCATCATGGGTTCATATGAAATCATGATAAACAAACACAAGAAAATAACAACTAAACTGATTATATTAAAACAGAGTACGTCACAAGAGTAAATAAGTCAAAGCAAGAAAACTAGCATCCAACGTTACAACGAAACAAGAATCACAAGAATATATGCTTCCTCTTCGTTGCTGTGTGCTAAATCGGTCTTCTTCCTTATCTCCTTCGCTTCTTGCAAAAACACAATCTAAAACATAATCTCCTCTTAATTCTCTGTGAAAAACGTCTCAAATCTACTTATATAATAGTCCCATAAAACTCAGATTACATAGAAGTTGGAAGCCAAACAGAAGTAGAAGTCTAGAATAATATATCTTTTTCCCCGACCCTGCGCGGCCGCTCAGCATTTCTGCGCGGGCGCGCAAGGCTGCTGCGCGGCCGCTCAAATTGGTGTCTTGAAATCAAGTATTTTGTGTATTTGATGCGTTTTTCTAGTGTTTATGCATTTCAGGGTATTAGTTGCATTTCGGAGGAGGAATCATCAAGAATAAGCCTTGGCATGTGTTCACCATTGTGAGAGGAAAAGAACGGGCAGATTACGGCGAAGAAACGGAGCAAACCTGGAAATTTTCCAGTAGGGTCCTGCGCGCCCGCGCAGCAATGCTGAGCGGCCGCGCAGCAGCCTTGCGCGCCCGCGCAGAAATGCTGAGCGGCCGCGCAGGGTCGGGGAAAAAGATATATTATTCTAGACTTCTACTTCTGTTTGGCTTCCAACTTCTATGTAATCTGAGTTTTATGGGACTATTATATAAGTAGATTTGAGACGTTTTTCACAGAGAATTAAGAGGAGATTATGTTTTAGATTGTGTTTTGCAAGAAGCGAAGGAGATAAGGAAGAAGACCGATTTAGCACACAGCAGCGAAGAGGAAACATATATTCTTGTGATTCTTGTTTCGTTGTAACGTTGGATGCTAGTTTTCTTGCTTTGACTTATTTACTCTTGTGACGTACTCTGTTTTAATATAATCAGTTTAGTTGTTATTTTCTTGTGTTTGTTTATCATGATTTCATATGAACCCATGATGGCGATAAGTTCTATTATGGGCTAATCATGATCATGGGGTTGCAACGGATTTATTATGGAATTCTTTAGTTAATTGTTTAATACTTTAGTGTGTGATGATTGCATGATATCTAGTATTGGTTGTGCGTATTCGTCTTATGTGCGTCGTGAACATATAAGATAGGGTGTTAATCTCTTGTGAAGCGACGGTGGATCTTGAGATTTAGAACTTGCCATGCTAGCATAGGTTCATGTACATTGTGCATGATTAGTGGGTAACTCTAACAATTTTATTTGCCCTATGTAATCAAAAGGAATAACTTGTGCTTAAATCGTTGTGTTGTCAATTTCTGTAGACATATAGGAACTCAACATAATTGATGACTATTCAACTTCTATCTTAATTGTGGATGCTTGGTAGAATGGTATTAGTACAATGAAAGTTGGCTTTTATCAGTTTCGTGTTATTCGATTAATATCATCACTGTCACATGCTAAAGGTAATAACAATGGCTATAGAAGGAAGTAATAATGAAGTTGTGATCTCATGAGTGTTTTATTATTGATAAATTGAAGTGTTAGTTAAGTGGTTAATTAAGTAGTTAATTATAGTTAATATTTAATCAACAATTTTAAGTGTTATCTTAACATTGAGAAGTAATCATACATTGGTGAGTGAGTTAAATTAGACAATAACTTAGTCTGAGTCTCTGAGGGAACGAACTAGAAAGTATTCTATATTACTTGCGAACACGTATACTTGCGTGAATATTAGTGCGTGATTTCGCCCTAACAAGTTTTTGGCGCCGCTGCCGGGGACTCGGCGTATTTGTTTAGTTTATGTACTTACCATCATTGGTCATTAGGACTCAGTGATTAGGACGTAGTAGTTAATTACTCTTTTCGGTTGTGTTTCAGGTACTTTAGCAAACGTTTATGCAAACTCGTTCTCGTGCTCGCAAGAGGACCTTAGATACAGCTGAGGAGAAAGACGAAGTTCTTGATACTCCGGAGAAGTTAGATTTTGAGGATTCGGATTCAGGAACTGAGCAGAAAGAACCAGTAAACATGGGAGATCGTATTGTTCAAGCTGATCCAGCTCTTATGGATTTTTCTCGGCCTAAAATTGATGACATTTAGTCAAGCATCCTTCATCCGGCTATTCAAGCTAACACCTTTGAAATCAAGCCGGGCACTATTCAGATGGTGCAGAATTCTGTTTCTTTTGGAGGAGCGGCAACTGAAGACCCCAACATGCACATAAGGAATTTTGTCGAGATCTGCAGCACTTTTAAGTATAATGGCGTGACTGATGAGGCTATCAAGTTGAGGCTTTTCCCATTCTCACTGAGGGATAAGGCTAAAGACTGGTTACATTCTGAACCAGCTGGGTCCATCACTACGTGGCAAGATCTTGCGCAAAAGTTTCTGGTGAAGTTTTATCCAATGGCAAAGACTGCTGCTATGAGGAGTGCTCTTACTCAGTTTGCGCAGCAACCTACAGAATCTATGTGCGAGGCTTGGGAACGCTACAAGGAAATGTTGAGAAAATGTCCACATCATGGAATACCGGATTGGATGGTAATCACTGGTTTTTACAATGGTTTGGGGGCCCAATCTCGGCCCATGCTCGATGCAGCAGCTGGAGGCGCCTTATGGGCTAAAAGCTATACTGAGGCGTACAATCTTATTGAGACGATGGCTGCAAATGAGCATCAAAACCCAACTCAGAGGATGACATCAGGCAAGGTAGCAGGTATTCTGGAAGTTGATGCAGCCACCGCTATTGCAGCCCAGCTCCAAGCGCTATCAATGAAGGTTGATTCTTTGGCTACGTATGGAGTTAATCAAATAGCTATGGTTTGTGAGCTTTGTGCAGGTTCTCATGCTACGGATCAGTATTCTCTTGTCAATGAATCTGTTCAGTATGTGAATAATTATCAGCGACAACAGCAGCCTGTACCAGCGACCTATCATCCTAACAACAGAAATCATCCAAATTTCATCTGGGGAAATAATCAGAATGCTATTCAGCCACCATATCAGCAAGGAGTGAGTAAACAGTTTAACCCACCTGGATTCCAGCAACCATAGCAGTATGCTACAAGACAATCATATCCTTAACAGGGAAGTGCAGCTGCACATACTAGTGCTGATTTTGAGGAACTTAAGCTGTTGTGCAAGAGTCAGGCGGTTTTTATCAAGACCTTGGAAAATCAAATCGGTCAATTAGCCAATGCAGTGCTCAATCGTTAACCTGGCACTCTTCCCAGTGACACGGAAGTACCAGGCAGGAAGGAAGCTAAAGAGCAAGTCAAGGCTATTACCTTAAGGTCTGGAAAAGTAGCTGATGCTGAAAAGGCAAAAGAAGTCGAAGCTGAAGTTAGAGATGAAGAATCTAAGCAAAGGGAGAAAGCGGCGGAACCAAGGAAGACTACTGTTGAACACACTCTGCCTGAGGCTAATATAGGGGAGAAACAGCTCTATCCTCCACCACCTTTTCCTAAGAGATTGCAGCAACAAAAGCTGGATAGACAGTTCGGGAAGTTTTTGGAGGTGTTCAAGAAACTTCACATCAATATACCTTTCGCTGAGGCTCTGGAACAAATGCCTAGTTATGCGAAGTTTATGAAGACTATTCTTTCAAGGAAGGTGAAACTGGATGACCTTGAAACCGTTGCTCTCACGGAAGAATGCAGCGCTGTTCTACAGTAAAAGTTACCACCAAAACTGAAAGATCCAGGAAGCTTCACCATTCCTTGCACCATTGGCAATCTAACTTTTGACAAGTGCCTTTGTGATTTGGGAGCAAGCATTAATCTGATGCCATTGTCGATCTTTAAAAAGCTGGATCTGCCTGATCCAAAACCCACATACATGTCGCTACAATTGGCGGACCGTTCCATTACTTACCCAAGGGGCATAGTTGAGGATGTGCTCGTCAAGGTGGATAAGCTCTTCTTTCCTGCTGATTTTGTTATTCTGGATTTTGAGGAAGATAAGAAGATTCCCATAATCATGGGGAGGCCTTTCTTGGCTACTAGCCGTACCTTGATAGATGTGCAAAAAGGGGAACTTACTATGCGGGTTCAAGATCAGGATGTGACCTTCAACGTATTCAAGGCAATGAAATTCCCTACAGAAGATGAGGAGTGCTTAAAAGTGGATGTGATTGATTCTGCGGTTACTTCGGATCTCGATCACATGCTAATGTCTGATGCATTGGAAAAGGCCTTAGTGGGGGAATTTGACAGTGATGATGAAGATAGCAACGAGCAATTACAATATCTGAACGCTTCTCCCTGGAAGCGAAAGCTGGATATACCATTTGAATCTCTTGGTACTTCTGACCTCAAGAACGCTGAAGGGAAGCTCAAACCATCAATAGAGGAAGCGCCTACCTTAGAGCTCAAACCATTACCTGAACACTTGAGGTATGCCTTTTTAGGTGATTCATCTACGTTACCTGTTATTATTTCAGCTGACCTTTCAGGTAGTGAGGAAGACAAGCTCTTAAGGATTTTGAGAGAATTCAAATCGGCTATAGGATGGACCATAGCAGACATCAAGGGGATAAGTCCTTCATATTGTATGCATAAAATTCTGTTAGAGGAAGGTAGTAAGCCAACTGTGGAACAGCAGCGAAGACTGAACCCGATCATGAAGGAGGTGGTGAAGAAAGAAATTCTGAAATGGCTAGATGCAGGCATCATTTATCCTATTTCTGACAGCTCGTGGGTGAGCCCCGTGCAATGTGTACCTAAGAAAGGAGGTATCACTGTGGTCGCAAATGAAAAGAATGAGCTCATCCCTACTCGAACAGTTACAGGATGGAGAGTATGCATGGATTATAGAAAATTGAACAAAGCCACAAGGAAGGATCACTTCCCTCTCCCATTCATTGATCAAATGCTCGACAGATTGGCGGGACATGAGTATTTTTGTCTTCTGGATGGGTATTCCGGGTATAATCAGATTTGTATTGCACCAGAGGATCAGGAAAAGACTACCTTCACTTGTCCATTTGGCACATTTGCTTTTCGAAGAGTTTCGTTTGGGTTATGTGGCGCCCCGGCCACCTTTCAGAGATGTATGATGGCTATATTCTCTGACATGATTGGAAATAACGTCGACGTGTTCATGGATGACTTCTCCGTCTTTGGACACTCATATGATGAATGTTTGAATAATCTGCGCGCCGTACTCAAAAGATGCGTGGAAACTAATTTGGTGCTTAATTGGGAGAAATGTCATTTTATGGTGTGTGAAGGCATTATCCTTGGGCATAAGGTCTCTAGCAAAGGTTTGGAGGTGGACAAGGCCAAGGTGGGAGTCATTGAAAATCTTCCCCCACCTAATTCGGTGAAAGGAATCCGTAGTTTTCTCAGTCATGCGGGTTTTTATCGGCGATTCATCAAGGATTTTTCAAAGATATCTAAGCCGTTGTGCAATTTACTTGAGAAAGATGTGCCTTTCAAATTTGATGATGAATGTTTGGCAGCATTCGAAACTCTCAAGGAGAGTTTGATCACGGCACCAGTTATTACAGCACCAGATTGGACAGAACCGTTTGAGATGATGTGTGATGCGAGTGACTATGCGGTAGGTGCAGTTCTGGGACAGCGCAAGAAAAATCTCTTCCATGTGGTCTACTATGCGAGTAAGACTTTAAATGGGGCCCAATTGAACTACACCACTACTGAGAAGGAGCTTTTGGCTATAGTCTTTGGCTTTGAGAAATTTCGATCTTATCTGCTTGGTACGAAAGTGACAGTATTCACTGATCATGCAGCTATTCGCTATCTGGTTTCTAAGAAGGATTCGAAGCCGAGACTCATTCGTTGGGTGCTTTTACTTCAAGAATTTGAGTTAGAGATCAAAGATAGAAAAGGTACTGAGAATCAAGTAGCTGACCATCTCTCTAGGTTGGAGAATCCCGATTCTACTTCACAAGATAGAACGTTAATCAATGAATCTTTTCCGGATGAGCAGTTGTTTGCAATTCAGGAGGAAAAACCATGGTTTGTAGATATTGTAAACTATCTTGTCAGCAATATAATGCCTCCTAATTTGACATCCGCGCAAAAGAAGAAGTTTCTGCATGAGGTGAAGTGGTATATGTGGGATGAACCATATTTGTTTAGACAGGGAGCTGACCAGATCATCAGGAGATGTATCCCGTTCTGTGAGACGGAGGGGATATTACGAGACTGCCATTCCACGGTTTATGGTGGACACTATGGAGGTGAGAAGACGGCAGCTCGTATTCTGCAAGCAGGTTTTTTCTGGCCCACCTTGTTCAAGGATGCTCATCAGTTTGTTTTAAGGTGTGATCGTTGCCAAAGAGTGGGAAATTTGTCAAGGAAGGATGAGATGCCATTAAATGTGATGCTTGAAGTCGAGGTCTTTGATGTATGGGGAATCGATTTCATGGGGCCTTTTATCTCGTCTTGCAATAATCAGTACATCTTGCTGGCAGTCGATTATGTCTCAAAATGGGTCGAAGTTAAAGTTTTACCGACAAATGATGCAAAGGCAGTGCTAAATTTTCTTCATAAGCAAATTTTCACAAGGTTTGGAACACCTCGGGTAATCATAAGTGATGAAGGATCGCATTTTTGCAACCGTAAGTTCACTTCTATGATGCAGCGTTATAATGTGAATCATCGAGTAGCTACTGCCTATCATCCGCAAACAAATGGTCAAGCGGAAGTGTCTAACAGAGAGATAAAGCGCATTCTAGAGAAGGTTGTTTGTCCGTCAAGGAAGGATTGGTCTTTAAAGCTCGATGAAGCTGTTTGGGCTTACAGAACAGCATACAAAACTCCACTTGGGATGTCACCGTTTCAGTTGGTGTACGGTAAGGGATGTCATCTACCGGCGGAGCTTGAGCATAAGGCCTACTGGGCATTGAAGAAATTGAACCTGGATTTAGATGCAGCTGGTAAGAAAAGAATGCTTCAGCTTAATGAACTTGATGAATTTCGACTTCAAGCGTACGAGAATAACAAAATGTATAAGGAAAAGGTGAAGAGGTGGCACGATAGGAAGCTACATCCTAAGTTATTTGTGCCAGGGCAACAAGTTCTGTTATTCAACTCTCGGCTCCGACTTTTTCCTGGGAAGTTGAAATCAAGGTGGTCTGGACCTTTTATTGTCAAAACTGTGTTTCCACACTGAGCGGTGGAAATTTTTGAGAATGATTCGGACCAAGCATTCAAGGTTAACGGTCAGCGGTTGAAGCACTACTATGGGGACATGGCAAACCGAGAGGTGATTAGTGCCATTTTGTTGACTACTTGAGAAAGGTACGGAACGTCAAGCTAATGACGAAAAAGAAGCGCTGCGTGGGAGGCAACCCATGAATTGTTGTTACAGGAACCCTTAGAAGTTAATAACCTATCCAAAAACACAAAAAAATCAGAAAACAGGGGCTGAAATTTTTTTTTCCAGAGACCCTCTGCGCTCCCGCGCAGCTATGCTGAGCGGCCGCGCAGCTTTCTGCGCGCCCGCGCAGAAATGCTGAGCGGCCGCGCAGGGGTCGAGTTCCAAAAAATTTTTTACAGTTCAGAAAAAAAAAAACACAAAAACCTATTACAACCCATAAACCCACGAATTCTTTTCCCATTACCCCATGATTTTATCCCTCAACCCCACTCCTAATCTAATTTAACCTACTCCACACCCTATATATACATACACCTATCCTACATATCTCCCACAACTTCCTACACTTAAACCCTCTCATAAACATCAAAAAATCAGTTCTTACACACTTTAATTCACAAATCAATGGCACCCAAGAGAGCACGCACTATTGACAGCAGCAGCACAGTTCCTACTGCTGATTCACCAAGGGGTACTGCTGCAAGGCCTCGGTTAACTGACAGAGCCGCGGAGGAGGAGTACACTAGGCTGTTGAGGAAGCCGATTCTGAAGGAGAGGGGGTTTTTACCATCAGGGAGGGATGGTGAGTTGTTGCCCATGATTGCAGAGAAGGGGTGGATAGCTTTTTGTGAGTCACCTGAAGCAGTGCCGATGAGCATTGTTCGCGAGTTCTACGCGAACGCGAAGGCTGAAAAGAATGGGTTTTCTGTAGTTCGTGGGCTGACGGTTGATTATCATCCTGCGGCGATTCGCCGTGTGATTGGACAGCGAGAGAGGAAGCCCGAGGAGGAGAACTGGAATGAAAAGACTGCTGAGGATTTTGACTTGGATTTGATTTGTGCGACTCTCTGTCGACCGGGCACAGTTTCGAACCGCAGTCCAGCCAATAATAAGTATCGTCACTTTCCGGCGATCGCCATGAATAGGTATGCCCGTGCATGGAATGCATTTATATGTGCTAATATTTTGCCTTCTTCACATGCACACGAGGTCACAGTTGAGAGAGCACAGTTGTTGTGGGGAATTCTGAATGAGGAATACTATGTGGACCTTGGTGAGTTTATCTACCAAGGAATTCTGAAGTTTTTGAGGGGAGCAAAGCATATGAACATCCCTTATGCATCCACGGTTACAAAACTATGCCGAGCAGTAGGAGTGAACTGGCCGGCTCATGAGCAGTTGCAGTTGCCAGCAGCTCCGATAGATTCTGGCACTCTGAATGGGATGCAGGAGTGGACCGGTGGTGAGCCTGAGGAGCATGGGCTGGGTTATCGTCTTCCAGGAGGGCGTCCAGCACGAGGTGCTACTATGGCCAGGCCAGGGCGTGGTGAGGCTAGTTCTTCGAGAGCTCAGGAGGGTGCTGGGATGGGTGATGCCCAGTATAGGAGGCTTTCACGGCGGATGGATGCCATGTATGAGACGCAGAGCAGGTTTGCTCAGGAGCTCACCCTTGCGTTAGGGACTGCTTTTCGAGGCCTTGGAGCTGATATCCAGTGGCCAGTTTTTGGTGAGGACTCTGCATACCCGCCGCCTGATACTCCACCCACTGAGGGTGAAGATGATGATGACTCCGAGTAGGTATACCCTGTGTTCCTTTCTACTACCTTCACTGGGGACAGTGAAGATTTTAAGTTTGGGGGTGGTAGTTAAGGAATATTTTGTGTGTGTCATATAGTTGCATATTCATGATAGTTAGTTCATATAGTTGCATAATTTTTGCCATATAGTTTTTTTTATATAGCTTTATTTGTTTGTCATATCATATAGCTCATGCATATACCATGATCCCTTTTGCAATGATTTATCGACTGAATTGTGATATTGATGCGAGTGTAGTGATAGCATTAAAGTGATATTAAGTTGTGTAGGTTGATATGTATGCTAGAAGCACTTGTATTGTCACTAAGTCTTAGAGAATGCTTAAGGACTAGATTGTTGTTAAGATCTGATTATTTTCGAGGATAATCTATTTATTATGCTTAGAATTTGATAATAGGTTCTTAGTGGTAAAGGCATGAAAAAGAAAAAAAAATGGAGTAAAAATGGAATTTGTTGCTAGTTGTGGCTAGGCGTCAAATGGCTAGTAGCCGGCTCGCATGTTATGCGAGTAGTCTAGGGTTGAGCAAGATGGAGCGAAACGCACTTGCTCAGAAGAGAGAAAAAAAAAATTTGCGTAATTGATCAAGAGTGGGCTCTTTGGTATTCGAGTTATTAAGTTCTTAGGGGACTTTGTGCCTAGTGACCTAAGGCTTTTAGAGTCTGGGATCCGCTAACCTAACGCTCGTTACATGGATACCATTGTATAAGTCTTTTGTGGACCTCACTCATTGCACGGTCAAATAAGCATTTGAGTTGTAAATAAAAAGCACGATTCCGTAGTAAGCTCCAGAGTTCTTGTAGTGTTGTATATCACTTTATGCCTAGAATTTTTATTCTTTGTATAATCGTAGGATTGCCTTGAGGATAGTCTAGTCATAGTAATTGGTCTAGTTCCAAAGCATATCTGTTAAGCATTTGCACACACCACGTTTCTGGCGGTATGTCCGTTTGCATGAGTTTCTTGATCTTTAGTGTCTAACTGCATTCGTTGAGACGTGACAATTTGGTTGGTTAATTGTAGTAAGGGGGATCGTTGTATTTTCATATAGATTGCATTCATGCATATTTTTATTTGTTTTTGAGTCTGTGACGCTTGAGGACAAGCATCGATTTAAGTTTGGGGGTGTGATAAGTGGCATTTTATACCACTTAGAACGTCTTAAAATGGCTTAAATTGGTGTCTTGAAATCAAGTATTTTGTGTATTTGATGCGTTTTTCTAGTGTTTATGCATTTCAGGGTATTAGTTGCATTTCGGAGGAGGAATCATCAAGAATAAGCCTTGGCATGTGTTCACCATTGCGAGAGGAAAAGAATGGGTAGATTATGGCGAAGAAACGGAGCAAACCTGGAAATTTTCCAGTAGGGTCCTGCGCGCCCGTGCAGCAATGCTGAGCGGCCGCGCAGCAGCCTTACGCGCCCGCGCAGAAATGCTGAGCGGCCGCGCAGGGTCGGGGAAAAAGATATATTATTCTAGACTTCTACTTCTATTTGGCTTCCAACTTCTATGTAATCTGAGTTTTATGGGACTATTATATAAGTAGATTTGAGACGTTTTTCACAGAGAATTAAGAGGAGATTATGTTTTAGATTGTGTTTTTGCAAGAAGCGAAGGAGATAAGGAAGAAGACCGATTTAGCACACAGCAACGAAGAGGAAGCATATATTCTTGTGATTCTTGTTTCGTTGTAACGTTGGATGCTAGTTTTCTTGCTTTGACTTATTTACTCTTGTGACGTACTCTGTTTTAATATAATCAGTTTAGTTGTTATTTTCTTGTGTTTGTTTATCATGATTTCATAAGAACCCATGATGGCGATAAGTTCTATTATGGGCTAATCGTGATCATGGGGTTGCAACGGATTTATTATGGAATTCTTTAGTTAATTGTTTAATACTTTAGTGTGTGATGATTGCATGATATCTAGTATTGGTTGTGCGTATTCGTCTTATGTGCGTCGCGAACATATAAGATAGGGTGTTAATCTCGTGTGAAGCGACGGTGGATCTTGAGATTTAGAACTTGCCATGCTAGCATAGGTTCATGTACATTGTGCATGATTAGTGGGTAACTCTAACAATTTTATTTGCCCTATGTAATCAAAAGGAATAACTTGTGCTTAAATCGTTGTGTTGTCAATTTCTGTAGACATATAGGAACTCAACATAATTGATGACTATTCAACTTCTATCTTAATTGTGGATGCTTGGTAGAATGGTATTAGTACAATGAAAGTTGGCTTTTATCAGTTTCGTGTTATTCGATTAATATCATCACTGTCACATGCTAAAGGTAATAACAATGGCTATAGAAGGAAGTAATAATGAAGTTGTGATCTCATGAGTGTTTTATTATTGATAAATTGAAGTGTAGTTAAGTGGTTAATTAAGTAGTTAATTATAGTTAATATTTAATCAACAATTTTAAGTGTTATCTTAACATTGAGAAGTAATCATACATTGGTGAGTGAGTTAAATTAGACAATAACTTAGTCTGAGTCTCTGAGGGAACGAACTAGAAAGTATTCTATATTACTTGCGAACACGTATACTTGCGTGAATATTAGTGCGTGATTTCGCCCTAATAGTAAGTGACAAAAATAGTCTTTTGTGATTCGTCCATCATTTAGAATCTCAAATGATTCCTATATTCCCTTTACCCAGGATCTCGCCTTTACTGGGTTCGCTTGTTCCTTGGAACTCTGAGAGCTTAGCGACTTAAAGGTCCTGAAAGAATTTCCCACCGCACTGTCTCCTCAGGGTGGTGGTTGGGGATAATAGTCTAAGTTCTCTTTAGACAGGTCCGTGAATTACCGTATAGGAGTACCATCTCAGGTCTCCTTTCTTTACTCAACTTTCTGTTTCTTTAGTATGAAATGTTTCATCCTTCTCCCATACTTGGGGTTATCTTATACGTTAAAATCCTTGTTTTCCACTTCATTATGTTATGGGCTCCTTCTTTCTTAATGGCAACCTCCCTGACTATCACATTCGGGGTTTGCCCTAAATCTTATTCCTCGAGCTATGGATTTCATCTAAGATCCAGTCCTTAAGCTCTTAAACGTTTGGAACCCAAATTCTGTAGGAATACCTCGTTATTCCCTTATCATCTTTCTTGGTATTAATCTCTTCTCCAGTCATTGACTCTCTGCCTTCATTCAACACTTTTTCTTGGCACAATATGATCTTTTTCGATAATTCGGGCTGTATTGCAATCTCAAACAACGTTTCGGTACCGGCTCCGGTTACCTTCACTTCTATTTCCATTTTCTCAAAATCTCTTATCAACTCTCCCAAAGACATTTTCATCTTGAGTCTCTCCTTTATACTAAGGGCATTAGCCACTATTTTGGCTTTCCCTGAAGAATCTCATAATCGTAATCCTTGATTAGCTCTAACCACCTCCTCTGGCGCATGTTGAGCTCTTTCTACGTGAAAGTGCATTAGAGCACTTATGGCTTGTGTAAATCTCGCACTTCTCTCCATACAAGTAGTGCCTCCAATCTTTCGGGCAAAACTATTGCCACGAGCCCAAGCTCATGGGTGGGGATATCGAATTTCATATTCCCTTAATTGTCTTGACGCGTACGCGATTACCTTGTTGTGCTGTATAAGAAGCACCCTAATTCCTTATGCGAAGCGTCACTACACTTCACAAAATCTCATTTTCCATCCGGCAACGCCAACATAGGGGACGTCACCAACCTTTGCTTCAGTTCTTAAAAGCTTTTCTCACATTTCTCTGTCCATTCAAACATCTCAGTCTTACGAGTAAGCCGCGTTAAAGGGCTACTATCTTTACAAACTTGAACGAACCTCCGGTAGTGACCGGCCAATCCTACCTCTGGTAGTTCCCCTAACCATGGTCATCAATTCCTCAGTGGTCCTTTATTCATTCATGTTAGGATCCTCCACGGGATCCTCCTCAGCAACAATCCCTTCTAGGACAACATCCTCAACCGCTACATCCTCAATATGAACATCATCCGGTCCTGCGTTAGGACGCTCCATCGGATCCACAATCCGATCTCCAATTAGTAATAAAACATTATCGCGTTGTTGCTCCTTAACCTCAAGGTTCGGAGTCCCGCTACCATATACGATAACGAACTACGCCTCTATCACGATATTTATAAGGGTTCCCATAAGGGTTTTAACTGTCAGTACTACGTTAGGTAGCCCGACTATGAACTTGGCAAGAGTTCTTATTATCTTAGTGAACTTATTATCTTAACGTCATATCATCTCTGAGGTTTATAACGCTTAGCTCTGATACCATTTCTGTAACACCCCCAAATCCGGGGTCGGGGATCTGGGTTGTCACGAGTTCCATTTCCCTTAATAACACCCAATCTTAATAAACAGTCAACTACTCTGTACTGTGACCCCACAATAAACACACACACCACAAGTTATAGTCTCAGAGATGAATATCCAAAAATAACACGAGTCATTTTATTCCAAAATTATATGCCATTACACCTTAAAAGGGTTTCTGAATAAATTAAGATTTCTTTGCCATTATTACAATTGATAAAGATACATAAGTCTGGTACATCAAAAGTTGAAATCCTAGCCTATTAGTAGTTCCTACCTCAGCTACAGCGATATCAACGCCTATAGGAAACTGCGGAACGTTTCCTATCCGCTCGCGAATTGGGAGCTTGGTCCTGTTCATCTTGTCTATCTTATGTTGTGTGATGAAAGAAGAAAGCAAGGGTGAGCAACAAGCCCACCGGAATAATATGTATAATAATTAACAATATATGAGCATTCTCATAGTACTCATGAAAGTCTTGGTCAAGAAGAAATGAACCAAGCTGATATCTTAACGCGACCAAGTCGCAAAATATTCAGTATATATATACATATACTTTTCACAATCTTTGAAATCCTCTGACATGTATAATATACACAGAGTTCCAGTTTATAACTGTATAAAAATATCGTTGCAAGGTGATCTAATATATCTGACCTTGTCTCAACGTTTTCCTGAAACCTTTGTCATTCATAAGACAATCATTAACTAGATATAAGTTTAAAAGATGAAGTTACAAGATACTTCAATATACTTATATCCTTTCCGAATACTACTTGAACTACCACCGTTCAATGTATAAATAGTTCATCCCATAGATTAAGCTACGAGACAAAACTTGTATAAAATCAATCTTTAAAATATCATCAAAATAAAATGAAGTTACGAGATACTTCATTTGATGCAAACATCATTTTGAAAACTTGACCCTGCCAACACTCAACAATCGCCCAACCGTAGCCTTTCTATCGAAGTGCTCTGGGTAGTGTTGCAGAAATATCCAATTGGATGATGAACTCATTACGGGAGTTTACCGCGCCAGGAAGACCACTTACGATGATCAGTCGTAGTAGTGCAACCCCACCATTTTCTACATGTAGAGGAGAACCTGTCGAATTTACTTGTCAACCGAACAGTGGACTCCTAAGGAATGTACCGTCTTGCGGAACTTCCAGGCCATTCGGGCCAATATAATAAGGCTGGGCCGGCGCCACTCGACCACTTACGCCACTCCTAGTTCAGATGAAATCCATGACTCTGAAACGTAAAGCTCGTCCCCTCTTTCCCCAAGTAGAAACTTGTTGATACGGCTCCACCAAGAAGTCGTATCTAGTTGGAAAGGAAAACTCACCGATATTTCCCAGGCGATGCCTGTTAATGGATTAACTTATTCCAAGAATTTTACTTCCCGAGTATTGGGTAAGTAATCAAAAACTCTTTTATCAAAATAGCAACCTCGTTGCGAATATAAAACACACCACAGAGCCGGATCCCTCAGGTTTTGAGCGAATATTCAAATCCCCTTTGAAAGGAAGATCTTAAATATAAAATGAGTTTTGGGATCCGCTCTAACTTTTAAAATCCTTTTGAAGACTCGCAAAACATTTTTAGGAATGTTTGGAGTGATGCTGATTTACTAAAATAAATCAGTCCCGATATATTAGGAAATATCTGAATATTATTATTTAAATAATATCCTCATAAAGAATAATCTTTATAAAAATAATTGAAGTAGAAGTTTTAAAACTTATACTTGCAATGAATATTAAATAACCAAAGATATACTTATACGAAAGTACTATCTTTATTTGAATAATCAAAAGTGAGTTTGATTATCGACACATTATTCCTTAATAAAATAAAGAATAATAATTAGTAAATAATCGGAGTCATAAGTCCTCGAATGAATATTCAAATAATAATATTCATTAATAAAATAAACGGAGTCATAAGCCCTCGAATGAATATTCAAAATAATATTCAATAATAAAATCAACGGAGTCATAAACCCTCGAATGAATATTCAAAATAATATTCAATAATAAAATAAACGGGGTCATAAGCCCTCGAATGAATATTCAAAATAATATTCAATAATAAAATAAACGGGGTCATAAGCCTTCGAATGAATATTCAAAATAATATTCATTAATAAAATAAGGTTATCGAATAAACCTTATTTGATTCATAGTTTTAAAAACTATTCATATATATATATATATATATAAATATATATATATATATATTATACTCGGGAGCATCGACTCCCGGTTTTAGAAAAAAGTTCACCTTTGGGTCCCCTATACTAAGGGTATATGCAAATTACCGCTTATCTCTAGCATAGGTGTTATCAACTGAATCAACAGATATATGTATCAAGAATACGAAACAGGCATGCATATATACCATATCACATGCTATAATATATCACAAGAATTTGCTAATTAACCATCATGCATCTATCACAAGAGAATGCATATACATATGTATACATCACAACAACAGTATAACGGATAGAAAACTTGCCTGAGTGCTCCCGGATAGACTTAAGCTTAGAGTGGGTCCGATAACCTATGAACAACAACATAAGTCGGAATTAAACCCCGGTCGCTTATGAAACTAGACTTTAACCATTTAGAGTCCTAACGTTCGCTTTCGCGCTTAACGATTCACTTAAGTCGCTCGAGTACCCTCGGCTCCACCATTTTTAATAAATTAACCATTGAGGGTTTTAAGGCAATTCTTTCGCGAGTACCTTACCAACTGCCTAATCCACTTTACATAAATGTTTCATACCCCAATTAGTCATTTAAGGTCCTTAACCAAGGTTTCAAAGTAAGGCGAGGGGTAATGGTTCGGTCGCGAAACACCGTTACTTAAAACGGTCGTTTCTCCTAAACCGTACATCGGATTCAAGCGTACCACATATCAAAACGAAGCTCGTAACATTAATTATCTAAACATGGCAATTGTCAAAACCTAACAGTGATTTCAAGGGTTCTGATGTTAATAACAAAAACAGCCTACGGTAAATGGGGCATTACGACGACTATGTTTACGCGATTACCCAAATTTAAACCACTCCAAATCAACTCACAATCAACCCACAATCACAACCCAATCAAAACTCCATCCATACTTCACCATAAAAGCCCCAACAACTCAACATTATCAATTTATACTATTCTTAAACATGAATTTAAACTACACTTAAGTTCATTAATCAACAATCCAAGAATTACCACTCCAAAAACTTCACAAAACCAACTAATCTCTACATTCACAACAAACAAGCCTCTCATGAATTATAACAACAAAACTAAACCTAATTAATCAAATAAAGTTAGGGTTTGGAGGGGTTATACCTTCCTTGGACAGTGGAGAATCAAGTAATTAGCTTGGAATCACCCTTAAAAGTCCTTATCCAAGCTTAATCTAAACAAAACTTCAAGAACAAAAATTTTAGTTCTTGAAAAACACTATTCACCATCTTCTTCCATGATTTTTAGGAAGAGATTGTGAATGATTTAGGAGCTCAAACTTGTAGGATAGCTATATCTATGCATAAGGAGTCTTGGATAATTACCTTGCTAATTAACAAAGCTTGGAACTAGGATTTTGATTTTCTTATCCTTGAAAATGAAGGAAAGCCGAGAGCTTGATGAAGAAAATGGAGTGTTTTGTGTTTTTTGATTTATTTTCTTGGTTGCTAGCTTTTGTTTTTGATTAATTACCTTTTTACCCATGAAAAATTGTGTGGTTATTAATCAACCACACCTCCTTCCCTTATGTCATGCTTATGTCACCTTTCCTATGTCATCTTGTTGGTTTGATGACATCATCATCCCTAACCTCTTTGATTAACTCTTAATTGCTTGCCTAATGACCACTGATCTGTTATACGGTTCGCTTAACTTTCGTTCTCGTTTATCGTTTGAGGGATCATACCCGGGATCTTATTACTTGGGTTCCCTTAACCTTTCTCAATACATTATATTCCTTTCATGATCCTCTCTTATAATCTTTGAATTTAAATCCTTTTTATTCTGTTACCTTATACTCAATTCTTTCTGTATCTGGTAGATTTTCGGGAAAAATCAAAGTGTTCGGATTTGGATTCTGACGATCTTTACATACACTTATATACCACATAGAGTACAAATAATATCCCAGAAGATCAATAAAAGAACCCCTACATAGTGTGGCATGAAAAGTTTTCTTATTCAGCATAATCAGCAAAACACTATTCATAAGGGTTTCCAAAAATTTCAAAAAAAATTGGGGTTATTACATCTACTGAATTATATCACCTGCGTGCTATACTCAAATCTCTCACTAAAGAAAACAGTAAAATCAAATAGAATAATGTGTTTTTAAGTGAAAGAAATAATGTGCTAGAGACTCAATTTATTGAGTTTGAAAAATTTAAATTAGAATGCAAGGTTGCTAAGGATGAACTAACAGAATCCTTAAAGAAAGAAGAGATTTTTAAGGAAGCAGCTTGAGCGAGAATAAGAAGTAATTAAAGCATGAAAATTATCTAGAGATGTTCATGCTCAAATTACTAAAGGTCAAGGTATAGAATCCTTTTGTGATGCTGCCTGGAAAAAGAGCAAAGAGAAGCTTGATTCAAATATGGTTGAAGGACTCTTTACAGATGTGGACTCGACGGATGATGAAAATCATCTGTCGGATTATCAAAAGGATTATCCGTCGAGAGACAAGGAGCCACATCTGTTGGCTGTGAGTAAACCAGTTAGCAGAGCTAAGTTAGTTAAATTGAATGAGAAATATGGATCAGTTTCCAAAAAATTTGTTCTAGGAGAATCAAGTCAAGTTAGAAAAGAAAAGAAAACTAATGTTGGTCATATGTCTATTAAGCAATTGAAAGACAGACTGGAAAGGATTGAGGTTAAAACAGAAGCTAAAAGGAAAAACAATAGAAATGGGAAGGTCGGGATTAACAAACATAACAACTACACACCAGATAAATATGCACCAAGAAAAATCTGTGTTAAGTGTGGTAGTGTTAATCATTTGTTTGTTAATTGCAAGCTTGCTATGCCTACTCCCATATCTGTATCTTCTTCTTTTTCCAACATGACTGCCATATCTGCAATGCCTATGAGTGTTATGCCTGCTCAGAATATGAATGTACAATTTGCTAATATGCCATTTGCACATAATCCTTATTATGCTGCATTTAGTATGCCACAAATGCCATTTAGCATGCCTTACTGGAATAACATGTTTGCAAATAGCGTGCCTTTTCATGTAAACCAAAATGTGCATGATAATTCTGTTTCAATGATTGGTTTCAAAGGTCCAACTCAAATGATTAAGGATGAATCTAAGATCCCCAAATCAAATGAGGTCAAGCCTAAGAAACCAAAGAAAAGGCTAACAAGGAAGTACCCAAGGAAACTTGGGTACCAAAATTAACTTGATTTGGTTTTGATGTGTGCAGGGAAATAGAAAGAATCTTTGGTTTTTAGACAGTGGTTGCTCAAGGCACATAACTGAAGATTCTACCTTGCTCACTGAGTTCAAGAAAAGAGCTGGACCAAGTATCACTTTTGGAGATGACAACAAGGGTTATACTGTGGGATATGGCTTGATCTTAAAGGATAATGTCATCATTGAAAAGGTTTCCCTAGTGGATGGACTCAAGCATAATTTGTTGAGTATCAGCTAGCTTTGTGATAAGGGCAACTCAGTCACTTTTAATTTTAAATCCTGTGTTGTGACCAACAAGAAGAGCAACAAAGTGGTTCTCACTGGAGTGAGAAAAGGAAATGTGTATCTAGATCACATCAACTCATCAAATGCAGAATCTGTCACTTGTCTTCTCAGTAAAGCAAGTCAAGATGATAGTTGGCTATGGCACAAGAAGTTGTCCCATCTAAACTTCAAGACCCTGAATGAGTTAGTAAAGAAAGAATTGGTTAGAGGTATTCCTCAAGTGGAGTTTACTAAGGATGGATTGTGTGATGCCTGCCAGAAAGGAAAGCAGATTAAAGCATCATTCAGAAAGAAGCTTGACTCAACAATTGAAGAACCTTTGCAACTGTTGCACATGGATCTGTTTGGTCCAGTCAATGTGTTGTCCATCTCAGGGAAAAGAAATTTCCTAGTAATTGTAGATGATTTCTCAAAGTTCTCTTGGACATATTTTCTAAAATCCAAAGATGAAGCTAGTGAAATCATCATAATCACATAAGGCAAGTCAACAATCATCCTCGCCTCAAAGTAAGAAGAATCAGGAGTGACAATGAAACTGAGTTCAAGAATTCTGTGATGAGATCATTTTATGAAGATAATGGGATCATGCATGAATTTTATGTAGCTAGAACTCCACAACAAAATGGAGTAGTGGAAAGGAAAAATAGATCTCTCATTGAAGCTGCAAGGACAATGCTAGAAGAATCAAAGTTACCTACATACTTTTGGGCTGAAGCTGTGAATACTGCATGCTACACCCAGAATATTTCTTTGATCAATCAAGCAAATTGCATGACACCCTACCAATTGTTCAAGAATAGGAAGCCAACTCTAAATTTCTTACATGTCTTTGGCTGCAAATGCTACATCTTAAGGAATCAAACTGATCAACATGGAAAGTTTGATGCCAAAGCAGTTGAAGGAATTTTTGTTGGATATGTTGTGCGAAAAGCATATAGAGTCTACAATATAAGAACCAACATTGTTATGGAATCTATACATGTTGTGTTTTATGATAAAAAGATTGAAGGTCTGCAAGATGGAGATTTCCATGTAAGCCTCAAATTTGATAATGTTGAGATGGTTAGTGATGACAGTGATGATGAAAGTGATCAAGACATAGTGGATAAGGATAATGCAGAAAAATCTATAACTAATGAAGCATATAATTCAACATTCATTGAGTTACAAAATGCTTCATCCGTCGGTAGACAATCTGCTTCATCCATCGGTAGACAATCAGTTTCATCTGTCGAGATACAAAATGCATCGTCCGTCGGAATAATGTGAGAAGCTGAGAGTCAAGACAGATCACTTACAGAAAGAATCCTTTCTTCAAATTAAAGATTTACTAACTCAGGGGGAGTTTTTTATAATCAAAACTCAGTCACACATCAAGACAACAATGAGGCCTCTTCATCAAGAGCTAATCTACCACAATAAAGAAAATGGACTAGAGATCACCCTTTGGAGCTGATTATTGGTGATGCATCTTCTAGAGTTCAAACAAGGAAAACTACTCAAGAAGAATGTTTGTAGTAGCTTTCTTTCTAAGGAAGAACCAAAGAAGGTAGAAGAAGCTCTGTTGGATCCTGATTGGGTTTTAGCTATGCAGGAGGAGCTAAACCAATTTGAAAGGAACAAGGTATGGAAGCTGGTACCCAAGCCTAAAGGAAAGAATCCAATTAATGCCAAGTGGGTTTTCAAAAACAAGATGGATGAAAATGGCATAGTTTTCAGGAACAAATCAAGATTGGTTACTAAAGGCTACTGTCAACAAGGAATAGATTTTGATGAAACTTTTGCTCCTGTTGCAAGACTTGAAGCCATTAGAATTTTCTTAGCCTATGCAGCCCATGCCAATTTGAAAGTCTATCAAATGGATGTCAAAAGTGCCTTTCTGAATGGAGATTTGGAGGAGGAAGTCTATGTCAGTCAGCCTCCTGGTTTTGAAGATCCAAATTTTCCAGAATATGTCTACTATCTTTTGAAAGCACTTTATGAATTGAATCAAGCACCTAGAGCCTGGTATGATACTTTGTCAAAGTTTTTCTTAGAAAATCACTTCACAAGAGACCTGTTGACAAAACTTTATTCTTTAGAAATGTTAATGGTTCTAGTATACTTGTATAAATTTATGTAAATGATATTATATTTGTCTCTACAGTTGAAAAACTTTGCAAAAAGTTTGCCAAATTGATGCAAAGTAAGTATGAAATGAGCATGATGGGAGAACTAACTTACTTTCTTGGTTTACAAGTTAAGCAAGTTAGTGATGGAATATTCATTAGTCAAACCAAATATATTTATGATCTTTTAAAGAAGTTTGATCTAATGGATTGCACATCTGCAAAAACTCCCATGGCCACTGCAACTAAACTTGAATTAAACACTACTGAAAAGTCTGTGGATATTTCAAGTTATAGGGGCATGGTTGGTTCACTTCTGTACTTAACAGCTAGTAGGCCAGATATAATGTTTGCTACTTGTCTTTGTGCTATATTTCAGGCTGATTTTAGAGAATCTCACTTAGTAGCTATTAAGAGAATTTTCAGATATCTCAAGGGAACACCAAAACTTGGCATTTGGTACCCTAGACATTCTGGTTTTGATCTAACTGGTTATTCAGATGCAGATTATGCACGTTGTAAAATTGATAGAAAAAGTACAACAGGAACCTGTCAATTTCTAGGAAACAAGCTTGTGTCCTGGTTCAGTAAAAAGCAAAATTCAGTTTCTACTTCTACAGCTGAAGCTGAATATATTGTTGCTGGTAGTTGTTGTACAAAGATTTTATGGATGAAAAAACAACTGTTGGACTATGGTCTATAAGTGGACAAAATTCCTATTTTCTGTGATAACACAAGTGCAATTGCCATCACTAAAAATCCAGTACAATATTTAAGAACAAAGCACATAGACATCAAGTGCCACTTCATTAGGGAGCATGTGATGAATGGTACTGTGGAATTTCATTTTGTTCCAATTGAAAAGCAGCTTGCAGATATCTTTACCAAGCCACTTGATGAATCCACCTTTACTAGGTTGGTAAGTGAGTTAGGTATGCTAAATTATTCTTAGATTATTTCTGATAATTTTGCAAGTTGTGATGCTGCCAGAAACTTAATTGATTTTTCTATTTTAGATGAAATTTTGGCTAAGTCAAAATTTACATCTCGACGAATGCTCATTATCCATCGAGTTTGATCATCCGTCGAAATAGAATAGCTTAGTAAAAATCAATTACTTTTCTGGATTATTTTATACTTGACGGATAATTGCTTTATTCTCATCCATCGAATTGTCTATATCTTAGCCGTTAAAAGTACTGAACATTATCCATCGGATATACTTACAGTCTGTAAGTATGTCACGACAGATAATTGACAGAATTTTGATAGTTTATTTTATTTTTAAACGGCTATTTTTGGCAATTTTGATTGGGTCTTTAATTTTTAACTTTAATTTTTATTCCATTTTAATCTGAAAATACAAAAAAGCCTCAATTCAAATTTCTTTTAACTTTTATCATTCTCGATTGCAACTAACTGCTATATTCTTCCTCAAAGCAAAATCTTTTCTCTCTCATTGCAAATTTCCTCACTTTAACAATAGCACTAGTAGTCAAAATCATGTCTCAGTCAGGGTTCATCTATGAGAAGAACAACTTCACTGCTCTTGTGAACAAAGAAATTCCTGCATCTGAAGATTTTCTCAAAATGATGGACTTTGTGAAAGGATGCAA
Source organism: Apium graveolens (assembly GCF_009905375.1). NCBI lineage: Eukaryota > Viridiplantae > Streptophyta > Magnoliopsida > Apiales > Apiaceae > Apium > Apium graveolens. The sequence continues at coordinate 61,294,117 of NC_133654.1, read as the reverse complement.
ACTCAGTTATGCCATGCTAAAATCACCCACAATCTACTGTGAAGTTGTGGAGGAGATATGGACAACTGCTGTGTACCAGTCTACTGACAAAACCATAACTTTCACTCTTAAAGGTAAGCAATTCTGCATTAACAGTGATGTAATTCAAGCATGCTTTAAGATTCCTGAGAACACTACTACTGAACCATACTCTGATGCTAACTTAGTTACCATGCTTAATTCTATTGGCTATGGCCTTCCTACCACTAAGTTAAGTGAGATTAGAAGGCTAGGTCTTAGAAAATAGTGGAGTTATTTGTGTGATATAATTATCGACGTGTTTTATGGTAAGATAAGTAATTTTGATTTTGTCAACACTATCATGCTTAACATGATTTATATGCTAGTTACTGATAAGTACTTTAATTTCAGTGACATGATCATGTTTGATTTAGGTTACAAATTAGGGGAAATTAAAAAGAGAGCTAGAAATGTCTATTATGCTAGAAATGTCTATTATGCTAGATTCTTTATGATTCTTGCTAACCATTTTATTGAGGATATTGTTACTGAGAACCCAACCAATCAACTGGATTGTTGGGTTCAAGAAAGAAGAGTGATTGCAGATCATAACAGAGCAAGCCATCACAATGAGGTGCCCCTTTTCTATTTTCCAATCATGGAGGGCCCTCAGGTAAGTGAGGTAAGCACCACTGTCTCTACTATTTCTTCCTCCCAAATTTCTTTGCCTTTGAGTGTGGCTATGACATCTGTTTTAATGACCCAACAGATGCCTACCCAAGCCACCAAAACAAAAACTTCAAAATCCAAAACAAAGAAAACACCCTCTGGTTTCTCTCAAAAGAAACCAGTTGCAAAATATACCAAAACTAAATAGGGGAGTGTGAAGGGTGGTAAGGTAGGTGAGGGACAGGGTGAATATCAAAGAAACCCCAAGAATAAGGATGGAGAGGTAAGTGTACCCAAGCCTAGCCACACCACAGTTTCCTAATAAACTGTGGTGATTTATAAGGAATTAAGCATAACTCTATTTGCATCCTCCCAAAAGGATGTTACTATTGAAACAAGCTCCCAACCAGGAGCACAGGCCAAGAGGGTAAGAGACACAAGCTCACCCCAAACTTATGCCTGAAAGAATAGATCCAAACCCATTGGGGATGCACAGGGAACACACACAGTGCAAACTGAAGCTAAAGACTCAGTCACTGTGCCATCTCAAATTCAGATTGATGTGGCTCTAATAAATGTGGGGTCACAGCCAAAATCCTTAATCATAGAAGCACCACAAACACCAAACTCTCCCATAAATTCTCTGGATATGGATAAGATCAACACATCAATTCCTGATTCCCCTTCTTTAACTCTGTTGGGGAAGCCAAAATCTAGTGCAAGTGAGCATCATCTTTTAGATAATTTGTTGGCTCACTTGCCAATTCTTTCAGGAACTGTTGAAACATCTGTGCCCAAGTTTTCATCAATCTACACAAAGTCCACAATAATTTCCACTCCAAACTCATTCATTTCTTCTATTCTGATGGATATTGTTCATCCGTCGGCTCGTGATTGTATCCCGATGGATGTGCCTAACAGCAGTCATCCGTCAGCTATCCTAACTACTACCCCGACGGATGTTCCTCATCCATCGATACTTTCTACACAGACTAAAATTTCAACAATTGTTACAAGTATAGATGAGTTATTAGTTATAAAATCACTCTTAGGACTGGGGGAAGGGAGTGAAATGAGTGAGAGGCTGAGTTGCACTCAGGCAAAAGGGGAGAAAAAGAGTGAACAAATGCAGCTATTTCTTCCAGCTTGGCAAAAGAGAGTGAAAGGAGTTCCACCTTAGTAGGTGAAGGTGAGGGTGTGAGGGTGGTGAGCCAAGGGGAGCCCTTGATGCAAGAACAGAGAGAAAATGAGAGAAAAGCACGTACAACTGAATGGGAAGAGCCCAGTGTAAGTGAGTTAATGGATGTCAATGAGGCTGACAAGAGACAGCTAATTTAACAAGAATATCAAGTTGTTTTAGACTCTGTTTCTTTTGAAGCTGAGGCATTTACTCACCCTGTGTTAGCATATCAAGTTCTAGCTGAACAGGACAATGAGGCTGCAGAAAAGATGCTTAACTTGGTGCATACAACTGCTTCAATGCAAAGAGCAAAGGATGCCATCACAGCCATGTCACCTAAAGTTGGTGATGATGTTGACTATGGAACTGGTGAGTCTATAATGTTCTTTGAAGATGAAGATGGTGATGAAGAAGAGTTCATGGACATAGGGGGAGAAGCAGGCCCTAGCTCTAGATCAAACATTCCACCTTGGGTATTTTCTAAAGAGTGTGATGAGCAACATTTCAAGATAACTCTTTTTCACATCATTCAACAGACACACACTGCTCTTCAAGCCACTACTAATGCTAGCACCAAGAAGCTTCTACAAGTACACCTCAACTCTCTACAACTACATCAAATACAAGCTCTTCAACATAATCAAGATGTCACTTCAATCAAAACAGAGATTGACCAAGTCAAAAAGGATGTCTCTGAAAGATTGGATGCTAAATTTTCAGTACAACAGTGCTTGACATCAACAGGCAGTTGAGGAAGAATTCTAATCTTGCAACTAAAGTGGATTCCCTGGACACTAGACTGAAAGCAGTAAAATCCTCTCTCACAGCTATTCATCTGCATCAAGCACAGCAAACTCAGTTGCTTCAAAAGCTGGTGGCTGCACAAACTTCTACCTCCACTCTACTCGATGATAACAAAAAGGGGGGAAATTACATTACCAAAGCCACCAGTATTGGGCAGCATCAATCTGATCCAAATAGCAGCGGCTAAGCTTGATTCAAAGACAAATCTCAAGATGCTTGATGTTGCAGACAAGATCTTTCATCACTACTCACAAGTCAAGCAAATCTCTGTGAATGAAATGGGTCTAGGTAGCTTAGAAAAGGGCCAACCTTCATGCATCAAGTCTCCAAAGGCCAATCTAGTTTTGAAGCCTAAAATGAACTATCCAAAGTTCTCAGACAAAAATCCTGTAGATCTTATGTTTGAGACACCCAGGCCAGATGAAAAGAAGCTGTTGGCAAGGTCAATTGCATTTTTCAAAGATCCAACTGATTCAGTGTTGAAAAGAAGAATTGCTAAGATCTACATAAATGGTAAGGAAATCTGTGTGGTGGCTCGACACCCTCAGTTTGTAGAAGCCAATGATGAATAAAAGGAAAGAATTAAGTAAGAAAAGAAGCAGGTTGCTTTAGATACTAAAAAGCTCAAACAAAAGAAGAAGCAAGCTACTATCTTGTCCAAACTTCAAGCTGTGAAAACTCCAACTGAGATTTCTGAGAAACCACCTGTGATTACTGAAGCTCAAGATCAGAAAATGCTAAATGAACCCCAACAGACAAAGAAACCAAGATACAATCAAAGAATCAAAAGAAAATTGGACTTCAGTGATGAGGAAATGGAAGACTACATTCCCAAATAGTTTACTTCTACAACTCAAACATCCAAACTCACAGTGGTGCAAGAGGAATTCAAGGTGGATCCAATAAAGAACTTTCATGGTGAGCCTATAATTCCCAAGGATGAGCTAATAGATTGGGAAAGTTTGCTAATTCCTGAACTCAATTTACCTGTCTTCAATAAGCCAAAGTGAACAAAGTCTAGAGCAATCAAGAAGGTCAATCCTGTGACTCTCAGAACTAAAACCTTAGCCAAAACTTAACCAACTGTCAACAAGGGAGATCTACTCTATATATGTGACATCAAGGAATTTTCAGATATAAATCTCTACTTGGATGAATTGGAAGAGGTAAGAGGAATTGATGCTCACAGACATCTTCCTGAGAGACTAGTGTTCAAGTATAAGGGAGGGAGAGAAATCACATGACCTCTTCACATGATTCTTCAAGAAAGCTGCTCTGTACTGATAAAGGTCTTCTCATCCTTCAAGAATGTAATAACCCCAATTTTTGGAAAATTTTGAAACCCTTATGAATAGTGTTTTTGCTGAATGAGAAAACTTTTCATGCCACACTATGTAAGGGTTCTGTTATTCCTAGTGGACTAACAATGAGATTTACAGAAGGGGGGTTGAATGTAAATCTCAAAACTTTTTCAAGTTTTGAGCAGTTTTAAAGGCTTTGTGTTCAAGATAAACAAGTGTGTGAATTGCTTTAAGCTAATACAGACAGATATATATTCAAGCACTAATATAAAGAACACAACAGACCTTAAAAACTTTTCTGGGGGATTATTGTTCCACCAGAGATGGTATTTCAGAAAATCTGTGATTTTAGATGTTGATCACAGCTGCATCCTAGTACAAACTAGATAATTTTTCTCTCAAGATTTTTCTAAACAACACTGGAAAAATTCTTCTCTAATTACTAGCTGCTACTTGGTTTATATATCACCAAGTGTACAAGTGAAGACAAAGATAAAAATACAATATTAAAATAAGTTCTCCACTTGTTTCTTCTCCATATCACTCAAGTACTTTGTTAACAATTGCCTCTTTGTACTAGAGTAGAACGGCTACTTTTTATGGTGTTCCTGAAATTAGGCTTCCACATTTCAGTTATCTCTGTCAACCCATGTGCCTCTGTCTGCTGTTACAACTACCACTTATCAACTGATATTTAACAGAACATCCGTTGAAGCCTTTATCCGTTGATGGCTTTATCCGTAGATGTGTTAGCAGTTGAAGCTCTATCCGTTGAAGCTTTAGAGACATCCGTTGAAGCTTTGTTTCTCATCCGTTGAAGGTCTTTAAGATATCCGTTGATACCACTTCATTTATACAAAATTACAAGGCATGAAATATTTACAATTGGCCTTCCTATTTGCATATCTTCTAGTAGTCAACATGACTTATATTTTCTCTCAACTTCTAAGAATTATATCTTAAATACAGATACTGAAATATGCTACAACACTAGACTTATTTCTAAGTAAAGCTGCACCATCAACGGATAGCCAAAGTGGTCTTATCCGTTGAGGCTACAAACACTAAACTTCTACTTAAGTGTTTTGTTAAACATATCATCAAACTAATGCACATATATTCATAACAATCTCCCCCTATTTATGTCTATAAGAATTGTAGACATAAATTCAGGGTTAACTTGATGATAACAAAACACTTAACAAATATATGAATTGAAACTAAGTAGAAATTTAGAAGTGCTGCAAAAGTGTATGTACTAGAAGGTAATTGAAGATTTACAGAATTTCCAAGGGTGCTCCTCTAGTCTGAGCAAATCATCTTTTTCTTCTTTGTTCCCTTATTTTCTTTCCTAGCCCTTTATCATTTTCCTCAATTTGGAGTTGGAGTTGTCTGTAGAATTCAGCTTCATCTTCATCACTGATATCCAACTTAGATTGCATTTCCTTGAGAGTTTCATTGCTGGCAATCTTGAGTTGGTCTTCAAGTCTGAAAAATCTTCTGACTCCTTTATCATCTCTAAATTCCATCAACCAATGAGGTGATTTGTGGATTGTAATTCCCCTTTCTTGAATGAGTAAAGTTCTGGGCAAAGCATTGGGCTCCCTCCAAGTTTTCCTTATGTTGGCAATCTTGTTGAGAATTTCAGTCTTGGCAGTCCTGGTAAAGCCAGAATCCTTTTGTATGGCTGAAAAGACTCTGATCAAGGTAGAGTAGCCTTCATTCAGAATCCTGTAGAGAGGCCATGTTCTTTCCCCAGCTCCTTTGTATCTGAACACCAATCTCTCTGGTAGCTGTCTGTAGGCAGCTATTCCCCTTACATCCTCCAGCTCATCCAGATAGAGTTCAATGTCTGAAATTTCTTTTATGTCACAGATGTGAACATAATCATCTTTAGAAATGGGTGGCTTAGGCTTAGGTTTTTATTTTTGAGTGAATTTCTTAGAGGTTAGGGGAGGTGTAGATTTGGATTTTCTTTTCTGTTTCTTTGGTAGTGGAAGAGTGGTTAAAAAGGTAGGCAATTTGATGGTGTCCCAATCAATAGGTTCCTCTTTTAGGATGATTAGTTCACCATGGATGTTTATAGTGGGATCAGCAACACAAGGTTCAGGTATGGAAGGTAGTGGTTTAGATATTGATTTAGTTTCTTCAGTGTTATCTTCACTCCTTCTATGTGCCTTGGCCTTTCTTCTGTTTCCCTTCCGTCATTCCTCTCTTTCCTCCATACTCTCACCAAATATACTCCCAAAAACCTCATCTAGGTTTGCAATCTTGTTTTCACCCCTGACTTCAATTCCTTTCTCTCCTTTTGCTTGACTTGACTTTAGTTGTTGTTCAAGCTTTGCTTGTGCTCTTTTATCAGCCTTGAGTTTTTCAGCTTCTTTCTTCAACCTTTTGGTTTCTTCCCTCTTGGCCTTTGGAAATTTGGGATGTCCTTGCATCACACAGATACTTTTTCCCTCTCTAAAGATAATGGCCATTTTCATTCTTTCAACTATGTTCTTGGTCTCCTTGTACTTTATGATGTTAGCACCCAAAACTTTGTCTTCATCAGGCTTTGGAAGAGGAAAGTCCACTTCTTTCATCTGAGCAAAGTCTAGGGGGTTCTTTGTGGAGTCCTTGCTGGATCTAGTGTTGGGCTTGAGAACTATAGGTTTTAGATTCTTGAAAGAAGTCTCTCCAACCTTATTCCTCCTTTCTGGCTTGTGCTCCATAATGATTGGTTCAACCTTTGTGCTATGTTTCACAGATATTGATTTATCTTGTATTGAGCCAAACATTTGTTGCACCCTTTCATCAATTCTCCTCCTTTGCTCTTTCACTTGAATTTCAGCTGCTGCTAGCTGTATTAGGTCAATTCCATCAGGCTTTCCTTTGATTTGCATAATTGGAGAAGTAGTGATGGAAGGAATTAGCACTTTAGATATCTGGATTTTTGTAGATGGCTCTCCTTCCCCTTCCCTTTTTCTCTCCCCCTTTTTGTTATCATCAAGGAGAGGGGTCAAGCCTTGTGCCTTTGCCAGCTGCATAAGTAGACTTGTTTGAGATTGTTGGTTGTGAAGAATGCTGGCCACATAATTTTCAATAACTTGGACTCTGTCTTCTAACTTAGCCATCCTCTTTTCAGTATTTGAATCCTTTTTCAATCTCAACAATAAGTCCTTCATTGTACCATAGGGCATGACTGAATCCAATTTTTCAGAATTGTAGGATTTCAAGTCAGCAATATCCTTCTTGAGTTCATCCACACTCTGATTCTGGCTTACTTGCTACAACTTCATGAGATGCAGTGAGTCCAGGTGAGCTGTAAGGATTGCCTTGGTACCAGCATGTGAAGTTTTCTGAATGGCCTGTTGGATAGTACTGATTTGTTTGACTAAGGAGACATTGAATTGCCCTGGTGTAGACTCCTTTGTCAAGGCCCATTCAGGTAAATTTGGAATAGAACTAGGGCTTTCATCTCCCCCTAAGTTCATGCTTCCATCAAAAGAAACAGAGTCATCATCATCAGAATTTACTCCAAATTCCTCAGATGACTCACCAGCTGTAGAAGGCATCTTGTTAATAGCAGCTTTATCCCTTTGAAGAGATTATGTTGTATGTACTAGATGTGGTGTCTTTTCTGCCTCCTCATTGCCCTGAGCAGCCAACAACTGATAGGCTGACACAGGATGAGTAAAAGTGTCAGCATCCAAGGAAATGTTATCAATTACAGCTTTGTAATGTTGCTGAAATTGTCTTTCCTTTTCAGCATCATCCACAATCATTGACTCACTAGCAATGGCTGGATCCACCCTTATATCTGCTGTACCTGCCTTTCTCTCTTTTTCTCTATATTCTTGCATCAGGGGCTCCCCCTGGCTCACACTCCTCACACCCTCACCTTCAACTACTAAGGTGGTACTCCTCTCACTTACTTTTGCCATGCTGGAAGAAATAGCATGCTTATTTGAGCTCTCAATCTCTCCTTTTGCCTGGGAGCAACCCAGCCTCTCACTCAAATTGTCACTCCCTTCCCTCAGTCCTAAAAGTGATTGTACAGTAATCATGTCTTCTACACTTGGAATTGTTTTAGTTGAGTGTGTAGAGACTATCAACGGATATGGAATAGCCGTTGAAGGTGACACTGATGGTATCAACGGATAACTGCTGTTAAGCTTATCCGTTGAAGAACAACCACTTGTCAACGGATGAGTGATATCCGTTGAAGAAGGAAAAGAAGTAGAAATTGAAAGTGATATAACTGTTGAATCTGTGTGGATTGATTTGAGTTTTGGTGACACAGATCCTTCAATTACATCTGAAAGAATTTGCGGGTGATCCAACAAATCATCTAAAAGATGATGATCACCTGTATTTAAGTGGGGCTCCTCCCTGAGTTGTAAAGAGGGAGAATCAGGAATTGATGGGAATAACATATCCACATCCAGAGATGGTGATGAAGTGTGTGGTGATTGATGTGTGTGAATTGTGAGAGAATGGGGCTGTGACTCCATATTTGTTGGAGCCACATCAAACTGAGTTTGAGAAGTCATAGATACAGATGGATGTATCTGTTCAGTGTGTGCACCCTGTGTAGAAGATTGGGTTCTAGCCCTCTTTCTTCTAATAAAAGCTTTTGTTGGCGAGTGTTTGGCTTCAGTGTCCCTCCCTCGTTTGTTCTGTGTTCCTGGTTGGGAACTATTTTCAATAGTTACATCCTTTTAGGAGGATGCAGCTAGGGATATGCTAGTTACCTTTTCAACCACCACAGCTTTTTGAGAAACTGTGGCTTGGCTAGCTTGGGAAACACTTATCTCTCCTTCCTTATCCTGGGGGTTTCTTTGATGTTCACCCCTCCCCTCACCACTCACACCCTGTTCACTCCCCTCAGGGTTAAGGGTAGGTGTTACAACTATTGTCTTTTGAGAAACAACAGAGGTGGTTTTCTTTGTCTTTGATTTTGAAAGTTTAGTTTTGGTGACCTTGGTAGGAATCTGTTGGGGCATTGTCACAGATTCCACGGGCACACTAGAAGATAAAGAAATAGAGGGGTTGGAAGAAGTAGGAGTTGTAGAGACAATTACCTCACTTACCTGAGGTGCATCCATGATTGGTAAATATACCAATGGTACACTGCTGTTGAGATCCATTCTCAATAAATCTGCAAGAACTCTTTTCTCTTGTGCCCAGCACTTGAGTTTGTTATTCTCATTGGTTATGACCAAACCTTCAGCAACATGGTTAGCCAATAACATAAAGAATCTAGCATAATAGATGTTATTAGGTCTATTAGCTTTGTTACCTAATCTAGTATCCAATTCTAGCATAACATAATTGCTAAAGTTAAAATACCTATCAGAAACAAGCATATAGAGCATATTAACAAGAGATGAAGTTATGGCATCAAAATTACTAATTTTCCCAGAGAAAACCTTGATAAAGGCATCCCCAAGAAAACTCCATTCTTTCCTAAGGCCTTTTCTTTTAATGCTCCCTAAACTAGCAGAGTTAAGAGAATAACCTATGGAATCTAACATGCTGGATACATCATTATCAGTGTGTGGTGTCATGGCATTGTTCTCAGGCAATTTAAAACATGCTTGTAAATCATCACAGTTAACACAGTGATTTTTACCTTTGAGAGTGAAGGAGATGGTCATATCTATGGAGTTGAACTCAGCAGTTGTCCAAATCTCCTCAACTACTTCACAGTAAATCGTTGGGGCTTCCAGCATTGCATAGCTAAGTTTACAGTTTTTGATGAAGTCCATCATTTTGTGATAATCTGAGTGGGCTTCATTCTTTGCTACCAAAGCTATGAAATTGTTCTTCTCATAGATGAACCCAGATTGAGACATAATTTTTACTACTGGTGCCATTGTTGTAAGTAGAAGTTGCAGAGAATAACTTGAAGGATTTGCAGAGAGAAAATGGTAAAAGCTTTGAAATTTCAAGAAAGCGTAAAGTAAAAATGAAAAATCTGAAGGGCTTATATACTTTCTCAAATTAAAAGGTATAAATAAAAGATTAAACAATAAATATATGTTAGTGAATTTCAGCCGTTTAAGAATAAACTGTAAGTATTCTAAAAACTACCTTTAAAACAAATACATACAGCTGTATGTATGAGTATCAACAGTTAAGAAAATAGAATCAACGGCTGTGAAACACCTGAATCGACTGATGTGACATTTCAACGGATAAAGTAAACTGTCATCCGTTGAAAGGTACTTCAGTTTTATCCGTTGACGGATAAAAATTCCAGAAATGTATATGTCTTTCAACGGATAATGAACATCCGATGACAGAAAAATTTTGACTTTCAACGGATAGGAAATATCCGTTGATGGAATAATCTTTGTTAAGAAGTCAAATTTGTTCTAGCAACTAATACATTTCAGGCTTCAATTCAAATTGCAATAAGGACATAAATTTTATGAGTAATTAAGCATACCTAGCTTACTTACCAATCTTGTGAATGTTGATTCATCAAGTGGCTTGGTAAATATGTCTGCAATTTGTTGTTCACTTGGAACAAAATGTAGTTCCACTGTACCATTCATGACATGCTCCCTGATGAAGTGGTACTTGATATCAATGTGCTTGGTCCTTGAGTGCTGCACAGGATTCTCTGTTATGGCTATGGCACTTGTGTTGTCACAAAAGATAGGAATTTTGTCAACATGAAGTCCATAATCAAGGAGTTGATTCCTCATCCATAACACTTGAGAGCAGCAACTTCCAGCAGCAATGTATTCAGCCTCAGCTGTAGAAGTAGAGACTGAATTTTGCTTTTTGCTAAACCATGATACAAGCTTGTTTCCCAGGAATTGGCAGGAGCCTGTTGTACTTTTCCTGTCTATTTTGCAACCTGCATAGTCTGCATCTGAATAACCAATTAGATCAAAGCCAGATTCTCTAGGATACCAAATACCTAAATTTGGTGTACCCTTGAGATATCTGAAATTTCTCTTGATAGCAATTAAGTGAGACTTCCTAGGATCAGCTTGAAATCTAGCACACAGACATGTAGCAAACATTATATCTGGTCTGCTAGCAGTTAAATATAAAAGTGAACCAACCATGCCTCTATAACTTGTAATGTCCACAGACCTTTCAGTCTTATTTAATTCAAGTTTGGTGGCAGTGGTCATGGGAGTTTTTGCAGATGAACATTCCATTAAGTCAAACCTTTTTAGAAGATCATGAATATATTTAGTTTGACTAATGAAAATTCCATCACTAACTTGTTTAACTTGTAAACCAAGAAAATAGGTTAGTTCTCCCATCAGGCTCATTTCATACTTACTTTGCATTAGCTTAGCAAACTTTTTGCAAAGTTTATTATCTTTAGAACCAAATATTATGTCATCTACATAAATTTGAACAAGTATACTAGAGCCATTAACATTCCTAAAGAAGAGAGTTTTATCAACAGTACCTCTAGTGAAGTGATTCTCCAAAAGGAATTTTGATAGGGTTTCATACCAGGCTCTAGGTGCTTGCTTCAGTCCATAGAGTGCTTTCAACAGATAATACACATAGTCTGGAAAATTTGGATCTTCAAACCCTGGAGGTTGACTTACATAGACTTCTTCCTCCAATTTCCCATTTAGAAATGCACTCTTGACATCCATTTGATAGAATTTGAAATTGGCATGGGCTGCATAGGCTAGAAAAATTCTGATGGCTTCAAGTCTTGCAACAGGAGCATATGTTTCATCAAAATCTATTCCCTCTTGTTGAGAATAGCCTTTAGCAACCAATCTGGCTTTATTCCTTATGACAATGCCATTTTCATCCATCTTGTTTCTGAATACCCATTTTGTGTCAATAGGACTCTTGTTCTTTGGTTTGGGTACCAGCTTCCAAACTTTGTTTCTCTCAAATTGGTTTAGCTCTTCCTGCATAGCTAATATCCAATCTGGATCCAATAAAGCTTCTTCCACTTTCTTAGGTTCCTCCTGAGATAGAAAACTACTATACAGACATTCATCTTGAGTAGCTTTTCTTGTTTGCACTTTAGATGATGCATCACCAATGATCAGTTCAAAGGGATGATTCTTGGTCCATTTCCTTTGAGGTGGAAGATGTGCTCTAGATAAGGTGGCCTCAGTATTGTCATGATGTGAGACAGAGTGTTGATTAGTTGAAACTCCCCCTGAGTTGTTGGTTCTTTGCAGGGAATTTGGAGTTCTATCAACTGATGATGTAAATCGATTATCCGTTGATGAACTATGATCAACGGATGCTTCATTTTGTACTTCAACGGATGATGCACTATGTCTTTCAACGGATACTGCATTGCCTCTATCAACGGGTGCAGAATTTTGTGCATTATCCAAGGGCATATTTTGAATCCCTTTTGAAGTGTCATCTCCATCAATCTCCTCTTCACTATCATCACAATATATCTCAATATTGTCAAATTTGAGTCTCTCATTGTGTCCCTCATCTGTTAGTCCATCAATCTTTTTATCATCAAACACAACATGCACAGATTCCATAACAATGTTGGTTCTTAGATTGTAGACCCTATAAGATTTTCCAGCTGAGTAACCAACAAATATCCCTTCATCAGCCTTTGCATCAAACTTCCCTTTATGGTCAGATTGATTCCTCAGTATAAAGCATTTACATCCAAAGACATGAAGAAAGTTTAGAGTTGGTTTTCTTCTCTTGAACAACTGATAAGGAGTCATGCCTTTAGCTTGATTGATCAAAGAAATATTCTGAGTGTAGCAGGCACAATTAACAGCTTCAGCCCAGAAATATGTTGGTAACTTTGATTCTTCAAGCATTATTCTGGCAGCCTCAATCAAAGATCTGTTCTTTCTTTCAACTACCCCATTTTGCTGAGGTGTTCTTGGAGCTGAGAACTCATGCATGATTCCATTTTCTTCACAGAACAGCCTTATTGACAAATTCTTGAACAGTTCCATTGTCACTCCTGATATTCTTAACCTTCAAGTCAGGATGATTATTAACTTGCCTGATGTGATTGATAATGATTTCACTTGCTTCATCCTTTGATCCAAGAAAATAGACCCATGAAAACTTTGAGAAATCATCTACAATCACTAAGCAATATCTTTTTCTTGCAATTGACAATACATAGACTGGTCCAAACAAATCCATATGCAGCAGCTGTAATGGTTCATCAATTGTTGTTTCAAGCTTCTTTTTGAATGATGCTTTCCTTTGTTTGCCTTTCTGACAAGCATCACACAAACCATTCCTTGAGAATTCAACTAGAGGAATTCCTCTAACTAAGTCCTTTTTGACTAGATCATTCATTGTCTTGAAATTCAAATGGGATAGCTTTTTGTGCCATAGCCAACTCTCAACTGAACTTGCTTTGCTGAAGAGACAAGTAATAGATTCTACATCTGTAGAGTTGAAGTCAGCTAAGTACACATTCCCTTTTCTAACTCCAGTTAGAACCACTTTGTTGTCTTTCTTGCTGGTGACAACACAGGCTTCTGAATTGAAGGAAATTGTATTCCCTCTATCACATAGTTGACTGATGCTCAGTAAGTTGTGCTTGAGACCATCAACTAATGCAACTTCATCAATGATGACATTCCCTGTTGAAATCAAGCCATATCCCATAGTAAACCCTTTGCTGTCATCTCCAAAGGTTATGCTAGGGCCAGCTCTCTCCTTAAACTCAGTGAGCAGGGAGAAATCTCCTGTCATGTGTCTTGAACAGCCACTGTCCAAGTACCATAGATTTCTTCTTTTTCCCTGCACACCATAAAATCAATCAAGTTGATTTTGGTACCCAAGTTTCCTTGGGTCCATTCTTGTTAGCCTTTCTCCCAGACTTCATTCCTCCTGCATCTTTAGACTTAGGTAACTTTGAGTCAACCTTGATCTTAGATGTAGTTGGTTGAGGTGTAGGGTTAGTCACAGAATCATTTAGCACATTTGGAATTTGATAAGGCATGGTTTGTGCAAGCATGTTATTCCACATTGGCATACTGTATGGCATTTGAGGCATACTAAATGCAGCAAGATAAGGATTGTTAAAATATGGCATGTTTGCAAAATGTGCATAAGGATCCCGTTGAGACATAACAGGCATAGCATGCAGAGGTGATGCAGACATATTAGGCATGGAAGAGGGCACAGGTATGGGAGTTTTCTTAATAGATTTGCAATTAGCAGATAGATGATTAACACTACTACAATGCACACAGCTTTTTCTAGGAGCATACTTATCAGGTGTATAATTGTTATGTTTGTTAACCCCTACCTTCCCATTTCTATTAGATTTCCTTTTAGTTTCCTTTTTATCCTCAACCACTTTGAGCCTATTCTTTAACTGTTCTAAGGTCATGTGTCCTATATTCACCTTACTGAAATCTTTGGATGTGCTTGCTTCTTCTTTGACAAAGTTCTTGGAAGTTGAACCAAACTTTTTGTTGAGTTTCTTTAGATTTTCACTTTTAGAAACATCTGCCTGTTTCAATTGAGGAACCTTCAACGGATGCTCCTTTTCTTCCTTCAACGGATAACTTTCATCATCCGTTGATTCCACATCCGTTGACAGCCCATCAATTAATTCCAGTTTCTTTTTGTTTTTATCCCAGGCAGTCTCACAGAATGATTCAATTCCTTGGACCTTGGAAATTTGAGCACTAACATCCCTAGATGTCTTCCAGGCTTTAATCACCTCTTGCTCTCTCTCTAATTGATTGGAAAGTATTTCTACTTTCTTAACAGATTCAGCTAGTTCATTTTCAACAGATATACAATGTAGCTTAGTTTTCTCTAAGTCAATCAACTTATCTTCTAACACAGCATTTCTATTACTTAAAAACAGATTGTTCTCTTTAATCCTACTATTTTCTTTAGCAAGTGATTTAAGAGACACACGCAAATGATACAATTCAGTAGACATGTCATTAAAAGCATCATTGCACTCTTCTTTAGTAAGCTGTGTTAAATCAGTAGTGATTACCTGGTTGCTTGATGAACTAACTTCATTTTCCTCAGAATCAGCCATGAGAGCCAAGTTGACATATTCCACATCTTCATCCTCTTCTTCTCCATCAGCTGCCCAGTCTTTTTCTTGAGTAATAAAAGCCCTCTCCTTTTGCTTGAGCAGATCAAAATATTTCTTTTTGTAATCTACTTGGTCAAATTTCTTCTTTTCAGAAGTTGGCTTTCTGCACTCACTTGCAAAGTGTCCACTTATACCATAATTGAAACACTTGAACTTGGATTTGTCCACCATGTTCTTATGAGATTTAGTGGCTCTAGTGTTTTTCCTAAATTTCATCTTTGCAAATCTCCTGGACAGAAATGCAAGATGCTCATCAATACCATCAGAGTCATCTTGGCTGGAGTTGTCTTCATTCTCAGCAACTTGCTCCTTACCCTTGCTTGATTCTGATTTGCTTGTGCCATCTTTGGAGTTTGATGTTGATCTCACAGTTTCTTGTCTGCATTCTTTCTCATTTTCAGCTACCAAGGCAACTGAACCTCCTTTCTTTCTTCCCTTCTCCCATACCTCATCCTGTTCCAGCTCTAGTTCATAAGTCTTCAAGATTCCATATAATCTTTCAAGAGTGAAGTCCTTATAATATTGAGAGTTTCTCAAGGAGACAGTCATGGGTTTCCATTCCTTTGGCAAGGATCTTAAAAATTTAAGATTTGAATCCTTCACCTGGTACACTCTACCATACAGCTTCAGTCCATTCAACAGCTTTTGGAATCTATTGAATGTGTCATTTAAAGATTCATTTTCTTCAAAATGAAAATACTCATACGGTTGAATGAGAAGCTGCATTTTGTTTTCTTTTACTTGTTCTGTACCTTCACACAGTAGCTGAACTGTGTCCCAAACCTCTTTGGCAGTTGTGCAATTTATCACATTATCAAACATATCCTTGTCAAGACCATTAAACAAAATGTTCATAGCCTTCTTATCCTTGTGGACTTCTTCTGTGTCTTCCATTGTCCATTCTGCTCTAGGTTTTGGAATGGATTGACCAACAGCAATTGTGGCCGTAGCAACTGTGGCTACTTTGTGGGGAATGTGAGGACCATTCTCAATGCAGTTTACATAACCTTCATCTTGGGAGAGTAGATGGAGGTGCATTTTCACCTTCCAATGGTGATAACTGTCTTTGTCAAGAACTGGGATTTTTACTCCAATATCCTTCTTACTCATCTTTGTTAGTTTCCAAGATCTTTAAACTCTTTGTGTGTCAAGAGCTTGCTCTGATACCAATTGTTATTCCTAGTGGACTAACAATGAGATTTACAGAAGGGGGTTGAATGTAAATCTCAAAACTTTTTCAAGTTTTGAGTAGTTTTAAAGGCTTTGTGTTCAAGATAAACAAGTGTGTGAATTGCTTTAAGCTAATACAGA
Organism: Apium graveolens; assembly: GCF_009905375.1. NCBI lineage: Eukaryota > Viridiplantae > Streptophyta > Magnoliopsida > Apiales > Apiaceae > Apium > Apium graveolens. The sequence goes on along the minus strand of NC_133654.1, from coordinate 61,277,799 downwards.
CAGATATATATTCAAGCACTAATGTAAAGAACACAACAGACCTTAAAAACTTTTCTGGTGGATTGTTGTTCCACCAGAGATGGTATTTCAGAAAATCTGTGATTCTAGATGTTGATCACAGCTGCATCCTAGTACAAACTAGATAATTTTTCTCTCAAGATTTTTCTAAACAGCACTGGAAAAATTCTTCTCTAATTACTAGCTGCTACTTGGTTTATATATCACCAAGTGTACAAGTGAAGACAAAGATAAAAATACAATATTAAAATAAGTTCTCCACTTGTTTCTTCTCCATATCACTCAAGTACTTTGTTGACTATTGCCTCTTTGTACTAGAGTAGAACGGCTGCTTTTTCTGATGTTCCTGAAATTAGGCTTCCACATTTCAGTTATCTCTGTCAACCCATGTGCCTCTGTCTGCTGTTACAACTACCACTTATCAACTGATATTTAACAGAACATCCGTTGAAGCCTTCATCCGTTGATGGCTTTATCCGTTGATGTGTTAGCAGTTGAAGCTCTATCCGTTGAAGCTTGAGAGACATCCGTTGAAGCTTTGTTTCTCATCCGTTGAAGGTCTTTAAGATATCCGTTGATACCACTTCATTTATACAAAATTACAAGGCATGAAATATTTACAATTGGCCTTCCTATTTGCATATCTTCTAGTAGTCAACATGACTTATATTTTCTCTCAACTTCTAAGAATTATATCTTAAATACAGAGACTGAAATGTGCTACAACACTAGACTTATTTCTAAGTAAAGCTGCACCATCAACGGATAGCCAAAGTGGTCTTATCCGTTGAGGCTACAAACACTAAACATCTACTTAAGTGTTTTGTTAAACATATCATCAAACTAATGCACATATATTCCTAACAGGTTCTGTTATGGATATTCTGAGATTTTATTAGTACTCTATATGGTATATAAGTGTATGTAAAGATCGTCAGAATCCAATTCCGAACACTTTGATTTTTCCCGGAAATCCACTAGATACGGAAAGAATTGAGTATAAGGTAACATGATTAAAAGGATTTAAATTCAAGGATTATAAGAGAGGATCATAAAAGGAATATAATGTATTGAGAAAGGTTAAGGGAACCCAAGTAATAAGATCCCGGGTATGATCCCTCAAACGATAAACGAGAACGAAAGTTAAGTGAACCGTATAACAGATCAGCGGTCATTAGCCAAGTAATTAAGAGCTAATCAAAGAGGTTAGTGATGATTATGTCACCACACCAATAAGAAGATGACAAGTGTTGGAAGATGACATAGGAGGATGACATAAGCATGACCAAAGGGAAGGTATTGTTGGTTGATTTCAAGCCACACAAATTTTACCATGGTTAAAAGGTAATTAACAAAACAAAAGGATATCAACCAAGCTTTTTATGCACAAAGATCAAGAAAACAAAGCAATCTTCTCTCTCCCCCCTTTTCATCTTCTTCATTTCGAATTTTTCACCAAAATGGTGAATTAGAAATTCAAAACACAAGCTATACTCCATGGAAAATTATAAGGTTTGTTTCTTTGGATCCTATATTTCATAACTAAGAAGAGCAAGTAGTTTGAGTGCTTAAATCAAAGGTTTTCTATCTCAAACAAATCATTTTAGTTTAGGGTGAATAGTAACTTTCAAGAACAAATTTGTGATTCTTGATTTTATTTGCAAGGTCAAGGTAGCTTAAGCACATATTAAGGCTTCCATGGACATTCCAAGGATCTTTCATGGATTAAAAGCTTCAAGGAAGGTATAATCTCTTAACCAAGCTTTGTTATTGAATGTTAAGAGCATAATATGAGTATTATAGTTCATGAGAGGCTTGATGGTTGTGTATATAGAGATTAGTTGGTTTTGGGATGTTTTTGGAGTTATAAATCTTGGTTGTTGATTAATGAACTTAAGTGTAGTTTAAATTCATGATAAAGAATAGTATAAATTGTTAATGTTGAGTTGTTGGGGCTGTTATGAAAAAGTATGGATGGAGTTTTGATTGGGTTGTGAATTGGGATTGATTGGTGGTTGAGTTGGTTGGTAAAATTTTGGGAAATCGCGTAAACATAGCCGTCGTAATGTCCGATTTACTTTAGACTGCTTTTTTTCATAACATTAGGACCCGAGAACTCCCTGCTAGGTTTTGACCATTGCTATTATTAGATAGTTCATGTTACGAGCTTCGTTTTGATAGGTGGTTCGTTTGATTCCGATGTACGGTTTAGGAGAAACGACCGTTTTAAGTAACAGCGTTTCGCGACCAAACCATTACCCCTCGCCTTACTTTGAAACCTTGGTTAAGGACCTTAAAGGACTAATTGGAGTACAAATAATTTATGTAAAGTGTATTATGCAGTTGGTAAGGCACTCGTGAAAGAATCGCCTTAAAATCCTTAATGGTTAATTTATTAAAAATGGTGAAGCCGAGGGTACTCGAGCGACTTAAGTAAATCGTTAAGCGCGAAAGCGAACGTTAGGACTCTAAATGGTTAAAGTCTAGTTTCTTAAGCGACCGGGGTTTAATTCCGACTTATGTTGTTGTTCATAGGTTATCGGACCCACTCTAAGCGTAAGTCTATCCGGGAGCACTCAGGCAAGTTTTCTACCCGTTATACTGTTGTTGTGATGTATACATATGTATATGCATTATCTTGTGATAAATGCATGATTATTATTAGGAAAGTCTTGCGATATATTGGAGCATGTGTTGTGATATTTATATGCATGCCTATTTTGTAATCTTGATATGTATCTGTTGATTCCATTGCTTATAAGTTGCATAATACCTATGCTAGAGATAAGCAGTAGTTGTGTATACCCTTAGTATAGGGGACCCAAAGGTGAACATATTTCTAAACCGGGAGTCGATGTTCCCGAGTATAATATATATATTTTTATATATATGTGGTTATAGTTTTCAAAACTATTAATCGAATAAGGTTTATTCGATAATTTTAACTTTATTTTATTAATTGAATATTATTTCGAATATTCATTCGAGGGCTTATGACTCAGTTTATTTTATTATTTGAATATTACTTGAATATTCATCCGAGGACTTATGACTCCTTTTATTTTATTAATTGAATATTATTTGAATATTCATTTGAGGATGTATGACTCCTTTATTTTATTTAATGAATATTATTTATAATATTCATTCGAGGTATTATGACTCCGCTTATTACTGAATAATATTCTTTATTTTATTAAAGAATAATGTTCGATAATCAAACTTACTTTTGATATTCAAATAAAGATATTACTTTCGTATAAGTATATCTTTGATTATTTACTATTCATTTCAAGTATAAGTTTTCCAACTTCTACCTCAATTATTCTTTATGGGAATATTATTTAAATAATAATATTCAAATATTTCTTTTATTTTGAGACTGATTTACTTTATTAAATCAGCATTACTCCAAACATTCTTAAAAATGTTTTGCGAGTCTTCAAAATGATTTTTAAAAGTTAGAGCGGATCCCAAAACTCATTTTTTTATTTAAGATCCTCCTTTCGAAGGGGATTTAAATACTCGCTCAAAACCTGAGGGATCCGGCTCTGTGGTGTGTTTTATATTTGCAATAAGGTTGCTGTCTTGATAAAAGAGTTTTTGATTACTTACCCAATACTCGGGAAGTAAAATTCTTGGAACAAGTTAATCCATTAACAGGCATCGCCTGAGAAATATCGGTGAGTTCTCCTTTCCAACTAGATACGACTTCTTGGTGGAGCCGTATCAACAAGTTTCTACTTGGGGAAAGTGGGGACGAGCTTTACGTTTCAGAGTCATGTATTTCATCTGAACTAGGAGTGGCGTAAGTGGTCGAGTAGCGCTGGCCCAGCCTTATTATATTGGCCCAAATGGCCTGGAAGTTCCGCTAAGGCGGTCCATTCCTTAGGAGTTCAGTGTTCGGTTGACAAGTAAATCCGACAGGTTCTCCTCTACATGTAGAAAATGGTGGGGTTGTACTACTACGACTGATCATCGTAAGTGGTCTTCCTGGTGCGGAAAACTCCCGTAATGAGTTCATCATCCAATTGGATATTTCTGCAACACTACCCAGAGCACTTCGATAGAAAGGCTACGGTTGGGCGATTGTTGAGTGTTGGCAGGGTCAAGTCTTCAAAATGATGTTTGCATCAAATGAAGTATCTCGTAACTTCATTTTATTTTGATGATATTTTAAAGATTGATTCTATACAAATTTTGTCTTGTAGTTTAATCTATGGGATGACTATTTATACATTGAACGGTGGTAGTTTAAGTAGTATTCGGAAAAGATATAAGTATATTGAAGTATCTTGTAACTTCATCTTTTAAACTTATATCTAATAAATGATTATCTTATGCATGACAAAGATTTTCAGAAAAATGTTGAGACAAGGTTAGATATATGAGATCACCTTGCAACGATATTTTTATACAGTTATAAACTGGAACTCTGTGTATATAATGCATGGAAGAGGACTTCCAAGATTTTGAAAAGTATATATGTATATATACTGAATATTTTGCGACTTCATCGCATTAAGATATCAAACTTGGTTCATTTCTTTTGACCAAGACTTTCATGAGTACTATGAGAAGGCTCATATATTATTAATCATTATACATATTATTTTGGTGGGCTTGCTGCTCACCCTTGCTTTCTTCTTTCATCACACAACATCAGATAGACAAGATGAACATGATCAAGCTCCCAATTCGCGAGCGGATAGGAAACGTTCCGCAGTTTCCTATAGGCGTTGATGTCACTGTAGCTGAGGTAGGAACTACCAATAGGCTAGGCTTTCAACTTTTGATGTACCAGACTTATGTATCTTTATCAATTGTAATAATGGCAAAGAAATGTAAATCTATTCAGAAACCATTTTAAGGTGTAATGGCATATAATTTTGGAATAAAATGATTCGTGTTACTTTTGGATATTCATCTCTGAGACTATAACTTGTGGTGTGTGTGTTTATTGTTGGGTCACAGTACAGAGTAGTTGATTGTTTATTAAGATTGAGTGTTATTAAGGGAAATGGAACTCGTGACAACCCGGATTCCCGACCCCGGATTTGGGGGTGTTACAAAGAAAAACTTTGGATTCAATGTAACTGCAAGGAAATTGGTCCTAAAGAAGATAGAAGATCTAAGGAGTAATAAAGCCAAGGATGCACTCCCAAAGACACTATCAATTTCCTTTGCAGGAAATGGAGTGCATTTGAGGCCTTATTGGCTTATGGAATTCATGGATGACAAGGGTGTTAGAAGATTCTTCAGACTGGATGACCAACTGAGTATCTCTAGCAATGAGACTCTATTGGAAATGCAAGAAAAGCTGGATCTATCAGATGCTGAAGAACTTGAATACCACAGACAACTCCAAAATCAAATAGAAGAAATAACAGGAAGCTTGGGAAGAAATCCAGAAAATCAAGGAAATAAAAAACATCAGCTCAGACTAGAGGAGCACCTTGATATTGATTGTGAGAACTCTTTAAACTTTTGTTTTGTTCAATTTTTAATAAATTTGTAGCACTTATCAGTTTTATCTACTTCATTTTAATGTGTACATTTAGGGTGTTTTGTGTTAGGTCACACACACTGTAGAGGGGGGTGAATACAGTGTATAGCACAATCAAATCGAACTTTAATAACTCAAGTAACAGAAAACAAACTTTATTCAAAACAATAAACTCCTGTTACAGTATGGAACTGTTCTCTCTCAGTGATGAACAAATATCACGAGAGCTGCTAGGGTTATAATGAATAATCTTCTCGATTGTGATAACACTTATAGTGTAAACCCTATGTATGTGTTTATATACTACACAGTTACAAGATAATCGCTAATTGATATGGAATATAATTCTGCTTCCTAAAATATATCAATCATATATCTTTTCTTCCAAGTATTCTATTCTTCATAGAATTCCATCTTCATGCATATCTTTTCTTATGTTTGTCTCGATCTTCTTTCCTTTAACCAGCTGCCTTCCTTATCTGACCGTCCTTCAGTACTTAAGTTCTGATAATTATCTCCTGATAATATAAGTACTGATATCCTTAAGTCCTGACTTCCAGTAAGTACTGATTTATCCTGTTTAAGTAAGATCTGAAAACTAAACATAAATCACATTAGCCATGACATTATCAAATATATCTAACAATCTCCCCCAACTTGTAAATTAGCATAATATACAAGTTTAACAGATATTTGATGATGTCAAAAACATTAACTACAAATGCATGAGAATTTGACTAGATAACTACAACTTACTGTCCTTAAAGCTTTACCAATCTTTAACTTCTGATAACAACTTCAGTCTGTATTCATATCAGAATTTGAGTAGTTGTAGATCTTGACTTGGCTTCATCTTCTGATCTCTCTGATGTCAGGAGTTGTTCTGAGATAGTTCTTCAATAAACATCTCTCAGCATATCTGAGTTCATCAATCATCCTCCTTTTACCATCTTTAAGTTCTACAGTATCTTCACCAATTTGAAAGATTGCAGCCCTGAGATCATTAATTCTAGCTTTCTTTATGTCCTGATCCAGTCTGATCAAATATGCCTTATCAGACTCAAGATTGAATTCCACAGCCCTGTAACCCAGAAAGGTAGTTATAATCTTAGCAGAATTGGGCTTCATATCAACAATATTGTAATAACCCCAATTTTTGGAAATTTTTGAAACCCTTATGAATAGTGTTTTTGCTGAATGAGAAAACTTTTCATGCCACACTAGGTAGGGGTTCTTTTATGGATATTCTGAGATATTATTAGTACTCTATATGATAAATAAGTGTATGTAAAGATCGTCAGAATCCAAATTCGAACACTTTAATTTTTCCCGAAAATCTACCAGATACAGAAAGAATTGAGTATAAGGTAACAGAATAAAAAGGATTTAAATTCAAGGATTAAAAGAGAGGATCATGAAAGGAACATAATGTATTGAGAAAGGTTAAAGAAACCTAAGTAATAAGATCCCGGGTATGATCCCTCAAACGATAAACGAAAATGAAAGTTAAGCGAACCGTATAACAGATCAGCGGTCATTAGGCAAGCAATTAAGAGTTAATCAAGGAGGTTAGGGATGATGATGTCATCAAACCAACAAGAAGAGGACAAGTGTGGAGGGTGACATCACATGATGACCAAAGCATGACATAAGGGAAAGAAGTGTTGTTGATTTATAACCACACAATTTTTCATGGTTAAAAATGATTAAAACAAAACAAAGTCAACCAACCAAGGCAAATCAAAACAAATCTCAAAAAACACAAAAGCTCTTCCCTTTTCTTCATCAAGCTCTCGGCCAAAATAAATAAAGCAACTTCAAACTGCCATATCTCCTTCAATACTCACTCAAATGTTGTGTTCTATAGCTCGTTGGAAAGGTATTGAGATGGCCTACAACTCTTGTTCACAAGTCTCGTCCAAATAAGCATGGTAAGTGCCTAATATTTACAGTTCTTTCAATCGGACTTTTAAAAACTTTAAAGCCTAACTTTGTGTTCTTGATTTCTTTGGAAAGATCAAGCTTGTAGGAGGCCCCATAAGGCTTACTAGTAACTTTCCACCCTCCAAGAAAGGTATAAATCTTCACACCCTTTAGTAATAAGTTTGAATGTTGAAGTTTGGAGATGGTTTGGATGGATGAGTAGTAATTTGAATGATAAACATGATTCGAGCTTAATTGTTAAGTAGTTTAGTTGAATTTGGAGATGCTATAATATATGATTGGATTGAGATCCTTGAGATTATTATGACTGAAATCAGTAGCATTTATGTGTATCTTGAGTTTTTGTTGATTGGTAGTTGGATTGATATGATTTGGATTGGTAAAAATTTGGGAAATCGCGTAAACATAGCCGTCGTAATGTCCGATTTACTTTAGACTGTTTTTGCTCTTAAAATCAGGAACCTAGAACTCCCTGTTAGGTTTTGACCATTGCCACGATTAGATAGTTCATGTTACGAGCTTCGTTTTGATATGTAGTTCGTTTGATTCCGATGTACGGTTTAGGAGAAACGACCGTTTTAAGTAACGGCGTTTCGCGACCGAACCATTACCCCTCGCCTTACTTTGAAACCTTGGTTAAGGACCTTAAAAGACTAATTGGGGTATGAAACAATTATATTAAGTGGATTAGGCAGTTGGTAAGGTACTCGCGAAAGAATCTCCTTAAAACCCTTAATGGTTAATTTATTAAAAATGGTGGAGCCGAGAGTACTCGAGCGACTTAAGTGAATCGTTAAGCGCGAAAGCGAACGTTAGGACTTTAAATGGTTAAAGTCTAGTTTCTTAAGCGACCGGGGTTTAATTCTGACTTATATTGTTGTTCATAGGTTATCGGACCCACTCTAAGCTTAAGTCTATCTGGGAGCACTCAGGCAAGTTTTCTACCCGTTATACTGTTGTTGTGATGTATATCTGTATATGCATGATCTTGTGATAAATGCATATTTGTTATTAGCAAATTCTTGCGATATATTGTAGTATGTGATATGGTATATATGCATGCCTGTTTCATATTCTTGATTTATATATCTGTTGGTTCAAATGCTTATAGTTGCATAATACCTATGCTAGAGATAAGCGGTATTTGAGTTTACCCTTAGTATAGGGGATAAAAAGGTTAACATATTTCTAAACCGGGAGTCGATGTTCCCGAGAATATTATATATATTTTATATATATATGGTTATAGTTTTCAAAACTATTAATCGAATAAGGTTTATTCGATAACTTTAACTTTATTTTATTTATTGAATATTATTTCGAATATTCATCCAAGTACTTATGACTCCTTTGATTGTATTAATTGAATATTATTTCGAATATTCATTCGAGGGCTTAAGACTCAGTTTATATTATTTAATGATTATTATTTGGATATTCATTTGAGGATGTATGACTCCTTTATTTATTTAATGAATATTATTTATACTATTCATTCGAGGTATTATGACTCCGCGTATTATTTAATATTCTTTATTTTATTAAAGAATAATGTTCGATAATCAAACTTACTTTTGATTATTCAAATAAAGATATTACTTTCGTATAAGTATATCTTTGATTATTTAGTATTCATCTCAAGTATAAGTTTTCCAACTTCTACCTCAATTATTCTTTATGGGAATATTATTTACAAAATAATATTCATATATTTTCTAAATACATTGGGACTGATTTATTTTATTAAATCAGCATTGCTCCAACCACTCCTTAAAGTGTTTTCGAGTCTTCAAAATGATTTTTAAAAGTTAGAGCGGATCCCAAAACTCATTTTTATATTTATGATCTTCCTTTTTAAAGGGGATTTAAATACTCGCTCAAAACCAGAGGGATCCGGCTCTGTGGTGTATTTTATATTCGCAACAAGGTTGCAGTTTTGGTAAATGAATTGATTACTTACCCAACGTTCGGGAAGTAAGTCCATCTATCGAGTCGGCATAAGCAACATGGGCTCAGTGGGCGTCCATGATAGTGTAAGTGTCTCAGTGGGAGTCCATCAAATACATAAGTGGCTGAGTGGCAGTCCAGCATAAGGTCCTATTGCGACCAGGGTGATGACCAGTGGGGAATTCGTCCATCTACTAGTAGAAAAGTTACTTATTGGTATCTTTGCCTGATCAGCAAGATATCAGGTTTATGCCAAAATTCTTTCCTTTCCAAATTTATTGGATATTGCAATTCTGTTCATACTTTACATGACAGAGGTTTTCAGGAAATATATGTATATATATAGGTGTATATATATATATATCAGGACTTAATGAAGTATATCATAAATTCATTTCCTTCAAAATATTTCAAAGATTGAATCTATTCAAGTCTTATCTTGTAGTCTCATCAGTGTGATGAACTTTTGGAACTAATTATAACTTGAACGGTGGTAGTTCAAGTAGTATTCGGAAAAGATATAAGTATATTGGAGTATCTTGTAACTTCATCTTTTAAACTTATATCTAGTAAATGATTATCTTATGCATATCAAAGACTTTCAGAAAAACGTTGAGACAAGGTTAAATATATGAGATCACCTTGCAACGATATTTTTATACAGTTATAAACTGGAACTTTGTGTATATTATACATGGAAGAGGACTTCCAAGATTTTGAAAAGTATATATGTATATATACTGAATATTTTACGACTTCATCGCATTAAGATATCAAACTTGGTTCATTTCTTTTGACCAAGAGTTTCATGAGTACTATGAGAAGGCTCACATATTGTAAATCATTATACATATTATTTTGGTGGGCTTGCTGCTCACCCTTGCTTTCTTCTTTCATCACACAACAACAGATAGAAAAGATGAACAAGACCAAGCTTCCAATTCGCAAGCGGTTAGAAAATGTTCCGCAGTTTTCTGGAAGCGTTGATGTCGCCGTAGCTGAGGTAGGAGCTACCAATAAGCTAGGTTTTCAACTATTGATGAACCAGACTTATGTATAATATGAATTGTAATAATGGCAAAGAAATGTAAATTTATTCAGAAACCCTTTTGAGGTGTAATGACTTATAATTGTGGAATAACATGACTTATGTTATTTTTGGTATTCATCTCTGAGACTATAACTTGTGGTGTGTGTGTGTATATTGTGGGGTCACAGTACAGAGTAGTTGATTGTTTATTAATATTGGGTGTTATTAAGGGAAATGGAACTCGTGACAACCCGGATCCCCGACCCCAGATTTGGGGGTGTTACAGAAGTGGTATCAGAGCTAAGCGTTATAAACCTCAGAGATGGTGTGATGTTAAGATAATAAGTTCACTAAGATAATAAGAACTCTTGCCAAGTTCATAGTCGGACTACCTAACGTAGTACTGACAGTTAAAACCCTTATGGGAACCCTTATAAATATCGTGATAGTAGCGTAGTTCGTTATCGTATATGGTAGCGGGACTCCGAACCCTGAGGTTGAGAAGTGACAGCGCGATGATGTTTTATTACTAATTGGAGATCGGATTGTGGATCCGATAGAGCGTCCTAACGCAGGACCGGATGATGTTCATATTGAGGATGTAATGGTTGAGGATGTTGTCCTAGATGGGATTGTTGCTGAGGAGGATCTCGTGGAAGATCCTAACAAGAATGAATAAAGGACCATTGAGGAATTGATGACCATGGTTAGGGAAACTACCAGAGGTAGGATTGGCCGGTCACTACCGGAGGTTCGTTCAAGTTTGTAAAGATAGTAGCCCCTTTAACGCGGCTTACTCGTAATACTGAGAAGTTTGAATGGACAGAGAAATACGAGAAAAGCTTTTAACAACTAAAGCAAAGGTTGGTGAAGGCCCCTATGTTGGCATTGTTGGATGGAAAAAGGAGATTTTGTGATTTGTATTGACGCTTCGCATAAGGAATTAGGGTGCTTCTTATACAGCACAACAAGGTAATCGCGTACGCGTCAAGACAATTAAGGGAATTTAAAATTCGATATCCCCACCCATGAGCTTGGGCTCATGGCAATAGTTTTGCCCTAAAGATTTGAGGCACTACTTGTATGGAGAGAAGTGTGAGATTCACAAACCATAGGAGCTCTAGTACATTTTTACGTAGAAAGAGCTCAACATACGCCCGAGGAGGCGGTTAGAGCTAATCAAGAATTATGATTGGGAGATTCTGTATCATTCGGGGAAAGCCCATGTGGTGGCTGATGCCCTTAGTAAAAAGGAGAGACTCAAGATGATCATGTCTTTGAGAGAGTTTATAAGAGATTTTGAGAAAATGGAAATAGAAGTGAATGTAACCGGAGCCGGTACCGAAAAGATGTTTGAGATTGCAATACAGTCCGAATTATCGGAAGAGAACATATTGTGCCAGAAAAAGTGATGAATGAAGGCAGAGAGCTAACAATTAGATAAAAGATTAATACCGAGAAAGATGATAAGGGAATAATGAGGTATTCCTACAGAATTTGGGTTCCAAATGTTCAAGAACTTAAAGATGAGATCTTAGACGAAAGCTAGTTTGAGGAATAAGATTTAGGGCAAACCCTGAATGTGATAGTCAGGGAGGACGCCATCAAGATAGAAGGAACCCATAACATAATGAAGTGGAAAATGAGGATTTTAACGTATAAGATAACCCCAAGTATGGGAGAAGGAAGAAACATTTCATACTAAGGAAACAGAAAGACGAGTAAGGAAAGGAGACCCGAGACGGTACTCCTATACGGCAATTCATGGACCTGTCTAAAAAGAACTTAGACTACTATCCCCAACCACCACCTTGAGGAAACAATGCGGTGAGAAATTCTTTCAGGGCCTTTAAGTCGCTAAGCCCTTAGAGTTCCAAGGAACAAGCTGAACCAGTCGAGGCAAGAACCTTGCTAAAGGAAATATAGGAATCATTTGAGATTCTAAGTGATGGACGAATCACAAAAGACTGTTTTTGTCACTTACCCTCCTAAGAGAAGGGCCACCACTGGTAAAAGACCAAGAAAGGCACGGAGCCAGAGGTTAGAATAAACTGATTAAAGTTCAGTCAATTGTTTTCGGGAAAGTAATTCCCAAGGTTATGGAGATAGTGTAAAAGCTTTAGAGTCAGAACAAAGGCGGACGAGTATGATGAAATATGAAGCTAAGTTGTAAAAGTTGTCAAGATTCGTTCTGATGACAAGAATCCCCGAACGATGTGATGCTTGAAGTCAATGATTAGTGGGTTCATGAAATAATGATAAGAGAAAGGAAAATAAAAAGAAACTGAAGTGGAAAGGAATATAAAGGCAATAGAGTTTGAGGAATGATAAGGGAGTTGGGTATGAGGAAACCCTAAAGACTCGTAGCAATAGAAATAGAAAAGTATGTAATTGTCAGGATGAGGGTGATTCACCATGAGTTAAAGTTGATGATTGAAGGAATAAGAGATACATATATTTTATCCCCTGTAAGTTGGGAGGATTTGAGGAAACCTTGAGATAGTTCGAAGGATAAATATTGAGACGCGGATAGACTGAGGAGACAAGGAAGTAAGAAATTAGGAAAATTGGATGAAGGAAGTGACCTTCAAGAATGTGAAGTATATGTAAGACCGGTGGCATGATACCCAGGAAGGGAGACACCAGGAATGAGAGATATCCCAACATTGAGATGACTGTTGAATTAAACAACAAAAGTAAATAAGGAATTATTAAGAAGAGGTTCACGTTGAACACGACCAATATCTTCCAGAACATCCTTGTTATCGTTACCAAATTAGGCAAGAAAAGCGGATAACCGTTGTTATCTTTTGGAGGCCATATTGATTGACCTCATTTTGAATACAAATGTTATTGTGAAAATTAGGCATATACTATCGAGGTGGGAATGATTGAATAAGACACCCCTATCAGGGATGTATGACTTGATTTATCCATGGAAGGATGCATGTACCTTTTTTAAAGGTGGAATTAAGGATAGAACATCGGTAACTTAAAACGAATCCTAGGGGAATGCATAAAGGTTGGCATTTCATCCTTAATAGGGATAGTATGAGTTTTGACAGTATGAATTGGAAAGGATTAAGGTAATAACAACCTTTAAGGATCAGTGGAGAAATTTTTCAGAAGTATATAGACAATGATTCTGGTATTAATAAATGGTATCTTGATATGCCCTGTATCTAGGGAATACAGGAGGAACGATTCAAGGATAACCTTAGAGGTTTTACAAGGAGAAAGGTAATATTCAAAATTCTCAAGAATAGAAATGTTGATAAAGGGAATATGACGTAATTATAATGATGCCAAGTGGGGCACGTGTTAAACCACGAGAGAGTATGGATCGAACCAGTAAAGGTCGAAATTGTTCAGGGCAATTAGAGCCTAAGATAAAAGATGTTCTAAGTATGATTGAAAGTCAGTCGTGGCAGTGATTAACCTCTAAAGACTGAGGCAATAACTTATGGAAAAAGATGGTGATATTTTTTTTTACTCATTAGATTTTAAGGAAAACATCTTCACATCAGCTGTGATTGAAATGAGGTAGAAAATTATTTGGAGGTGGTTAAAATGACATTGACTGTAAGGAAATTTTACTATCAGGAAAGGCCAAAGAGGTGGCCGACACTTTAAAGGTAAGAGGATAATTATAAGCGCTTGTGCCAAAAGAATACAGTGATGATGGTTAAAGCTGTGAAGGTTGTATTATGGTTTGGAAGATTGACATTCCTTCTGATGACTGTGCAATACCCAACCGTAATAGTAGTTGGTAAAGGTTTAATTCGTGTAATCACCATGAGCGGGCTATCTATCTTAGAAGGTACTATCTTGAGAATGAGCCTGGACCATGTTTCAAAAGGACTAAACGAACCTTTGAGTTAAGTCTTCTATCGAAGGCATATGATTAAGAATGGTATTAACCTGCTATCGTTGCTTTGATTGAAACTCTTCTGCAATTTTATCTGCTTCATGTCATGTATGTATGGCAGGATCAGGAGTGTTCTTCATGAGTCATGAATGGTGAATATGTTACCTCCTTAGAAGGATTTGATACGACATGTATGGACTCTGTATGGTTAGATATTAAGATTTCATGGAAAGTGAATGACGATAGTAGGTCAGTGGTGGACCATAGTAATGCAGCAATGATTCTGCGAGTAATGAGCTGATTACAACCGTGAGAGTTGTATTGGAATGGATGTTGAGATTGTGTACCACTAATCGGGTCGTGGTAATGTATAAGTTATCATTGATAGACTAATTAAGTAGAGTATCTACCTATTGAATATTTATTCCTTCTTATGAAAAGTGAGTCGTATTACTATATAAGAAAGGTTGCGGTGCAAGCATAGAATTCTAGTAACGATGATGTCTAGAATGAGATCCCAGATTCGATTTTCGATATCGAGGGAGTTTCAAAGGTGATTGTGTATAAGCTCGAGGAAGAGCATGGGTCCATAGAATGATGGACGGAATAGCAAAAATATTTAGGCATGTGAAATACGATGCTATAATACTTGATGTTGATATAAATACATATATGTTTTGTTCTCCTATGACAAACCTCTATAGTTCAGAGGTAGATTCCAAGCCAGATATTTTGTGGTAGTATATTTTATATATACAATTATCTTCAGTTCGTCCTTTTCTCTTCTTTTCATTTCATGTAAGCTGGGAAGAACAACCCTTCCAGAAGGGGAGGTATTGCCGAATGACTATCTATCTGTGTGATAGAAGCCTAGTAGGATACCACCTGTTGTTTAATTGCTTGTCAAGTACTAAAGGCCGACCACCTTCTGTACTAACTATGCAATGAAACAAGTGTTCATGATCATAGTGATCTCTCAATAAATTCCTTTACTTCTATATGATTGATCAAACTTTGGGAAATAGAAACAGCTGAAAAAGGAGTAATAAAGTTGTGGTAGTATTCGGAATGGAAACACATTCGTGATACTAAGGTTGACGTGGTTATTACAAGGTTATAGAACGCTAACGAGCAAAAGTATAACCAGTATAATATTAGGAATGGAAGGTAGTAGCGATTACGAACTGGAAAAGAATGTGTATTAAGAAGCAAAAGCTCTAATGCTAAAAGCTATAATAAGAGTCTGTGCAATAGACTTGAAAGAAATTGAAATGATCACTTAACACGGATTGAGTTTTCTTACGACAATAGATCATATGTCAGTATTGAGATATCGCCTTATGAGATCCTTGAGGGAAGACAACGTCGATCTCCCTTATGTTAGGATGAAGTTGTAGAGCGCAAGATGCTCGGACCAGCAGTGGTCCAAAGGACCAAGGATATGATAGATCTAATCAGAGGACGACTGGTAGTAGCCCAAGATGGACATGATAAGTATGTTGATTTGACACGAAAGGACAAAGAGTATGAAATAGGGGACCTAGTAATATTATAGGTATCCCTTGGAAAGGATTGATGAGGTTCGGAAAGAAAGGAAAGCTAAGTCTACAATTTGTTGGACCCTTGGATATATCAAGACGTTTGGGAAGTTAGCATATGAGCTAGCCCTACCCCCGAACATGTAGCAAGTTCATAACGTGTTTCACGTATCAATGTTAAGAAAGTGTAATTCGGATACAAGATAAATAGGGGCATATGAGCGCATAGGCATGCGACCAGACATAACCTATAGGGAGCAACCAGAAAGGGTTATAGATCGAAAAGGAACAAGTGCTTAGGAGAAGGGTTATCAAACTAGTCAGAGTTTGATGGAAGAACCACAATGTGGGAAAATTTACTCGAGAGTTAGAAAGTGCAATGTTAAGAAAGTATCCCTATTCATTTTCTATCTGATTCCGGGATGGAATCCTTTTAAGGAGGGGAGACTGTAATAACCCCAATTTTTGGAAAAATTTTGAAACCCTTATGAATAGTGTTTTTGCTGAATGAGAAAACTTTTCATGCCAAACTAGGTAGGGGTTCTTTTATGGATATTCTGAGATATTATTAGTACTTTATATGATAAATAAGTGTATGTAAAGATCGTCAGAATCCAAATTCGAACACTTTGATTTTTCCCGAAAATCTACCAGATACAGAAAGAATTGTGTATAAGGTAACAGAATAAAAAGGATTTAAATTCAAGGATTAAAAGAGAGGATCATGAAAGGAACATAATGTATTGAGAAAGGTTAAAGAAACCTAAGTAATAAGATCCCGGGTATGATCCCTCAAACGATAAACGAAAACGAAAGTTAAGCGAACCGTATAACAGATCAACGGTCATTAGGCAAGCAATTAAGAGTTAATCAAGGAGGTTAGGGATGATGATGTCATCAAACCAACAAAAAGAGGACAAGTGTGGAGGGTGACATCACATGATGACCAAAGCATGACATAAGGGAAAGAAGTGTGGTTGATTTATAACCACACAATTTTTCATGGTTAAAAATGATTAAAAAAAAACAAAGTCAACCAACCAAGGCAAATCAAAACAAATCTCAAAAAACACAAAAGCTCTTCCCTTTTCTTCATCAAGCTCTCGGCCAAAATAAACACAGCAACTTCAAACTGCCATATCTCCTTCAATACTCACTCAAATGTTGTGTTCTATAGCTCGTTGGAAAGGTATTGAGATGGTCTACAACTCTTATTCACAAGTCTCGTCCAAATAAGAATGGTAAGACCCTCATATTTACAGTTCTTTCAATCGGACTTTTAGAAACTTTAAAGCCTAACTTTGTGTTCTTGATTTCTTTGGAAAGATCAAGCTTGTAGGAGGCTCCATAAGGCTTCCTAGTAACTTTCCACCCTCCAATAAAGGTATAAATCTTCAAACCCTTTAGTAATAAGTTTGAATGTTGAAGTTTGGAGATGGTTTGGATGGATGAGTAGTAATTTGAATGATAAGCATGATTCGAGCTTAATTGTTAAGTAGTTTAGTTGAATTTGGAGATGTTATAATATATGATTGGATTGAGATCCTTGAGCTTATTATGACTGAAATCAGTAGCATTGATGTGTATCTTGAGTTGTTGTTGATTGGTAGTTGGATTGATATGATTTGGAATGGTAAAAATTTGGGAAATCGCGTAAATATAGCCGTCGTAATGTCCGATTTACTTTAGACTGTTTTTGCTCTTAACATCAGGACCCTAGAACTCCCTGTTAGGTTTTGACCATTGTCATGATTAGATAGTTCATGTTACGAGCTTCGTTTTGATATGTAGTTCGTTTGATTCCGATGTACGGTTTAGGAGAAATGACCGTTTTAAGTAACGGCGTTTCGCGACCGAACCATTACCCCTCGCCTTACTTTGAAACCTTGGTTAAGGACCTTAAAGGACTAATTGGGGTATGAAACAATTATGTTAAGTGGATTAGGCAGTTGGTAAGGTACTCGCAAAAGAATCTACTTAAAACCCTTAATGGTTAATTTATTAAAAATGGTGGAGCCGAGAGTACTCGAGCGACTTAAGTGAATCGTTAAGCGCGAAAGCGAACGTTAGGACTCTAAATGGTTAAAGTCTAGTTTCTTAAGCGACCGGGGTTTAATTCCGACTTATGTTGTTGTTCATAGGTTATCGGACCCACTCTAAGCTTAAGTCTATCCGGGAGCACTCAGGCAAGTTTTCTACCCGTTATACTGTTGTTGTGATGTATATCTGTATATGCATGATCTTGTGATAAATGCATATTTGTTATTAGCAAATTCTTGTGATATATTGTAGCACTTGATATGGTATATATGCATGCCTGTTTCATATTCTTGATTTATATATCTGTTGGTTCAAATGGTTATAGTTGCATAATACCTATGCTAGAGATAAGAGGTATTTGAGTTTACCCTTAGTATAGGGGATAAAAAGGTGAACATATTTCTAAACCGGGTGTCGATGTTCCCGAGAATATTATATATATTTTATATATATATGGTTATAATTTTCAAAACTATTAATCGAATAAGGTTTATTCGATAACTTTAACTTTATTTTATTTATTGAATATTATTTCAAATATTCATCCGAGGACTTATGACTCCTTTGATTGTATTAATTGAATATTATTTCGAATATTCATTCGAGGGCTTAAGACTCAGTTTATATTATTTAATGATTATTATTTGGATATTCATTTGAGGATGTATGACTCCTTTATTTATTTAATGAATATTATTTATAGTATTCATTCGAGGTATTATGACTCCGCGTATTATTTAATATTCTTTATTTTATTAAAGAATAATGTTCGATAATCAAACTTACTTTTGATTATTCAAATAAAGGTATTACTTTCGTATAAGTATATCTTTGATTATTTACTATTCATTTCAAGTATAAGTTTTCCAACTTCTACCTCAATTATTCTTTATGGGAATATTATTTAAATAATAATATTCAGATATTTTCTTAATACATTGGGACTGATTTATTTTATTAAATCAGCATTGCTCCAACCACTCCTTAAAGTGTTTTCGAGTCTTCAAAATGATTTTTAAAAGTTAGAGCGGATCCCAAAACTCATTTTTATATTTATGATCTTCCTTTTTAAAGGGGATTTAAATACTCGCTCAAAACCAGAGGGATCCGGCTCTGTGGTGTATTTTATATTCGCAACAAGGTTGCAGTTTTGGTAAATGAATTGATTACTTACCCAACGTTCGGGAAGTAAGTCCATCTATCGAGTCGGCATAAGCAACATGGGCTCAGTGGGCGTCCATGATAGTGTAAGTGGCTCAGTGAGAGTCCATCAAATGTATAAGTGGCTGAGTGGCAGTCCAGCATAAGGTCCTATTGCGACCAGGGTGATGACCAGTGGGGAATTCGTCCATCTACTAGTAGAAAAGGTTACTTATTGGTATCTTTGCCTGATCAGCAAGATATCAGGTTTATGCCAAAATTCTTTCCTTTCCAAATTTATTGGATATTGCAATTCTGTTCATACTTTACATGACAGAGGTTTTCAGGAAACGTATGTATATATAGGTGTATATATATATCAGGACTTAATGAAGTATATCATAACTTCATTTCCTTCAAAATATTTCAAAGATTGAATCTATTCAAGTCTTATCTTGTAGTCTCATTAGTGTGATGAACTTTTGAAACTAATTATAACTTGAACAGTGGTAGTTCAAGTAGTATTCGGAAAAGATATAAGTATATTGGAGTATCTTGTAGCTTCATCTTTTAAACTTATATCTAGTAAATGATTATCTTATGCATATCAAAGACTTTCAAAAAAATGTTGAGACAAGGTTAGATATATGAGATCACCTTGCAACGATATTTTTATACAGTTATAAACTGGAACTTTGTGTATATTATACATGGAAGAGGACTTCCGAGATTTTGAAAAGTATATATGTATATATACTGAAAATTTTGCGACTTCATCGCATTAAGATATCAAACTTGGTTCATTTCTTTTGACCAAGACTTTCATGAGTACTATGAGAAGGCTCGCATATTGTAAATCATTATACATATTATTTTGGTGGGCTTGCTGCTCACCCTTGCTTTTTTCTTTCATCACACAACAACAGATAGAAAAGATGAACAGGACCAAGCTTCCAATTCGCAAGCGGTTAGAAAATGTTCCGCAGTTTTCTGGAAGTGTTGATGCCGCCGTTGCTGAGGTAGGAGCTACCAATAGGCTAGGTTTTTAACTATTGATAAACCAGACTTATGTATAATATGAATTGTAATAATGGCAAAGAAATGTAAATTTATTCAGAAACCCTTTTGAGGTGTATTTTGGAAGATATGTGATGTCAGACTTAAAGAATAAAGCCTTTTCTGTTTCTGAATTTGACTCTTCAAAAAGTTTACAGCACTTTCTGTTATTTTGTCATTCACTTGAAGTAAGAATAATACATGTTCCAGCTCTTCAAAATACTTCAGTGGAATGGCATTTTCCCTTATATGATAAACCCTACCATCTGTCATGAAGTACAACAAGATGTGTTCTTTCAAGTAGGTATGGTAAACCATTTGTACAGATTCTAGTTGATTCAATCTTTCAGGAGTTGCTCCAATACCTGGTTCACTTAAGGAAGTTGGATCATTTGTTGTGTTCTGTATTCTTCTTTCATCAGCACTTCCCAATCCAGTTTTATCTCTTGCTTCCTTTCCAGTAACCACTCTTGCTTCAAAACCACTTGTAGTAGTCTTCAAAGGTTGAGTCTGTTTGGCTTTAGTGAATCCTGGTAGGAGTATCTTCGAAGGTTTAACATGAGCAATGTCAGAGGTTTCCTTTGATTTATCTTCTGATATCAAGTTAACTTGAGCTATGTCAGAGGTCACTTGCTTCTTTGAGATAACAGAACTAACTATCTCTTGACTCTGAACAATTTGAGCCATGTCAGAGGTTGTCTTAGAAACTTTTCTTGAAGTCAGAGCAAGATCAACATCTTCATCAGTAATTTCTTCATTCACAGGAGGCACACAAACCTTGATAGGTTCACCAACTTTCTCTTTGCCCTTGGACCTTGGATCTATCTGCAGTTGTGATTTAGCTTTGGTTGCTTCATGATTTATCCTTTCTTTTATCACAATGCATTTGAGCTTTGGAAGTTTCTTTTTACCAGAAGCTTCAGATTTAGATTTGACTTTTTCTGATTTAAGTCTAGCTTCTTCTTTTATTAGACTCTCCAAGTCCATTCCTGGATTTTCCTTAAGAAATAACTGTCTTGACATTTCTTCATCAAGATCCAAAAGTTCATCAGAACTTATCCTTTTACCAGTAGTAGAAGTAATTCTTTTTCCAGCATCAAAACTTGTCCTGTGACTTGTGATTTCAGCTTTTCTTGATGAGAAACCTCTACCTTGACTATGACCTCCACCCATTCCAAAGTTTCCGTGGTCATCTTTTCATCATCCTTCCCCTTCAGTGTCTTGTCAGTTTTGCATTTGGACTGAATTACTTTCTCTCCCTTTTTGGCATCAGCAGGTAAGAGAAGAGAGACAAGCAATTCCACTGAGTTGTGGAATGGAGACCTTGCAGATTTTTAGTACTCAATGCATTGACTCGAAGCTGTGTTTTGAAATCATCATTAATTAATATATCATCAGCTTTTGTCAAGTGCTCAGTAAGAGTCTTTGCAGATGGAACACAGGTAACTGAGTTCCATTCCTTAGTCCACTCCTGTCCTGCAGGAGTTTCACTCCAAGGCACTGGTGCTTCTCTTGTAACAAACTTCTTAACTAGTTCACTTTTGTGAACAGTTTGCTGAGGTGCATGTCCAGAAGGACCTGCTTCATCAGCATTTGCATTTGGAGCAGCATCACCAGTATCATCAGCATTTGCAGTATCAGAACTTACAGAATCAGCATCTTCTGATAAAACAACAGTATGAGAAGCAATTGAGGCTTCAGCATCATCCTCTAAGTGCTAATCTGGTTCCAAGTTCTGATCAACAACCATATCCTGATGCTCACCTATATTCTGATCATCAACATCTAGATGCATAGAAGGTGTAGTAGACAATTCTGGAGTTTGAGTAGCATCAGTAACAGGTGTTGTAGATGGATTAATTGTTGTTGGAGCTTCTAAGTAAAGTACCTCAGGCACAACTAGGTTCTGAATATCAATTTCAGCACTTGTGCCTGGGTTAACAGGAGATACAGCCTTATGTACAGGAGACACAGAAGGTGTGTTGGCCTGTTCTGTAGCAGCTTCATGAGTTGGATTTAATGGAGAAGCAGTGGCTTCAATAAATTCTTGTTCTTGTGAGATCATAGATTCCTGATCTCCTTCCTTAGCTGCTGCTTCCTCATCATCTAAAACTGGCCTTTTAGCTCTCTGTTTCTTGTATCTCTTTGAAGGTGGGGATTCCTTGGGAGGTTCAGCAGAAGTCATTCTTCTAAGCCTTTTGAGAAGCTTAGATCCCCTAATTCCAGAATCCTTCTGAGAAGGAACTTTCTCAGCTTCTTTAACAACAGGTTCTGATGTAGAAACCTGTTCCTCACTATCAGACTCATCTCTCAAAATAATCCTCCTTCTCTTCTGAGGTGTCTGAGGAACAGTCTTTATCCTCTTGGGCTTGGAAGATGAAGGCTTCACAGTAGGTGCTGAGGATGAAGGTTGAGCTGTCTGTGAAGTTGAGAGATATGATTTGAGATATGTTCACAGGGAAGATTGAGGTATAGATGTATGAGTGGTATGTTCTGATGGTTGTTGTGGTGTTTGGGATGTGGTGGTGGGTTGGACATCAGGATAAACAGATCTATAGGTTTGAGGATCAGCATTTACCAAGATCTGTTTTACAGACTGAGGAATCTGTAAAGGTTTAACCACCTTTTTCTTAAGGTCAGCATTGACCAAGTCATTAAAGGCTCGTTTTGCAATTTTGAAGGGTGGATATAAAGAACTGGCTAGTTGAGGGGGATCAGTACAGCAAAAGTTATATATAAGCTGACAGAATCTAGTAAAGTAAACTACATTTCTATATTCTGTCATCCTATCCCCTATGAAACCTATCACAACACTTGCAAAATCAAAATGAGTTTGGTTAATAATAGCATACCCGATGTGCTGACTCATTATTGGAATGGCATCAAAGTTTGAACACTTATTCCCGAAGGCTTTAGTGATGCAGTCGAAAAAGAAGCTCCATTCCTTTCTGATATGTGCCCGTTTCAACTATCCAAGCTTAACCAAACTCTTTTCATACCCCAAACTGTCCATTAACTCTTGTAGAGCTGATTCCTCCGGTGTTGAAAAAGTACATCCTTCTGGTAAATGTAAGGCCTTGCGAATTGTACCAGGAGTTACCACATGTTCAATATCATCCACTTCAAAAACAATGATGGGAGTACCATTAGCACCACCATTATCAAAATGCCCAGTCCGCCAAAACGTCAGAACTTGTTGGCTTGAAAAGGCTGAAGGTTGGGTCAGTGCATACCCAATTTCACTGTGTGCAAGAAGATCTTGCACAAAATGCAACTCAGACGGAGCTTCATCATGATCGAGAATTGCAGCATAGTTATTTGGAACGAACTTAGCTCAATCAATGATCAAATCCTTAGGTGCCATGAGAAAAATAAAAAATTAAGAGCGCCTGTTAGGACACAGCTTCAGCCCAGAAATAGGTTGGAAGCTTTGCTTCATCAAGCATTGTTCGTGCAGCTTCAATAAGAGTTCTATTCTTTCTTTCAACAACTCCATTTTGCTGTGGAGTTCCAGGAACAGAGAATTCCTGCTTGATTCCATGGTTTTTGCAGAACTCTTCCATTATCAAATTCTTGAACTCAGTACCATTATCACTTCTTATTATCTTCACTGAGTCTTTTACCAATTTATCCAGTTGCTTGACATGATCAATCAAGAGAGATGCAGTTTCACTTTTTGTGTGCAAGAAATACACCCATGTGTATCTGGTGAACTCATCCACTATGACCATATCATATTTCTTCTTTGCAATAGACATGACATTTACTGGACCAAATAGATCAACATGTAGTAGGTGATAAGGCTCAAGAATTGATGATTCAGTCTTGCTCTTGAATGAAGATTTTCTTTGTTTGGCCTTCTGACAAGAATCACAAAGGCCATCAGGAGCAAATACTGACTTTTGCAGTCCTCTCACAAGATCTTTCTTGACCAACTCATTTATATTGTTGAAATTTAAATGAGAGAGTTTCTTGTGCCAATTCCAGCTTTCTTCAATTAATACTCTACTCATCAGACAGATTGCAGAACCATCAGTACTTGTTGAAAGCTTGGCTTCATAAATTTTACCACGTCTATATCCTTTCAGAACAACTTTGCCTGTAGATTTACTTACAACTTCACAGTGTTCTTCAAAGAAATCCACATGATAACCTCTGTCACAGATTTGACTGACACTCAGCAGATTGTGTTTAAGTCCTGAGACCAGAGCTACTTCCTAAATGATGACATTCCCAAGATTGATATTTCCATATCCCAATGTTTTTCCAATGTTGCCATCTCCATAAGAAACACTTGGGCCAGCCTTCTCCACAAAGTCTGATAGCAGGGTTTTATTTCCAGTCATATGTCCTGAACATCCATTGTCCAGAACTAGGATGTTTTTCCTGCTGCCCTGCAATCACAAAGACCACTAATGATTAGTTTTAAGGACCCATACATGCTTGGATCCTTTGGCCTTATTAAGTTTGTTAACATTTGCAGCGGATTTAGCATCATAGTTTATGTTAACATTTTTCTTATCAGAATTTACACTATCAGACTTTGAATGAGAACTTACACTAGAAGGAACAATGGTAACTTTCTTTAAAGAAGGTTTTGTTTGATAATAATCGTAGTACAAACTATGATATTCCTTACAAGTATAAATTGAATGCCATAAACTACCATAATGAAAATAAGGATTTTGTGGCTTATATCTAACAGACTGACTCTTAACTCCTGACTTTGAAGGTAAGGAGTTTATGTTCTTATTTTTCCTGCAAAAAGAAGCCAGATGGTTAGAACTTCCACAGTTATGACACGTTTTCCTAGGAGCATTAGGAACAGGATTATAATCATTGCTTTTATTCATACCTTCCTTTCCAATCCTATTTTTCCTAGGTGATTTTACCTTGTTTTCATTTTTAACGTCTTTCAGCTTATGCTTAAGCTGCTTCTTAGTCATTAAGCCTACGTTTACTTCAGTTGTCTTTTCCTATTTTAGTTTTTTAGAAGTTAATTCCTTTTTAACTTCTGATTTCTTATTATCAGACTTTACAGCTACAAACTTAACAGACTTTAACTTAGATTTTTGATTAACAACTATAGGCTTAATATCTACAGTTCCTTTATCATTTTTATCCTCTCCATAACCTAAGCCCTCTTTCCAGTTTTCACTACTTAACAAATTTTGAGTTGTTCTGCCAGAGTTAGTCCAAGTCCTGATAATCTCTCTTTCCTTTTCTAACTCAGCTTTTAGAGATTCATTCATTTTAAGTACTTCATCCCTAACATAGAAAGCATCATCTCTATCTTTCTGAGTTTGATGGAACATGACTAACTCCTTTTCTAAATAATCATTCCTCTTTTTACAAGCAATATTTTCAGAAGTTAATCTTTCACATGTTAAAGTTTGATCTCTATAACTAATAAACATGGTTTTAAGATATCTTCTCAACTCATTAATATCATTAGTATGAAAGGCATAAGTAGTTTGAGGTACCTTTAATTCAGCAGCTTCAGAACTGCTTTCAGCACTTGCCTTATCAGTATTTGCCATCAAGGCATAATTCTCCTCACTTTTAGAATCTGAGGTGTCTGTCCAGCTTTTCTTCTTTGTGACAAGAGCCTTGCCTTTGTCACTTTTCACTTTCTTGCAATCAGGAGATATGTGGCCTTTCTCACCACAGTTGTAGCATTTGACATTTGTATAATCTCCTCTGTCAGACTTTCCTCCTCTGCCCTCATATTTTCTGAAATTCTTCTTATCAGAACTTGCGCCTTTTCTGGAAAACTTCTTTCCCTTCCTGAACTTCCTGTAAGCAATCTTTGTGATTCTTTTCACCATAAGAGCACACAGTTTCATCATCTCTTCATCAACATCTGTCTCAGGCAAGCTTTCAGATTCTGAGTCATCATCACTTTCAGAACTTGATGATTCAGTATCAGACTTTGTGAAGAGAGCTTTACCCTAGTCTTTCCTTGAGGTAGCTTCCTTGGGGGATTCTTCTTCAGCCTTAAGAGAAACTGTCCTTGACTTTCCTCCTTTCCTCTTGCTTCTTTGTTCCATCTCAAGTTCATGAGTATTGAGCATTCCATAAATTTCATCAAGAGTTGTTTCATCAAGATTATAGTTGTCTCTTATTGTTGTTGCCTTCAAATCCCAGCATTCAGGAAGAGCTAACAGGAATTTAAGGTTTAAATCTTCAAGATCATACTACTTATTAACCAGTGACAAATCATTCAAGAGTTTGACAAATCTATCATATAAATCAGTCAATGACTCATTAGCCTTTGAGTTAAAGTGTTCATACTCTTGAGTGAGTATTGTCTTCCTATTCTTCTTAATCGTATTCATTCCCTGACATCTTGTTTCCAAGGCATCCCATATCTCCTTTGCAGTCTTGCAGTTTATTACCCTGTTTGACATTACATTATCAATAGCATTATGCAGTAAGTGTCGTACCTTAGCATCCTTAGCAATTGATGCGATATCTTCAGCAGTGTAATCATTCTTCTCCTTTGGTACAGATTTTGCTACTTCACCTGCAACTGCAACTGCGAGCTTGGTTGGTTTATGAAGCCCTTCCTTGATTCTATCAAGATATTCTGGATCTATAGCTTCCAGAAACATGGTCATCCTCACCTTCCATATGGTATATTCAGATGGTCTCAATATAGGAACTCTAATTGTCTCATATTGGCTTTGAATTTGTGTCTTTGGAGGTTCTTCAGTTTTGGTGGGCTTAGTTGGAGTTTCTACTTCAGACATGATTGTGTTTGGATCTTAAACTATTTGTGTGTTAACAGATAGGCTCTGATACCACTTGTTAGGTCACACACACTGTAGAGGGGGTGAATACAGTGTATAGCACAATCAAATCGAACTTTAATAACTCAAGTAACTGAAAACAAACTTTATTCAAAACAATAAACTCTGTTACAGTATGGAACTGTTCTCTCTCAGTGATGAACAAATATCACGAGAACTGCTAGGGTTACAATGAATAATCTTCTCGATTGTGATAACACTTATAGTGTAAACCTTATGTCTGTGTTTATATACTACACAATTACAAGATAATCGCTAATTGATATGGAATATAATTCTGCTTCCTAAAATATATCAATCAGATATCTTTTCTTCCAAGTATTCTATTCTTCATAGAATTCCATCTTCATGCATATCTCTTCTTATGTTTGTCTCGATCTTCTTTCCTTTAACCAGCTGCCTTCCTTATCTGACCGTCTTTCAGTACTTAAGTTCTGATAATTATCTCCTGATAATATAAGTACTGATATCCTTAAGTCCTGACTTCCAGTAAGTACTGATTTATCCTATTTAAGTAAGATTTGAAAACTAAACATAAATCACATTAGCCATGACATTATCAAATATATCTAACATTTTGTTATCATCAAGTTTCTCTTAATTTATGGCTACAATTCTAGTAGACATAAATTGGGGGAGATTGTTAGGAATATGTTGTGAACTTGATGATAAGTTAAACAAAACACCTTAGTAGATTTAACTTAGTGAATTTTGTAGCTCTCGACGGATGATCTAACATAGTCCCGATGGATAAAGTTTATATTTCCGACGGATGATATCTGAACATCCATCGAGAGTGTAGCTTATGTAACTATAAGTATTGTAGCACATTTCTGCAAACAACATATTTTAGTTGAGTAGATGCTGTAGGATTTTGTAAGTCATGATGACTGCTAGATTGATGTACAGAATAGATTAGCTAATTGTAAATATAAGGTGTCTTGTAATTCTGTACAAGTGAAATAGAGTCAAGTGGCAGAAAGACTCCCAACAGATAATCTATAAAGACTCCTGACGGATGATCACCAAGGCTCCGACGGATAACCAACATAGTCCCGACGGATGATCATATTCAACATAGTTGTTGATAGTGACAACACAGTCACATGCGTCAGGTGTTTGCAAAAGGAATGTGGCAGCCTGTTTAGCAGGATTTTGAGAACAAAGAACCATTACCAATTCCATGCAAATGTGAAGATATTCAAAGATGCTGGATAGAGTAATGTAGAAGCATGATATTAGACTAGATTTTTTTTTTATTATCTTGTCTTATTATCATGTAACTTGGTGATATATAAACCAAGAGTAGCAAGTAGAACAAAAAACCAAGCACATTTTTCAGAGAGATAGATAAAGCTGTACTTGTTAAGAATTTCTCTATAGTTTCTTTGTTCACTTGTAAAGAAGTTGTGTGTTATTCAAAGCATCACAGAATTCTCAATCTGATATACATATATATCTCTGGTGGATACATTCAAATCCACCAGAAAGTTTTAAAGCTTGTGTTTTATTACTTGGTGTTTTGATTTCTATTATTCTTTCATTCCGCATTACTGCAAATCAAACACTGTTATATATATTGTGTTAGAACAATTTTTTTTAAATCTCAAAAGAAGCCAGAATTACATCCAACCCCCCATTTGTAATTCTTGTTGTATTGTTAGGGAATAACACTTAACAACTAATAAAACAGAAGTACCATGCTTAATCATTCTCAGCATCTGGGTACGTGTATTCAGTCTCAACAAAATGATCTTTCACCAAAGCAATCACAGATAGACGTCTCAGTTTTGAAAATATATCCACTCTCAGCAAAATGATCTTTCACCAATGCAAGAGCCTTAGAGCGATGAGAAATCTTGTTCTTTTCTTCCTTGGTCATCTCAGCATAACTATAAAAGCATATTAATCAACTGTATTGTCTAATGTCATACAATAAATTAAGGATAGAACATTAATACTTGGCTAAAATTTGCAATCACAAATTTGCATTGAAAATAAATTAGCATCAACAGAAGGGCAAAAATCATAATCTATCATACTTACTGCTTTGCCCAATGAAAGTCAGAGGCAATGATTTAAAAATAAAGAATTTTAATAATTCGATATTGTGATTTATTGGCTTTATTATAGGATAGCAATCTGATGCATTATAAGGTCATGTTGTAAAGTCCCATTTTAGAAGCATATATACACTACAAAAGACTATGAAGCAGGAATGTGAATTAGATCTTACCATCTCACTGCCCTTCATTCTTGTATCAGGTTCCGTCATTTGTATGCTAGAGCGCATATGTTACAAACATGTCATAATTTGTGTATTACCTGTTTTTGGTATGTGGTTCCTGTTAAATAAACAATCAACATAAAAGGGTATCCACTCTTGTGCAAAAAATGAAATCACAGACTCTGCTATAGTATTTAGGTGTAAGATGAATTAACAAAACAATATGTTTTCAAGCCAACGTCTCAATCTTATTTCTTCTGAGATACAAAGATTATAAAAGCAGTAAAACAACTAAAGCCTAAAAAAAAGCAAATGGGCTCATGGGCCAACAAACAACTCCTACAAACTCTCAGAGTACACATACGTTATTCCAACAAACCTAAAAACACGTAGAAGACTTATCCAACTCAGATAAAACTGAGACAAGTTTAACATTAAATTCCAACAATCTCCAACGTAATTTTAAAAATGTCAGATCACCTCCTGCATTCCCAGAAGCTTCCTCATGCGCTCAAACTTTAGTGTCACCAAAGCTTTTGTTAATATGTCTGCTCGCTGGCTTTCTTCATTAATATGTTTGATGACAACCTCTCCTAGTTCAATTCACTCCCTGATAAACTGAAACCTTATGTCAATATGCTTGCTGCGTTTGTGAAAAACTGGATTCTTTGCCAAATTTATTGCTGATATGTTATCAACATAAATGACTACAGGTCCTTGACTCTCGCCTGTAAGCTGCATCATAACATTCCTCAGCCAAATGCCTTGGCAGCAGCTGCTGCTGCATCCATATACTCGGTTTCATACGGAGATAGAGCAACACTACGTTGCTTTTGTGACACCCGGGTTACCAAACATTCATTGAAATAGAATACCACTGCCCCTGTGCTTCGATGATCATCCAAGTTCCCTGCCAAGTAACTATCAGAATAACCCGTTAACACATTATTTCCATTATCCTTAGCATCGACTAGACCCAGGTTCAATGTGCTATGAATATATCTCAGAATTTGTTTTGCTGCTTTAAGGTGCATCACAGTAGGTCTTTCCATGTGTCTGCTAATCACTCCAACAGCATACGCTATGTCTGATCATGTGTACACCAAGTACCTAAGCCCTCCAACCAAGCTTTTGAACTGAGTTGCATCTAATGTTTTTCCTCTTTCGTCCTTAGTGATAACTTTTTTTGGATCCATTGGATATTTGCACGGATTACAATCAGCAATTCATGACCTTTCCGAGACTTTCTTTGCATACCCAGTTTGCTTCAATTTTATGCCATCGCCATTCTGCTTCACTTCAATACCAAGATAATATGTTAACTTTCCGATGTCACTCATCTCGAAAGTACCGTTCATCTGATTCTTAAACTCTTGTATTAACACATTATTTATACCAGTCACAAGCAAGTCGTCGACATAGACACCCACAATTAGAGAGTCAGTCCCCTTTCGTTTTACATACACTCCGTGTTCATAGGGGCACCTCACAAATCCAAACTCCTCAAGACACTTATTAAGCTTTGAGTACCATGCATGTGGTGCCTGCCTTAACCCGTACAAGGCCTTGAATAATTTGTAGACATATCCTTCTTTACCTGGTTTAGTGAACCCTTCGAGCTGATAAATGAAGACATCTTCCTTTAATTATCCATTTAAGAATGTCATTTTAACATCCAAATGATGGGCCTTCCAAGAGTTTTTCGCTGCCAAAGCAAGGAGCAATTTCACAGTCTCAAGCCTTGTTACAGGAGCAAAGAGCTCGTCAAAATTCACTCCCTTTTCTTGTACGTACCCTTTAGCCACAAGGCGTGCTTTGTGTTTTATAATATTTCCTTCTGCATCTTTCTTTAATTTGTATATACATTTCAAGCCTATAACCTTGCTTCCTGGTGGCAACTTAGTTAATTCCCATATTTTATTTCTTTCTATGGAATCAATTTCATTTTGCATCACTTGTCTCCAATCTTTGCTTCCTTTCGCATGACTATATGAGCTTGGCTCTTCTATCCCCATAAGTAACAGTTTATCTTCTTCCTCAACCACCTCAGTATCTTTATACACATCCTCCAAGTTTCTGAATTTTCTGGGTGTATGACTTGAAAGAGATATGTCCTAAGTCCAATCATGTATGAGGATTTAGGAATAACTTTTATGTAATCTGTTTTGATTTCATTGATATTAATAAAAGGCTTGTTTTGTTTTTATTGCGGGCTCTATCTATTTAAATGTTTAAATAAGATATACCACAGTTTAGAGTAAAACTTTTTATGGATTGTGATGAGATCATAATAATGAGACCTAAAAGATGATAACTCTAAACTTAAATAGTTCCTGGTCGTAGGATTACTAACTGGTAATTAATAATCCGCAAAGATCGGTACATACTATGCTTGCTTCATTATGAAGGATGTCTGTTCTCATAGACATTTGTGTGGTGACACTATAGCTAGTATGTAGGTGCTTATTATAGAATAAGTTCACTGAACATGACTCACACAGCTGAACAACTGATGGAGTTCACTCACGTGTCAGCAGTTGTTCACATAGTGATAGTTGTACAAGTATCCTTAGACTTGAGGTCATCATAGTCATCTTGTGTACACTGAACTATGCTTTGGTTTAGTTCTTAGTCTCAAGGGAAAATTATAAGGGCTCTACTGGGTATAAGAATTTGTACACGAAGATAGTGTATGATCAATAAATGATCTACCCCTTCCAGTGTAGGAAGAGAATGTTCATGCTGATCCACTTATGTTAGTCCAGGAATCTCTGGCCAGAGTGAATGAAATTAGAAAGGAGTTTCTAATTTTACATTAAATAGAACTAAGCATAGTGAATGGGAAAGCAAGTGATTAAATAAGATAGGCTTGACACAAGTTTCATGCCTTGTATTTAATCGTGACATTGCAGGGTAGAAGGAATTAATTGTACGGTAACTACTCACTGAATAGGTTCTTGGTATTCTAAGCAGTGAATTCGTATTATCCGGATAGTCGCGATATGCTGAGAAGTATCCCTCACGATGTAGAATAAAAATGATTAATTAATTAATCATATTTAATGAATTAGAAAATTTATATAAATAATGATAAAATAGTTTTAATATTATTTATTTCTACTACCGACTTAATATTGAACCTACAGGGCCACACCATAAAAGCGAATGATTTAATGGTGGAGGAATTAATTAATAATGGCTGATAATTATTTATTTATGAAATAAATAATTAATTGGCAAATTTAATAATTGATTAAATGAGTTTTAATTGATTATAAATTAATTAAGAAAAGGTTCTTAATATTATTAATTAAGGATTTAATTTTTGGAAATTAAATCAAGTGAGAGAATTATTTCTAAAGAGTTTAGAAAAAGGATTAATAATTAAAAGGTGTTTTAATTATTAGTGAGAATAATAAAGGGTTAATAATAATAATATTTTATGGGAAAATTTTCAGCTGAAAATTTTTCCTCAACCAAAAATAGTTACAAAACCCTAATTCTCTCCATCTCCTCCTCCTTCATTACATCGTTTTCTTGGTGGATACCGGTAGAGTGCTTCACACTTGAGGAGCAGCTGCTAAGGATCTCCGTTCATCATTCTCGGATCTCTATTAAAGACCTCCATCTTTCCTTTAACGTAAAGCTTCTTAAGGTAAACATACTGAACTACGAATTAAATATTATCTTTTCGCATGGATCCTACGGAGGGTTTCATTTTTTTTAAGATTAAATTTACGTTTTCGCTGCGTTTATGTGCTAAAAACCCTTCATGACTATCATCATACCTTTCGTTGTCCTCTTCGTTCCTCTGTCCCTATGGTGTCCCCATCTGATCTTGAACATTTTCATCAGTCATGTATCCCCCCTAGTATGTACCTTCATTTTTTTCATAATCATACAGGTCTGGAACCACAAAATATCCCTGCTGAGCTTCATTACTTGACTTGAATCCTCCCATTTCCAGTACTTCCCTTCTTCAAATTTCACATCTCGACTAACAATAATGTGTATGTTCATTGGGTCATACAATCTGTATGCCTTGATGCAAGATTCCTTCCCTAAGTTCACTGCCATCATCCTTCTATCGTCTAGTTTCCGTTAATTAAAACCAGAGACTTTCATGTGCACAATGCACCTAAAAACCTGAAAATAACTAAGATTTGGTTTTCTTTCCCTTCATTGCCTCATATGGTGTTTTTCCAGTTAGTGCTCTAGTTGGTACTCGGTTCAAGATGTAGACAGGGTGTCTAATTGCTTCTGCCCACATCAAAGATGAAAGATTGGCATGTTTCAAGAAGCTTCTCCCCATCTCCACCACTGTACAATTTCTACGCTCAACAACACCGTTTTGTTGAAGCGTGTACGGTGCTGTAAAGTGCCTCTCTATCCCCCTTTCTTCACAGTAATCCTTGAATTCATTAAAAAGTAAATTCACCTCCACGATCCGTTCTTAGTACCCCAATTTTGGTATTTGTCCTGATTTCGATTTTTGCTTGAAAGTTTTTGAATGTAACGAAGGCATCACTCTTACTTTTCAGCATAAACACCCACATGAACTGGGTGAAATCATCGACTAGCAAGAAAAAATATCTGTTACCTGCTCGAGTGCTGGGAGATATGGGTCCGCAGATGTCACCATGAACCAATTCCAGAAATTTTGTAGCACTGAAAGTAGATTTAGAGGGAAACGGCCTTTGAGTGTGTTTTGACATCAAGCAGCCACCACATACTTCCTTCGGTTGCTGCACCCTTGGCATGCCTATCACCATTTAGTATTTCTGCATCATCACCATTGCAAGAAAATTAACATGCCCCGAACGGGCATCCCACAACCACGAAGGATCATCTAGTCTTGACAATAGACATACCGTTTTTCTACATTCAATAACAATTTGATACAATCTATTTATGGAGCGTTTCACATTCATAAGTAATCTCTGATGCTCATCATAGACTTTTAAATATTCTCCATGAAGTATAACTTTATTACCCTCCTCGGACAATTGCCCTAAACTTATAATATTGTTACGTAGGCTGGGGATAAAGTATACCTCATGAAGTAGTCTTTCTTCTCCATTCTTGCAGTTGAGGCTTATGGTGCCCCTTTCTTTTATTTCTACTTTTATCTTGTGTACCGTGAATTTTCATTCCTGCAGCTTCGGTAGCACCTCCCCGGTTTGATTTCTTGAGCCACTCTTCATGTGTTAACAGCGATTTACTATCATCCTTTTCCCTCTTGATCCATTCATCCTCAGTCAACACAGCTGCTCGCTACTCGTTCGTGCCCATCAATCTCTCTTTATGAGCTTTTAGTGAGCCTATGACCTCCTCCATGGTCATGGTGACCAGGTTTCCGAATTTCTCCAAGGTGGATGCAATCTGTAAGAACTTAGTAGGGACTGCTCGCAATAATTTTTTTACTATATATGATTCCTCCACCACTTCACCAAGAGCTATTATATTGGATACGATACCATTAATCTTCATGTAGAACTCATCTAGCACGTCTGTGTCCTTTTTAGGTAATGAATCACACACAGATGGGGGGGGGGGGTGAATGTGTTTTTCTGATTTTAGGCTTTTCTTGAAAGATAATGGTTGAACAAAGTAAATTAAATCTTGTATAGAAAAGTGTTCATGCATAAATTAAACTTGCACAAAATAAAGAACACAGATCTTCAAAACTCACTTAATTTTTGTATTAAAAATTAAGATGTTTTTCTACAAAATTTCTAAGCACTTCGAAGTTAAAGAGCTCAGCTTCTTCTCCAGAGTGTTACAAGAATTTTGATCTAAATTGTTACAACTAATTAGAGGACCAGTGTTAAATTTATAGCTCAGTTAACTGCTGGTTTACACAGTGGATAATAAACATGCTATTAACTTTTCTAAGTTGTCACTTGTCATTTCTATTTATAGAAAAACAAATCGTCCATGCTTAGCATATCTTTAGCATCCCGTGTTTACTTTAATCTTCCTTTGTCAGTTAATCTTTGCCATTGATCTTGCACACACTTCAAGTTGCTTTTTGTAGACTTTCCAATCCATCTGTTGGATTGTTTGTTGATTGTTTATCTTGGATATTGAACTGATCTGCAATTCTGTACTTTGAGACTGTACCTCGAGATCTCCAGTTTGAATTATTAGAACACTTGATATCTCGATAAGTACATAGGCTTATCGAGATCTCTAGTACTCCATAATGAGTTTGGCTTGTAGAGGTCTTCAACTCATCGAGATCTCTAATCTTCATAACTTCACTTGACTTGTAGATATCTCTGAGTTCTCAAATGGATATAGACTTGTCGATAATCTGAGTTCTCTAGTGAAAGAAAGACTTATCGATATCTTCTTGAGTTCTTGAGTAGCTTTCCTGACTTCTCTACTCCCGGTGGATATTGCTTATCCGTTGAGTAGATATATAGCTCATCAATCGAGTAGATATATAGCTCATCCGTCGAGTAGATATTGCTAATCTGTCGAGTAGATGTTGTTCATCCATCGAGTAGATATATAGCTCATATGTCGAGTAGATATTGCTCATTCGTCAAGTAGATGTTGTTCATCCATCGAGTAGATATATAGCTCCTCCGTCGGTACTCTCTGGAGTTTGAATGACTTCTCCATAAGTCATTCTGGAGTTCTCGAATGACTTCTCTATAACATTAAATATGTGACTTGTAGAGATCTTGACTTACAACATTTTTCTCCAAAACAGATTTATTCAACTCCAAGCTTCTTCAAAATTCTTCTGAGGCATGATCTTCTTGATCTTCTTCCAGATAGAATCCTTAGGCTTGATACTGTTTTAGGAAAAAGACTCCAGTCTGCTCCTTTGTAATTTTACAGAGTTTAAGTGTTATAAGTACAGAATACAAATTTAGATAATAATACAACTAACTTAGGGTTGGCCCCAAGCTTAACTGATTATTGAAAATGACTGTTCATTAATCTTCTACTCAGATCATAGATGCTAATGACATTGTTAGCTCCAGTAATCTTTGACATCATCTATTATATATTACAATCTCCCCCAACTTGTTCATTATAAAACTATGCACAAGTTCTGATTGATGATGTCAAAACTTTATCTAAATGCAGAAACCAATCTTTGACATCTGATATTCTTTTGTGAGTTGCATTTAGATTTAATCTTCATTCTCCCCCTATCAAGAAAAGAATATTATTATCTGGAAACATCCATTAGCTGTTTTGGCATTTAGATATATTCTCCCCCTTTTTGAAATTATCTTCAGGAAGAAAGATCCGGCTAGATGCACGTTGTTCAAGCTTTTGTCAATGTCCATTTAGAACACTATCAGCAGCTTCAAGCTTTAGTGAAGTCTGTAGTGATGAGTTCATGAAGTAGAATAGAATAGGAAATTCTTAAGCTCTCTGTTCTTTTGAATAAGTAGTCTCACAACTTCTCACTGCACTAGTCTCATGACTTTTAAGAGTCAGAGTAACCTCACAAGGATTGCTAAATCCAGACACTCATCTACCTCTCCTTTTGCCAGGAAGGATCCAACCTCTCTTATTTTCTGTTATTCTCTCAATATTTTCTCACATTCTCACATGAAAGGCTCAATTGTTGTTTGTCCTACAGAAATAAGAGTTGGCTGAGAAGAGTTTATCTGTGATTATATGAGTAGGGGAAATTCATATAGGTCTGATCATACTCATTTCACCATAAGAGTGAGTTCATAAACATCTGTGACTAGGGTCACAGTTTAACTCACAGATTGCTCTGTGGTTTGGACAGTGTGTTGTCCTCCACTTATAGTGGGAACCTCCAATTGAATTGGAGGGGATTTGACTGGGTTACTGCCATGTGCACCAGCCTCAAACCCTTGTATGTCTTGCAACATACTGGCACTTAAATGTGTTATGCTTTCCTTTCTCATGACATTGTCATAGGCAATTGTACTTCTAGCTTTGGCTGCTGAGGCAGCTTCTGCTAGAGTTGTGAGGGGACTTATTCCTCCATGAGGAACCTCCAATTGAATTGGAGAGGATTTAGATAGCTCCCCCTCAGGAGTACTACCCTCAACCCTATCAGTCTGTTAAGACTAGTTTGCACATGAAAGTGTGATAAGTGGCATTTTATACCACTTAGAGTGTCTCATAACAGCTTGAATTGGTGTCTTGAACTCAAGTATTTTATCTATTTGACGTATTTTCTAGTGTTTTTGCATTTCAGGATATAACTTGCTTAGATAGGTGGTTTTCATCAAATAAAGTTTAAGGAAGTGCTTGGAATCAGTTTAGGGGTGATGAGCGAAGAAATCAACAAAAACAGAAGCAAAATAAAGTATTTTCCAGAAGGGTTGCAGGCGGCCGCGCGCTAGGAGCAGGCGACCGTGTGATAGCAGGCGGCTGCGTGGAGATAGCAGGCGACCGCGTGCGGGCGGATTTTCAGAATCTGGATTTTATTAATTCTAGTACAATTGGGCTTCTGTTGGCACTGGTTCTCTTGGGCTATTATATAAACCTTATGGGAAGACGTTTTCATCAATCAAGAGATCAAGAGCAAGGGCAAGAAGATTGAGAAGACCGTTTTAGCACGCAACAACGAAGAAGAGGAAGCATACGTTTATCTTGTGATTCTTTTAATTCGTTGTAACAGTGGATGCTAGTTTTCTTTAAACTTTGAACCTTAATACTCTTGTGACGTACTTCATTATTTATTAAGTATTTTTATTAGTCTTATATCGTTGTGTTATTATCAGGCTTTCATATAAAACCATGGTGACGATGAGTTCTGTTATGGGCTAATCGTGATCATGGGATCCTAGCGGATTTACTATGGAATTCTTTATTTAATTGTTTAATACCTTGGTATGTGGTGATTGTTTGATATCTAGTATAGATTGTGCTTATTCGTCTTATATGCATCGCAAACATGTAAGATAGCTTGTTAATCTCTTGTGAAGTGACAATGAATCTTGAGATTTAGAACTTGCCATGCTAGCATAGGTTCATGTATTATATGCATGATTAGTGGGTAACTCTAACCGTTTTACTTGCCCTGTGTAATCATCATGAATAACTTGCGCTTAAATCGTTATGTTATCAAATTCTGTAGACATATAGGGTCTCAATATAATTGATGTCTATTCAACTTCAATCTTAATTGTGGATGCTTGGTAGAATGGTACTCGTACAACGAAAGTTGGCATTTATCAGTTTCGTGTTGTTCGATTAATATCATCACCATTACATGCTTAGGGTAATAACAATAACTATTAAATGAAGTAGTAATGAAGTTAGGATCTTATGTGTGTTTAATATTGTTAATTCAAGTGTTTAATTCTCGTAGTTAATATTAGTTAACCAACCTTAATTGTTATTGTCTTGGCATTGAAGAATAATCATACATTGGTGAGTAAGTGTTAATTAAATATAATTAATCAGAGTCTCTGTGGGAATGAACTAGAAATCATTCTATATTACTTGCGAACGCGTATACTTGCGTGATTAGCGCATGCTTTGTTCCTAACAAGTTTTTGGCGCCGTTGCCGGGGACTAGGTGTTAATTTGTTTAGTTTATGTACTTGCCATCAGTGGTCATTAGGATTCATTGATTAAGACTTGTTACTTACTGCTTTCGGTTGTGTTTCAGGTACTCTAGCGAGCGTTTATGCAAACACGTTCTCGCACTCACAAGAGAAATCTGGATAAAGCTGAGGAAACAGATAAAGCTCTTGACTGTTCAGAGAAGTTAGTTCTTGAAGATTCGGATAAAGAGAGTGAAAAGAAATAACCCGAAACAATGGGTGATCGTCTAGCTCAAGCTGATCCAGCTCTTATGGACTTTTTTCGGCCTAAAATTACTGACATTCAGTCCAACATCATTCATCCGGCTATTGAGGCCAATACTTGTGAAATCAAGCCAGGCACTATTCAGATGGTGCAGAATTCGGTTTCTTTCGGAGGGGCTGTGACTGAAGATCCCAACATGCGTATTAGGAATTTTGTCGAGATCTGTAGTACTTTCAAATATAATGGTGTCACTGATGAGGCTATCAAGCTGAGGATTTTTCCATTCTCTCTGAGGGACAAAGCTAAGGACTGGTTACATTCTTTACCAGCTAGGTCCATCACTACATGGGAAGATCTTGCGCAAAAGTTTCTGGTGAAGTTCTATCCAATGACCAAAACTGGAGCTATGAGGAGTGCTCTTACTCAGTTTGCGCAGCAACCAGGAGAATTTATGTGCGAAGCTTGGGAGTGCTACAAGGAGATACTGAGAAAGTGTCCACATCATGGTATGCCTGACTAGATGGTGATCACTGGTTTCTACAATGGTTTGGGAGTCCAATCTCGACCCATGCTCGATGCAGCTTCTGGAGGCGCCTTGTGGGCCAAAAGCTATACTGAGGCCTATAATCTCATTAAAACTATGGCTGCAAATGAGTATCAAAACCCAACTCAAAGGATGATGCCTGAGAAGGTAGCATGTATTCTGGAAGTTAATGCAACTACAGCAATTGCAGCGCAGCTCACGACACTGTCTATGAAGGTCGATTCTTTAACCATCTATGGCGTAAATCAAATAGCTAGTGTCTATGAGCTTGGTACAGGCTCTCATGCTACGGATCCGTGTTCTCTTGTTAATGAATCTGTTCAGTATGTGAACAATGTTCAGAGACCGTAGCAGCCTGTGCCCGCTACTTATCATCCTAATAACAGAAATCATCCCAATTTCAGCTGGAGCAATAATCAGAATGATGTTCAGCAACCATATCAGCAAGCTGTAAATAAACAATTTAATCTACCTGGATTGCAGCAACCTCAACAATTTACTCAAAGGCAAACATATTCTCAACAAGGAGGTGCTGCTCCACCTTCTAGTGCTGATTTCGAGGAGTTAAAGTTGTTGTGCAAAAGTCAGGCTGTTTCTATCAAGACCTTGGAAAATCAAATTGGACAAATAGCCAGTGCCTTTCTCAATCGTCAACCTGGAACACTTCCTAGCGATACTGAAGTGCCAGGAAGGAAGGAAGCTAAAGAGCAAGTCAAAGCTGTCACCTTAAAGTCTTGAAAAGTTGCTGATGCTGAAAAAGCAAAAGATGTAGATGTTGAAGTTGTAGATGAAGAAGGAAAGCAAAAGGAGAAAGAGGGGGAACCAAGGAAGACTACTGTTGAACACACTCTGCCTGAGGGTAATATAGGGGAGAAACAGCTATATCCTCCACCACCTTTTCCTAAGCGATTGCAAAAATAAAAGCTGGACAATCAATTTGGTAAGTTTCTGGAGGTGTTCAAGAAACTTCACATCAACATACCTTTCGCTGAGGCTCTTGAGCAAATGCCTAGTTACGCGAAATTCATTAAAGGTATTCTTTCGAGGAAGGTAAAACTGGATGATCTTGATACTGTTGCTCTGAGGAAGAGTACAGTGCCGTGCTACAACAAAAGTTACCTCCAAAGCTTAAGGATACATGTAGCTTCACCATTCCTTGCACCATTGGCAAGTTGTCATTTGACAAGTGCCTTTGCGATTTGGGAGCAAGCATCAATCTGATGCCGTTGTCTATTTTCAAAAAGTTAAATTTGCCTGATCTGAAGCCCACCTACATGTCTCTACAATTGGCTGATCGTTCGATTACATACCCACGAGGCATCATGGAGGACGTGCAAGTAAAGGTGGACAAGCTCATCTTTCCTACAAATTTTGTCATTCTGGATTTCGAAGAAGATAAGAAGATTCCCATAATCTTGGGAAGACCTTTCTTGGCTACAGGACGTACCTTGATAGATGTGCAAAAAGGTGAACTCACTATGAGGGTGCATGATCAAGATGTGAGATTCAATGTGTTCAATGCAATGAAATTCCCTACGAAAGATGAGGAGTGCTTCAAGGTGGATTAGGTCAATTCTGTAGTTACTTCAGAACTTGATCATGTGTTAAGGTCTGATGCCTTAGAAAAAGCCTTATTGGGGGATTTTTACAGTAAAGATGATGAAGGCAATGAGTAGTTACAATATCTGAATGCTTCTCCTTGGAAATGCTCCTTGGAAATGGAAGTTAGACATGCCATTTGAATTCCTTGGAAATACTGATCTCAAGAATACTGAGGGAAAGCTCAAACCATCTATTGAGGAAGCACCTACTTTGGAGTTTAAACCACTTCCTGAACACTTGAGGTATGCTTTTTTAGGTGATGCATCTACTTTGCCTGTTATTATTGCATCTGACCTTTCAGGTAGTGATGAGGACAATCTCTTGAGGATTCTGAGAGAATTCAAATCGGCCATCGGATGGACTATAGCAGATATAAAAGGGATCAACCATTCATACTGCATGCATAAAATTCTGCTAGAGGAAGGTAGCAAGCCGACTGTTGAGCAACAACGAAGGCTTAATCCTATCATGAAAGAAGTGGTGAAGAAAGAAATTCTGAAATGGCTGGATGCAGGAATCATATATCCGATTTCTGACAGTTCTTGGGTGAGCCCCGTGCAATGTGTACCTAAGAAAGGAGGTATTACTGTGGTAGCAAATGAGAAGAACGAGCTCATCCCCACTCGAAAAGTCACATAATACAGGGTATGCATGGACTACAGGAAGTTGAATAAAGCCACGAGGAAGGATCACTTCCCTCTTCCATTCATTGATCAGATGCTTGACAGGTTGGCTGGTCATGAGTATTATTGTCTTTTGGATGGCTATTCGGGCTACAATCATATTGCATTACACCAGAAGATCAAGAGAAGACTACTTTCACTTGTCCATTTGGCACGTTTTCTTTTTGCGGAGTTTTTTTGGCTTATGTGGTGCACCTGCCACTTTTCAAAGATGCATGATGGCCATATTCTCTGATATGATTGGAAATAATGTCGAAGTGTTCATG
Organism: Apium graveolens; assembly: GCF_009905375.1. NCBI lineage: Eukaryota > Viridiplantae > Streptophyta > Magnoliopsida > Apiales > Apiaceae > Apium > Apium graveolens. The sequence goes on along the minus strand of NC_133654.1, from coordinate 61,235,813 downwards.
GACGACTTCTTCATCTTTGGACATTCGTATGAAGAATGCTTGAATAATCTCTGTTTGGTGCTCAAAAAGTGTGTTGAGACCAATCTGGTGCTCAATTGGGAAAAATGTCACTTTATGGTGCAACAAGGCATCATTCTTGGGCATAAAGTCTCCAGTAAAGGTCTTGAGGTGGATAAAGCCAAGGTGGGCGTCATTGAAAATCTTCCGCCACCTATTGCCGTGAAAGGAATCCGTAGCTTTCTCGGTCATGCGGGTTTTTATCGGTATTTCATCAAGGACTTCTCTAAGATATCTAAGCCGTTGTGCAATTTGCTCGAGAAAGATGTGCCTTTCAAATTTGATGATGAATGCTTGGCAGCATTTGAGACTCTCAAGAAGAGTTTAATCACCGCATCGGTTATTATGGCACCCGATTGGAAAGAACCTTTTGAGATGATGTGTGATGCAAGTGATTATGCAGTGGGAGCAGTTCTTGGGCAGCGAAAGACTAATATCTTTCATGTGGTCTACTATGCTAGTAAGACGCTAAATGGAGCCCAAATGAACTACACCACTACTAAGAAAGAGCTCTTGGCTATAGTTTTTGGTTTCGAAAAATTTCGATCTTATCTACTTTGGACAAAGGTGATAGTGTTCACTGATCACGCTGCCATCCGCTGTCTGGTCTCAAATAAAGATTCGAAGCCTAGACTTTTTCGTTGGGTTCTCTTACTACAGGAATTCGAGTTAGAGATCAAGGATCGAAAAGGGACTGAAAATCAAATGGCTGACCATCTCTCTAGATTGGAAATTCCTGATTCTACTTCACATGATAAGACATTGATTAATGAATCTTTTCCAGATGAGCAGTTGTTCGCAATTTAAGAGGAAGAGCCATGGTTCGTAGACATTGTGAACTATCTTTTTAGCAATATAATGCCTCCTAATATGAATGCGGCTCAAAAGAAGAAGTTTCTGCATGAGGTGAAGTGGTACATGTGGGATGAACCATATTTGTTTAGACAAAGAGCTGACTAGATCATCAGGAGATGTATCCCATTCTGAGAGACAAAGGGGATATTACGAGACTTTCATTCCACAGTTTATGGTGGACATTATGGTGGTGAAAAGATAGCAGCTTGTATTCTTCAAGCAGGTTTTTTCTGGCCTACGTTGTTTAAGGATGCACATCAGTTCGTTTAAGGTGTGATCATTGCCAAAGAGTTGGGAATTTTTCCAGAAAGGATGAGATGCCTTTAAATATGCTACTTGAAGTTAAGGTCTTCGATGTTTGGGGAATCGATTTCATGGGACCATTTATCTCGTCCTGCAATAATCATTATATCTTGCTGGCAGTCAATTATGTCTCGAAATGGGTAGAAGTCAAAGCTCTACTGACTAATGATGCAAAGGTAGTGTTGATTTTTCTTCATAAGCAGATTTTCACAAGGTTTGGAATGCCACGAGTTATCGTAAGTGACGAAGGGTCGCATTTCTGCAATCATAAGTTCACTACTATGATGCAACGCTACAATGTGAATCATCGCATTGCTACTGCCTATCATCCGCAAACTAATGGTCAAGCTGAAGTGTCTAATAGAGAGATCAAGCACATTCTAGAGAAAGTCGTTTGTCCGTCAAGGAAAGATTGGTCTTTGAAGCTCGATGAAGCTGTTTGGGCTTATAGAATAGCATATAAGACTCCACTTGGGATGTCCCCATTTCAACTTTTCTATGGTAAGGGATGTCATTTGCGGTGCCCTCTAAACCCGGGTTAGAAGTTTGGGGTCCACACACATACCTTATCTATAGCCTTCTTATAACAATACTAAAGATAATAATAATATGCAATGACCCTACTTACCAACTACCACGGATTGTAACAGGTTAAAGTATGCACACAAGCCAAACACACTAATATATTACATACCGATTAAATCCCAACCATTCAAACTCGAACTGAGTATTAAACATATTACAAACTTTTACAATTTACATTATTCCAAAAGAAGCCTACTAGCTCAGCTTCAACAGCCTTAATCCCTAGCTCTCGCACTGGACTGGGGATCCTTGCTACCAACTGGTTCCTTCTTAACTGGAAAGAGTATAAACAACATCGCACAAATGAGCTAACTAGCTCAGCAAGTCACAATGACAAAACTGAGAATAATGATCATCAAGTGAATATGGTTATGATATCAAGTGAACAATGGATTATGATTTAGAATTGGATACTATATTTTTATTTTAAAACCAAGGTTAGGCTGCTGATCAGTCACACACTAACCCCGAGCAAAGCACACAGCATTGCTCTAACCACTGGATCCAAGGCACATATTGGCCTAACTTGACCATTATATGGCCTGACCACGAATCTGGTCCACAATTTTATAAAAACAATCCAATTCTAACATAATAACAAAATTAAACAATAATAAACAATAATCAGAATCACTAATAACAGTGAGTGTTTAACAATGAAAGGGTTTCAACCCATGTGTGGATCAACAAGGTACTTTCAAGGCTTGGATGTTGGGTAATGAAAGAATTGGATAACAAAGGAATCAATGTTTCAGGGTTTCAAGAATTTGGTCTTTCAAAGCATAAGATACCATGGGTTGAGTATATAATAATTCAGTTCAGTGTCTGGTATTTAGTTTGTTTGTATTTGTGGAGTAGTATCGTAGATTTGTGGTTCGTGTTTGGGTATACAATAATCAATGGCTTAGAAAGAATATGGTTCATGGCTCAAGAACAATAACTGAAATCAGGGTTTAGGTTTTTGTGCTTCAAAGCACTTGCAATGTCAACAAGACTATCAAGTACTACAATATATCGAGAAAGTTCAGAATACTTGCCTGGTATTAGCTTACTATCCTGCACTCGCATCCAATCACAATCTTTTTACTCCTCAACTACCTGTTTCCCTTTCCTACGTCTTGCCTCTTCTGCTCACATATTATAAGCATCTATCAATCATCAACTCATAAGATTCTATTCAACACATACTTCTATCTACCCTTCGTTTCACCCAAATCCGATTAACGGATTGAAAGTTATGCAATAACCAAGTAAACACCGAATATATAGACCGATAGTCAATCAACAAGTCACGTATAACACATAATACATCACGTAATCAATGACATATCATTTATAAAGAAGTCTCGGGTCATAAATATGCTTTCGGGTATTTAAAATGATTTTTAAAGTATTTTTCAGAATTAATACGGGTCGTTAGATCAATTTCAGGTTAATAAACAGGGTTCGGTTGGCCAATTCTGGCTCCGAAATAATTTTGTAATAATTATCGAGCCTTGGAAATAATTTAGAATAATATTTTAAAGCTCGAAACTATTTTTCGGAATTTTTAAATCATTTTTAAATAATTAAATAATTAATTAAATCAATTAATAATTAATTAAATCAATTAATCAATTAATTTTTGAATTAATTGACCAATTAATCAATTAAGAATCAACTGAAATTAATTAACTAATTATTTCAGATTTATTTTTTGAATTAAAAATAATTTTCGGAATTAAAATACTAATTTTTTAGAATTTTCAGAATTTAAAAATGAATTTTTATAATAAAAATAAATAGGAAATATGATTTTTAAACATTTTATAAACAGGAATCCTATTTTTGAAAACTTTACAAACTACAAGGACTAAACTTCATCATCTACAAAACTACAGGGGCCTGTTTGCAATTCTGCCAGCCCAGCCGCGACTCGCCGGAGTGTGGACGGAGAACACGATTCCGGCCACCTCAGGCCACCAAATTGTCCAGATTAAATCTATAGGTTACCAGCAACTTATTCATGCAATCAAAACTCATTAATCATCTCTGTTCTGGCCGGAAATTGGCCAAGAACATCGCCGGTTTCCGGCGAACATTGAAAACTTTCAAAAACAACTCCCTTCGATTCATTAATCCTCTGTTAACGAGCTATATACCAATCGATTGCAAATTTCATGAGGAACACAACCCACTATAAATTAACAGCTAATAACCCTTGAATCAAAAACCCCCAAATTTCAATTGAAAACATTCATACGGGCTATAAACCCTAATTTTGAAATTCGAAAATTAAACCTACTTTTGAGCATGTTATGGAACTCCAAATCAGACATATAATATATCAAAATCATCAGGAAAACAAGCTCTACCACATGCAATCAACAAATCATACAAACAATCATCCGAACAAAAATTCATATTTTTTATAAAAATAATTCGAAAATAATTAAATTTATATAAAATCAACCTTTGATTCTGCAGTAAAACAGGTCCTGGAATCTGATAGTACTCCTTGAGACCTTCAAATTGGTTACTCCAACTTTCCAAACGGATTTCACTAACACCTTGAATTTGTGGTTTGATTCTCAGAAAGGTTTATGAATATATGATTTTTCTCTGTAAAATTATATAATTATCTGTCTGCAAATGATTTTAATACGAAATAAAATACGGTAAAAGGCTATTTATATTTACGGGAAATTAGTATCCCGCTGGATCATTCCGGATATAAAACGGTACGTTTATTTGTAAAAACTGATCCAAACGGTATCGGTTTTCGGGATAATTATCCAAATCAGTACAATTTGTACTGCGGTCTTGGTCTCAGCGCCTGGTTACACGTATTACGAAGTGATAATTGTGATAGTTTAATAAAAAGCTCCCGTTTATCGAAAATACGGGTTTTATTGATTTACCGAAACGAATATTGTATCGAAAATATTGCGCCGGGACCCGCGCAGGACAAACCGTACGCCGGATCGGAAAAGTCGAAACATGGAAAATGCTCGGAATATTACAATTAGGTTAGGAAGGAGTTCTCGGAAGAGTTTCGGTTTCCAAAAATGTATCAACGGTTGACGTCGGTTGGTTCCTTTTTTTATAAAATAGATTTTAAATACACGAAAAAAGATTTTATAAATTTCATATGATTCATATAAATTCATAAATCAATATAATAATAATTAGGAAGATATGACAATTATCTATATTTTATTTTGGACATATAAAAATTGAAATACTCAATTAATACTATTTTTGAATATTCAAATACAAATAACACTTAACAGTTAATTCACAGAATAGATACTGAATACACATAATAATTATTTAATAGCAAAAATAATTACACGATATATCCCGGATATTACATCCTTCCCCCTTAAAAGGATTCTGTCCTCAGAATCTCTTAAGAAAACAAATGAGGGTACTTTTCTCTCATATCGCTTTCTAACTCCCAGGTTGACTCTTCAACCTTTGGGTTTCTCCACAATACTCTTACTAACTTTACCACTTTATTCCTCAATACCTTCTCTCACTCCTCTAAAATCTCTATCGGACTCTCTACATATGACAAATCTGCCTGAAGCTCTATTGGCTCATATTCTATTACATGCCTGGAGTCTGGATTATACTTCTTAAGCATTGATACATGAAAAACATTGTGAATGTGCTCCATGTGCGGTGGTAACGCTAACTCATAAGCTACTTTGCCAATGCGCTTTAAAATCTCAAAAGGTTCGACATATCTTGGGCTTAGCTTCCCTTTCTTCCCAAACCTCGTTAGTCTTTTCCATGGTGATACTTTCAATAATACCAAGCTCCCTTCTTCAAATTCCATGTCCTTCCTTGACTGGTCTGCATACTTTCTCTAACGATTTTGTGCGGCTAATAATCCCTTCTGGATAATTTCAACAACTTCCTTTGTCTGCTGCACCAATTCAGGTCCGAGTATTTTGTGTTCTCCTACTTCCTTTGGCCGTCCGTCTGCGGGTGATAGGCCATACTCATATTCAATCTTGTTCCCAAACATTCTTGAAAACTCTTCCAGAATCTTGAGTTAAACCTTGGATCTCGATCAGATATGATAGACACTGGAACTCCATGACGAACTACAATTTCTTTTAGGTACATATGGACTAACTTGTCGAGCAAAAATCTTTCATTTATAGGCAGAAAATGAGATGACTTGGTAAGTCTATCCACTATAACCCAAATGGCATCATGATTAGCCCTTGTCCTTGGTAATCCAACTATAAAATCCATGGCAATGTGTTCCCACTTCCATTCTGGAATCTCCAATGGCTGTAGCAATCCGCTTGGTCTCTGATGCTCTGCTTTAACCCTCTGACAGGTATAACATTTGCTAACCCATTCCACAATTTCCCTCTTCATGTCTGGCCACCAATAATTCTTCTTTAAATCTCTATACATCTTGGTACTTCCTGGATGGATGGAATACCTTGAATTATGTGCCTCCTGTAGAATTTCATTCCTTAACTCCGTCACCGGTGGAATCCAAATTCTAGATGAAAACCTCAGAATACCTTGGTCATCTTGTTGCGTGCATAATTCCTCACCTACCAAACGATTTATATATTGATCCATTACTTTTTTTGGCATTTCTTTATTTTCTCCCATAACTCTGGTTGGAAAATTATACTGTACACTTTTGCTTCCTCAGGCTTGCAAATTCTAATCTCCAATTCTAATTTCTGAAATTCTTTATATATCTCTTCAGGTACGGATAACATATTTAACATTTCCTTCCGACTTAACGCATCTGCTTTAACGTTCGCCTTACCGGGATGATAATTAATCGAGCAATCATAATCCTTGATCAATTCTAACCATCTCCTTTGCCTCATATTAAGTTCCTTCTGGGTAAATATATACTTCAAACTTTTGTGATCCGTATAAATCTCATATTTCTCTCCATACAAATAATATCTCCAAATCTTTAAAGTAAATACTATGGCTGCTAACTCCAAATCATGAGTAGGGTACTTCTGTTCGTGTGGTTTCAATTGCCTTGACGCATACGCAATCACCTTGTCATGCTGCATAAGAACACATCCTAATCCTTTGTGAGAAGCATCACTATAAATTACGAAATTCCCTTGATCGTCTAGAAGTGACAAAACAGGTGCCGTGATTAATCGTCGCTTCAATTCCTGAAAACTTTTCTCGCATTTGTCGTTCCATATAAACTTCTCATTCTTTCGTGTAAGCTTTGTTAACGGTGTGGCAATCCTTGAGAAATTTTGAACAAATCGACGATAATATCCCGCCAATCCTTGAAAACTTCTTACCTCGGTGGGTGTTCTCGGTTTTTCCCGATTCGTAATTGCCTCGATCTTTGCCGGGTCCACTTTGATCCCTTCATTAGTAACTATGTGTCCTAAGAACTGAACCTCTTGTAACCAATATTCACACTTCGAGAATTTAGCATACAACTTCTTTTTCCTTAAAATCTGCAAAGCTGTCCTTAAATGTTCCGCATGATCCTCTTCCGTCTTTGAATAAATCAAAATATCATCTATAAATACTATAACGAACTTGTCCAAATATTCCTTGAAAGTTCTGTTCATCGGGTCCATAAATGCTGCCGGGGCGTTGGTCAATCCAAAAGACATTACTAGAAATTCATAATGTCCATAACTTGTTCGAAAAGTTATCTTTGGTATATCTTCTGGCTTGATCTTCAGTTGATGATATCCCGATCTTAAATCGATCTTGGAGAAATACTTGGATCCCTTCAATTGGTCAAACAAATCATCAATTCTAGGTAACGGATACTTATTCTTGATTGTAAGCTTGTTGAGCTCCCTATAGTCGATATATAGTCTCATGCTTCCATCTTTCTTCTTGACAAATAATACCGGTGCTCCCCACGGGGATACACTGGGTCTGATTACTCCTTTCTCTAACAACTCCTGCAACTGCTTCGCTAGATCTTTCATCTCAACAGGCGCCATTCTATACGGGGCCTTGGATACTGGTTATGTTCCAGGTGTTAAGTCGATCGTAAATTCAATTTCCCTATCTGGAGGAAGTCCTGGCAATTCGTCGGGAAACACGTCTGGAAATTCATTCACAACTGGAATATCTTCAAGTTTTTCTAGCTCCTGACTCTTGTCATTCACGTTTGCTATAAAATGCTTGCATCCTTGCCGTAATAACTTCTTAGCTTGAATTATTGTTAAGAACTTCTTTACTTGCTTCTGTCCCTTAAACGTTACTATCTTTTCGTCAGGCGTCTTCACCATTACCTTCTTGTTTCGACAATCTATCTGGGCATTATACCTAGATAACCAATCCATCCCTAATATAATATCAAATTCTCCTAACTTAAATGGTATCAAATCTACACAAAACTTACTACCAGAAATCTCAACCTCACAATTCCCACAAACTTGATTCACAGTTACACATTCTTGATTTGCTAATTCCACAGTCATTATTTCATTTAAATACTCAACTGGACAATTTAACTTAATAACAAAATCTTGTGAAACAAACAATCGAGTTGCTCCCGAATCTGTTAACACTTTGGCACATAAAGAATTCATATTGAGCGTAACTGCCACGACATCTGTATCCTGGATAGCATCCTTCACTGACATGTCGAAAACTCTAGCCCTTGGAGCATCATTTACTGCTGGGGTAGATCCCATGATCCTCAATGCATTACTGACTGGGGCTGATGTCTTGCAATCCCTGGCCATATGTCCTGGCTTTCCACATTTGAAGCACGTAAATCCAATGGCTGGAACCTTTACTGCTGGATTTCGGATAGGCTGATCCTATTTGCTGGCTCTCTAGCTGGCTGATTTCGGCACTCCCTCGAATAGTGCCCTTTCTGGTTGCATTTGAAACATACCACATTCAAATTGTTACAAACTCCTCCATGCTTCTTTCCACAAACTTGACAATCTGGAAAAGTTAATCTCAACTGATTCGGCTGATTCACATTAGCTGGACGGTTGCCCTGGCCTCCGTCTCCTGCATTTTATCTCCTGAAATTAAAATTTCTCCCTGGCTGGAACTTGCCCTTCTTAAAGTTTGGAAACTTCCCTGGGTGTAACTGACCCTCACTTCCCTCAACCTTCCTTTTCTTGCTCTCTTTTTCCTTTTGTGACATCTCACTTTCGGTCTCCGCAATCATAGCCTTCTATACAACCCCTGCATAAGTCTCCAACTCAAAAATAGCTACCTTCCCTCTGATCCATGGCTTCAAGCCTTGCTGGAATCTCTTAGCTTTCTTTCTATCAGTATCAACATACGACGGCACATACCTTGACAATTCTTCAAATTTACTCTCATAATCTGCCACCGACATAGTTCCTTGATTTAACTCTAAAAACTTTAGCTCCATCTGATCTTGAACAAACTGAGGAAAATACTTTTCTAGAAATAATTCCTTAAACCTCTCCCAAGTAATAACATCTGTACCTTCCAATGTCTTCACCATCTCCCACCAGTAGGTGGCCTCATTCTTCAAATAGTAACTTGCAAACTCAACCTTCTGCTCCTCTTTCACTTTTACCAAGGCAAATGCCTTCTCTATTTCCTTTCACCACACATTTGCTTCAATTGGCTCTAAGGAACCCTTGAATTCTGGTGGGTTTACTGCCTGAAAAGTTTTGAAAGTTACCTGGGGATTGGTTTGTCTTTGTTGTTGTTGTGCCAGGTGAACTATTTGTTGGGCCAAGATTTGGAGAATCTGGGCTATTGCTGGGTCTATGGGTCCTGGGTTCACATTCTGGTTTGTCTCATCTTGGTTATTATTGTTGTTGTTGTTGGTTTCTTCATTTTGGGTGTTGGTGCGGGTATTTCTTCTGGGAGGCATTTTCTGTAAAGAATCAATCAATTTATTTAGCTTTTGAATCAAATCTTTGCATAAAGGAAAAGTTTTGTAAAACAGGAATATTTCTTTTTGAAAACAGTTGTAACTAAGTAAATTGCATGCTTCTTTACAGAATATAAACAGCTATGGAAAACAGGGTACATGGTAGCACAGGGTATACTGGTGCAATAAATAAGGTAAAGTAAAACAGGTGCGATAAAGTAATCGACAGTGCTGGAAAAGAAAAGGTACCGATATATATAGATCAAAAGTTTTAGGTGGTACAAGCGTAAAGACGCTTCGAAAGTAAAAGCAAAAGGGTACAACAACCTACTCACCAGTCAACATCGCTAATCTATAAATACAACTCAAAAGTCTACTGATACACACTACACACTACTGTACATACTATACAACCATAACAACATGGCTTAGCATCTCCGTCTCTGGATTTCTGACTCATGGCAAGTCTGGACCTCCAATCTCTTCAAGCTCCTCTAGAACCCACTTAGCCCACTCCACTAGGAAATCAGGGGTGATGTCCTCATGTGTAGCCTCAGCAATCCTCACTGCAGCTGTCCTACGAAACGCCTGTAGCCTCTCTCTGAGTCGCCTCTCACAACTCCCAACCTCTCTGGTACGCATGATATGTAGTAATTCCTGAATCTGACCCTGAAGGAATCGCTGCTCCATAAGGCAAGCCTCAAACTGATGACATGGGACAAGATAAGAAGAGAACTGAAAAGGTACTCCTGTAATTGAATGGCCAGTAAAGCCTGAGTCAGCAGGTGGGGGTCCTCTGACAGGTGGCCTCATGCCTGGGGGTGGAATAGCCTGCAGTGGTATGGGCTGCAACACCGGTGGAGGTAGAATAGCCAATGCTGGTGGAATAACAGGACGTGGATCTGATGCTGGTGCTCCAACTAAAGGCTCTGAGTGATCAGCTGATACGGGAATAAAAGAGTCGGCCATCTCTGCTATCTGAAATTATATCGCAATATAAGAATCTCGAACCACGACGCGAATTATACTACTACTGGTTATACCGCAACACTCAACCTCTCAACGTTCTATCCTTCTATTTCTTACTTCTAATCCTAACCCTCTACCCATTCCCGTCAACCTAAGCTTGTGTCAGTGACTTATAACCTGTAGCTCTAATACCAAACTGTGGCGCCCTCCAAACCCGGGTCAGAAGTTTGGGGTCCACACACATACCTTATCTATAGCTTGCTTATAACAATACTAAAGATAATAATAATATGCAATGACCCTACTTACCAACTACCACGGATCACAACAGGTTAAAGTATGCACACAAGCCAAACACACTAATATATTACATACCGATTAAATCCCAACCATTCAAACTCGAACTGAGTATTAAACATATTACAAACTTTTACAATTTACATTATTCCAAAAGAAGCCTACTAGCTCAGCTTCAACAGCCTTAATCCCTAGCTCTCGCACTGGACTGGGGATCCTTGCTACCAACTGGTTCCTTCTTAACTGGAAAGAGTATAAACAATATCGCACAAATGAGCTAACTAGCTCAGCAAGTCACAATGACAAAACTGAGAATAATGATCATCAAGTGAATATGGTTATGATATCAAGTGAACAATGGATTATGATTTAGAATTGGATACTATATTTTTATCTTAAAACCAAGGTTAGGCTGCTGATCAGTCACACACTAACCCCGAGCAAAGCACACAGCATTGCTCTAACTACTGGATCCAAGGCACACATTGGCCTAACTTGACCATTATATGGTCTGACCACGAATCTGGTCCACAATTTTATAAAAACAATCCAATTCTAACATAATAACAAAATTAAACAATAATAAACAATAATCAGAATCATTAATAACAGTGAGTGTTTAACAATGAAAGGGTTTCAACCCTTGTGTGGATCAACAAGGTACTTTCAAGGCTTGGATGTTGGGTAATGAAAGAATTGGATAACAAAGGAATCAATGTTTCAGGGTTTCAAGAATTTGGTCTTTCAAAGCATAAGATACCATGGGTTGAGTATATAATAATTCAGTTCAGTGTCTGGTATTTAGTTTGTATGTATTTGTGGAGTAGTATCGTAGATTTGTGGTTCGTGTTTGGGTATACAATAATCAATGGCTTAGAAAAAATATGGTTCATGGCTCAAGAAGAATAACTGAAATCAGGGTTTAGGTTTCTGTGCTTCAAAGCACTTGCAATGTCAACAAGACTATCAAGTACTACAATATCTCGAGAAAGTTCAGAACACTTGCCAGGTATTAGCTTACTATCCTGCACTCGCTTCCAATCACAATCGTTTTACTCCTCAACTACCTGTTTCCCTTTCCTACGTATTGCCTCTCCTGGTCACATATTATAAGCATCTATCAATCATCAACTCATAAGATTTTATTCAACACATACTTCTATCTGTTGGATTTATATCGCAGTGGAGGCATGGTAAAACACTTTTACACATATAAAATCCAAATAAAAGCATATAAATCGTGATTAAAACATATGAATCAATTACTAACCTTTAATAGCGATCCAAAAGAAATGATCGGAGATCCTTAACAGCTGCTCCTCAAACGTGAAGCACTCCACCGGTATCCACCAAGAAAATGATGCTAAGGAGGAGGAGGAGGTGGAGAGAATTAGGTTTTTTAAAAACTTTTTGGGTTTTTTGGGTTAGTATAAAAATAGGGTTTATAATAGTATATTTATAGGCAAAATTTTCAGCTGAAATTTTCCCATAAAATATTATTATTATTAACCCATTTATTATTCTCATTAATAATTAAAACACCTTTTAATTATTAATCCTTTTTCTAAACACTTTAGAATTAATTCTCTCTCTTGATTTAATTTCCAAAAATTAAATTCTTAATTAATAATATTAAGAACTTTTCTTAATTAATTTATAATCAATTAAATCTCATTTAATCAATTATTAGATTTGCCAATTAATTATTTATTTTATAAATAAATAATTATCAGCCATTATTAATTAATTCCTCCACCATTAAATCATTCTCTTTTTATGGTGTGACCCTTTAGGTTCAATATTAAGCCGGTAGTAGAAATAAATAATAATAAAACTATTTTATCATTATTTTTATAAATTCTCTAATTTATTAAATATGATTAATTAATTAATCATATTTATTCTACATCGTGAAGGATACTTCTCAGCATATCGCGACTATCCGGATAATACGAATTCACTGCTTAGAATACCAAGAACCTATTCAGTGAATAGTTACCGTACAATAAACTCCTTCTACCCTACAATGTCCTGATTAAATACAAGGCATGGATCTTGTGTCAAGCCTATCTAATTTAATCACTTGCTTACTTTTTACTACGCTTAGTTCTATGCAAATTAGAAACTCCTTTCTAATTTCATTCACTCTGGCCATAGATTCCTGAACTAGCATAAGTGGATCAGCCTTGAACATTCACTTCCTTCACTGGAAGGGGTAGATCCTTTATTGATCATACACTAACTTCGTGTACAAATTCCTATACCCAGTAGAGCCCTAATAATTGTCCCTGGAGACTAAGAACTAAACCAAAGCATAGTTCAGTGTACACAAGATGACTATGATGACCTCAAGTCTAAGGATACTTGTACAACTATCACTATGTGAACAACTGCTGACATGTGAGTGAACTCCATCAGTTGTTCACCTGTGCGAGTCATGTTCAGTGAACTTATTCTATAATAAGCACCTACATACTAGCTATAGTGTCACCACACAAATGTCTATGAGAACAGACATCCTTCATAATGAAGCAAGCATAGTATGTACCGATCTTTGCGGATTATTAATTACCAGTTAGTAATCCAATGATCATGAACTATTTAAGTTTAGAGTTATCATCTTTTAGGTCTCACTATTATGATCTCATCATAATCCATAAAAGCTTTACTCTAAACTATGGTATATCTTATTTAAACACTTAAATAGATAGAGCCCATAATAAAAACAAAACAAGTCTTTTATTAATATCAATGAAATCAAAACAGATTATATAAAAGTTATTCCTAAATCCTAATACATGATTGGACTTAGGACATATTCCTTTCAATCTCCCACTTGTACTAAAGCCAATCACTCTGGTATCTAATACCCATCTAGTATTTATGACGATCAAAGTGACTTTCATAAAGTAGCTTTGTGAGTGGGTCTGCTATGTTGTTATGTGTGTCAACTCTATTTCAATACAATACAAGAAATGTTATCGCGCTCCCACTAACCCTTTTGTAGACACATGGTTCATCTACGTTTTTCATAAAATCAAACTCTTTGATTGTCTCATCAAAACGGATGTTCCATCTACGAGAAGCTTGCTTTAAACCACATATGGTTCGCAGCAGCTTACACACTAGGTTTTCATTTCTCTTGGAAAGAAAACCATCTGGCTATTTGCCTGATCTCATAGTCATAGTAAGCAGCATTCGCAAGCAAAATCCGAACTGATTTTAACAGGGCTACAGGTAAAAGGTTTCATCAAAGTCAATCCATTGCCTTTATTTGAATCCTTTTCCCAAAAGCCTGGCCTTAAAGGTCTCCACCTGGCCATCTACTCTAATCATTCTTTTGTATCCCGTATACATAGATTTCATTCCGGATTTCATGGCACTATGCCATTTCTCTGAATCAACACTACTCATAGCCTCATTATAGGTCACAGGGTCGTCATCATCAATGATCGACAACTCATTGTCATTCTCAATGACAAGGCCATATTACCTCTCAGGTTGGCGAGACACTCTCCCTGACATACGAATGGGCTGTTCCACAGAAGGTTGTTCAGTCAGAACAGGTGTTTCCACTTGATCCGTAGTAGTTTGTGCTTCTTGAACTTCATCAAGTTCAATTTTGCTCCCACTGTTTCCTTCAAGGATAAAATCCTTTTCCAAGAAGGAAGCATGTCTGGAGACAAACACCCGATGATCGGTGTAAAAGTAATACCCTAAAGTCTCTTTAGGATATCCCACAAAACTACATTTTACGGATCGATATTCCAGCTTATCTGGGTCAACTTACTTGACATAAGCTGGACATCCCCAAATCTTAACGTGTTTAAGACTCGGTTTCCTTTCTTTCCATATCTCATACGGAGTTTGAGGAACAGATTTGGAAGGCACCTTATTCAGTAAATATGCTGAGGTTTCCAATGCATAACCCCATAGGAATACTGGAAGATTTGCATAGCTCATCATGGACCAAACTATGTCTAACAAAGTTCGATTTCTCCTTTCAGATACCAATCTGGAGGCGTCCACTGGGAGACTATACCATTTACTTTGAGATAATCGAGAAACTCTCCATTCAAGTATTCACCACCTCGATCTAATCGAAGAATTATAATACTATGTTTGGTTTGTTTCTCCACTTCATACTTATACTCTTTGAACTTTTCAAAGGCTTCAGACTTGTGTTTCATCAAACACATATCCGAATCTAGATCTATTATCCATGAAAGTAATGAAGTATGAAAATCCACCCATGGCTTGCGTAGACATTGGTCCACATACATCCGTGTGTACCATTCCTAGCAAATTTGCAGCCCTCTCTCCATGTCTACTAAATGGAGACTGCAGTGCCACAATGAAGTGAGATTTTCATCATCCCTTTTATTTTATTAGTTTGTTCAATCTGAAGTAAATTATGTCACATTTATACAGACCATTATTTAAAGTACCACGTCCATAAAGAATATTATCTCTAAGAATAGAACATTCATTATTCTCAATAATAAATGAAAATCCAGCCAAGTCTAACATGGGAATAATATTCCTCACAATCGAGGGAACAAAATAACAATTATTTAAAAAAACAATAGTCTTGCCCGTAGGCATATATAAATGAAATGATTCTACATCTTCAGCAGCAACTCTTGCTCCATTTCCCATCAGTAGAATCACCTCCTCTTCCTCAAGAGTCCTACTTCTCCTTAGTCCCTGCAACAAATTGCAGATATGAGAACCACAGGCGGTATCTAATACCCAAGTAGAAATTTGATTTAATGACATATTCACTTCTATCATGAACATACCTGAATCAGAAGTGGTAGTCTCACTACCCTTCTTCTTCTTCACTTCTGCAAGGTATACCTTGCAGTTCCTCTTCCAGTGCCCCACCTTGTTACAGTGAAAGCAAACAACCTTGCTCTTGGGGTCTTCAGCTTTTGGTAGAACCGGCATTTTTTCACCTACTTTCTTCTTCTTGGAAGGGTTCCTCTTCCTTTTCTTAGGATTGGAACCTTCACCAATTAGAAGAACAGAACTCTTCTTACTGGGAAAATTCGATTCCGCAGTCTTCAACATGTTGTGGAGTTCAGGCAGGCTGACATCCAACTTATTCATGTGAAAGTTCACAACAAACTGCGAGAACGAACTCGGAAGCGATTGCAAGAACAAGTCTTGGCTCAGCTCCCCATCCATGGAAAAACCAAGTTGTCCAAGACGTTCAATCAAATTGATCATCTTAAGTACATGGTCATTCACAGATGATCCCTCAGACATCCTACAACCGAACAGCTCCTTCGATATCTCATATCGAGATATCCTCCCTGCCACATCATACAACTCTTGTAGATGCATGAGGATAGTGTGAGCATCCATATGCTCATGTTGCTTCTGTAGCTCAATGTTCATGGAAGCTAGCATGATGCATTGAGAAACATTTGCATCATCTACCCATTTACGATACACAACATGTTCATCATTATGTGCATCAATAGCAGGTTCAGTAGGCTTAGGTGAGTCAATCACGTATTCCAGCTTCTCAATCCTGAGAACAATTCTCAAGTTTCGAAGCCAGATAGCATAATTAGAACCAGTCAACTTGTGAGCATCCAGTATGCTCCTGAGTGATAGTGTAGAAGACATAATGTATATTGTAAATCTGTAAATGATAAACACATAACAACACTTAGCAAATATTCGATTTCATTTTAAAACACTATATGAATCGGGTCTTTATTCATAAGTGGCTCCCACTAGTTTACCTAATTTATACAACCCCCTACATGAAAAATTAAGCATTCATAATGCTAGTGGGAATAGGGATCCTACATTCCATTACACAACCCCGGCTGTAGCACGAACCGCCATGTAATGTTCAATAGGCAGACAACTCTTGTCAATTACATCTTATGTTATTCCCTAATCAAACTTTAGCCTCTTGAATAATTGAGTCATGGCTGTGGCACGACAAATTCAATATTCTAAGTCAAGTCTAACCCAACATTCCGTACAATTGAATCAGTCCCCAAAGGCCCACGGCTGTGGCACGTACCGACCTTTATATTCTTATTCAATGTACACATCTCTATGTAATAGACAAGTATTTCTTATTTCGAAATCAAAGCCCTCGGCTGTAGCACGAACCGACAATGATTCAAAAATAAGAACTACTTTTCTATCATGTTGGAAGGCTATGACCGACACAAGCCCGTTGTATCATTGGCCAATTACTACTTGATATTAATTAATTTTAGAGGGATTATATTACGTTACAATCATAATCATATTATAAAGAGATTCTTCCTTTTAAATTAAATAATTCAAATCAATAATCAATAATCAGATGATTCCCAGATCGGGTGGAGCATTGTCAAGAGGCGTCACTTAATAACCTTTTCTTACAGATAGAAATCTGTTGTTGACAGAATCATCCTTTCTCTCATATCGAAAATTCATATTCAATTACGTGTTTCATAAACACAAGAATCTCATGATTGTATTCATAATATTATTATTTAGGTTATGAAACAATTTCACTATACTAGGTTGTCTAACAAACGCCTTATGTTCATTTAAGTTCACCTAAATCTATCATCGCATGATAAACTAAGCATATATCACATATATCAACATGAATAAACATCAAGGTAGGCATGTTACATCATCTAGCATATTGGTCTAAGTATTATACATCTCTATGTATCACATAAAGCATTTAAAAGCAGTTAAAACAGTTAAAAACAACTTTGAAACACTTTCGGAAATATAAAAAGTTCAAAACTTTAATATAAACTTGATCAATCCATTAGATCCGTCTCGGAAAAACGAATCCAACGATATATTGCACGCCTAAAACGGAGTTACGAAACTCCCAGAAATCAAATTTAAAAATAACAGATGGGCTGTAACGCATTACAAGAACGCGTTACTAGCTCTGTAACGCATTCCGGTGATGCGTTACAACCCTTTTAAGCCATTAAAAGGTGTAACGCATTCCGCGAATGCGCCACAGGGTGTAACGCATTCCCCGAATGCGCGACACCCCCCCCCCCCCCGCGCGCACGCGCCTGCAGCAGCCGCCGTTACTTTTTCTCTCGATCGTCGCGCCTGACATTCTCTTTACTACTTTCCGTGCATTCAACACAAATAATAGCATACAACAGCATATATATACATACTTTATATTATATATATATGATTATTTAATTACGAATTTAATTGCAAGATCTTCAAAAATTTATAATAAAAAAACTATACATCATAAAATTATGAAAAAAATACCCAGACGATCTACAACACTTGTAGAACCCAGATCAACATTCAAAATTATTCTGAGAAACGATTTCTCATTAGTCATAATTAATCCATAATATAACTTGTAAAAATCATAATTAATTCATACAAGCACATAAAATTCTGAAATTTTTACCACAGATCTATATGCATACAACCTATGCTCTTATACCAATGTTGGATTTATATCGCAGCGGAGGCATGGTAAAACACTTTTACACATATAAAATCCAAATAAAAGCATATAAATCGTGATTAAAACATATGAATCTATTACTAACCTTTAATAGCGATCCAAAAGCAACGATCGGAGATCCTTAGCAGCTGCTCCTTAAACGTGAAGCACTCCACCGGTATCCACCAAGAAAACGATGCTAAGGAGGAGGAGGAGGTGGAGAGAATTAGGTTTTTTAAAAACTTTTTGGGTTTTTTGGGTTAGTATAAAAATAGGGTTTATAATAGTATATTTATAGGCAAAATTTTCAGCTGAAATTTTCCCATAAAATATTATTATTATTAACCCATTTATTATTCTCGTTAATAATTAAAACACCTTTTAATTATTAATCCTTTTTCTAAACACTTTAGAAATAATTCTCTCTCTTCATTTAATTTCTAAAAATTAAATTCATAATTAATAATATTAAGAACTTTTCTTAATTAATTTATGATAAATTAAATCTCATTTAATCAATTATTAAATTTGCCAATTAATTATTTATTTCATAAATAAATAATTATCATCCATTATTAATTAATTCCTCCACCATTAAATCATTTTCTTTTTATGTTGTGACCCTGTAGGTTCAATATTAAGCCGGTAGTAGAAATAAATAATAATAAAACTATTTTATCATTATTTATATAAATTCTCTAATTTATTAAATATGATTAATTAATTAATCATATTTATTCTATATCGTGAGGGATACTTCTCAGCATATCGCGACTATCCGGATAATACGAATTCACTGCTTAGAATACCAAGAACCTATTCAGTGAATAGTTACTGTACAATAAACTCCTTCTACCCTACAATGTCCTGATTAAATACAAGGCATGGATCTTGTGTCAAGCCTATCTAATTTAATCACTTGCTTACCATTTACTATGCTTAGTTCTATGCAAATTAGAAACTCCTTTCTAATTTCATTCACTCTGGCCATAGATTCCTGAACTAGCATAAGTGGATCAGCCTTGAACATTCGCTTCCTTCACTGGAAGGGGTAGATCCTTTATTGATCATACACTATCTTCGTGTACAAATTCCTATACCCAGTAGAGCCCTAATAATTGTCCCTGGAGACTAAGAACTAAACCAAAGCATAGTTCAGTGTACACAAGATGACTATGATGACCTCAAGTCCAAGGATACTTGTACAACTATCACTACGTGAACAACTGCTGACACGTGAGTGAACTCCATCAGTTGTTCAGATGTGCGAGTTATGTTCAGTGAACTTATTCTATAATAAGCACCTACATACTAGCTATAGTGTCACCACACAAATGTCTATGAGAACAGATATCCTTCATAATGAAGCAAGCATAGTATGTACCGATCTTTGCGGATTATTAATTACCAATTAGTAATCCAATGATCAGGAACTATTTAAGTTTAGAGTTATCATCTTTTAGGTCTCACTATTTTGATCTCATCATAATCCATAAAAGCTTTACTCTAAACTATGGTATATCTTATTTAAACACTTAAATAGATAGAGCCCGTAATAAAAACAAAACAAGTCTTTTAATAATATCAATGAAATCAAAACAGATTACATAAAAGTTATTCCTAAATCCTAATACATGATTGGACTTAGGACATATTCCTTTCAATCTCCCACTTGTACTAAAGCCAATCACTCTGGTATCTAATACCCATCTAGTCTTTATGACGATCAAAGTGACTTTCATAAAGTAGCTTTGTGAGTGGGTCTGCTATGTTGTTATGTGTGTCAACTCTATTTCAATACAACACAAGAAATATTATCGCGCTCCCACTAACCCTTTTGTAGACACATGGTTCATCTACGTTTTTCATAAAATCAAACTTTTTGATTGTCTCATCAAAATGGATGTTCCATCTACGAGAAGCTTGCTTTAAACCACATATGGTTCGCAGCAGCTTACACACTAGGTTTTCATTTCTCTTGGAAAGAAAACCATCTGGCTATTTGCCTGATCTCATAGTCGTAGTAAGCAGCATTCGCAAGCAAAATCCGAACTGATTTTAACAGGGCTACAGGTAAAAGGTTTCATCAAAGTCAATCCATTGCCTTTGTTTGAATCCTTTTCCCTAAAGCCATAACTTATCACGATTTGATGGAATAATATTGCTTAAGCACTTAATCTGTCGTCATCCATACTACATAATTAAACCTCGGATTAGAAACCATCGAATTTACGAGATCAAAGTCTACAAAAAGATGCAACAAGAGGTGGATGGAAAGATGGTTGATAAGAAAGGTGTTCTGTTATTCACCTTCAAAGATTCGTTAAATCTACTTCCTGGAAAACTGGCTACCCTGGCACAGAACCTGTGTCCGGATCTTGGGGGTAAATACAATTTCGATCATGACCTTAAAGGTCTCCACCTGGCCATCTGCTCTAATCATTCTTTTGTATCCCGTATACATAGATTTCATTCCGGATTTCATGGCACTATGCCATTTCTCTGAGTCAACACTACTCATAGCCTCATTATAGGTCACAGGGTCGTCATCATCAATGATCGACAACTCATTGTCATTCTCAATGACAAGGCCATATTACCTCTCAGGTTGGCGAGACACTCTCCCTGACATACGAATGGGCTGTTCCACAGAAGGTTGTTCAGTCAGAACAGGTGTTTCCACTTGATCCGTAGTAGTTTTTGCTTCTTGAACTTCATCAAGTTCAATTTTGCTCCCACTGTTTCCTTCAAGGATAAAATCCTTTTCCAAGAAGGTAGCATGTCTGGAGACAAACACCCGATGATCGGTGTAAAAGTAATACCCTAAAGTCTCTTTAGGATATCCCACAAAACTACATTTTACGGATCGATATTCCAGCTTATCTGGGTCAACTTACTTGACATAAGCTGGACATCCCCAAATCTTAACATGTTTAAGACTCGGTTTCCTTTCTTTCCATATCTCATACGGAGTTTGAGGAACAGATTTGGAAGGCACCTTATTCAGTAAATATGCTGAGGTTTCCAATGCATAACCCCATAGGAATACTGGAAGATTTGCATAGCTCATCATGGACCAAACTATGTCTAACAAAGTTCGATTTCTCCTTTCAGATACCAATCTGGAGGCGTCCACTGGGAGACTATACCATTTACTTTGAGATAATCGAGAAACTCTCCATTCAAGTATTCACCACCTCGATCTAATCGAAGAATTATAATACTATGTTTGGTTTGTTTCTCCACTTCATACTTATACTCTTTGAACTTTTCAAAGGCTTCAGACTTGTGTTTCATCGAACACATATTCGAATCTAGATCTATTATCCATGAAAGTAATGAAGTATGAAAATCCACCCATGGCTTGCGTAGACATTGGTCCACATACATCTGTGTGTACCATTCCTAGCAAATTTGCAGCCCTCTCTCCATGTCTACTAAATGGAGACTGCAGTGCCACAATGAAGTGAGATTTTCATCATCCCTTTTATTTTATTAGTTTGTTCAATCTGAAGTAAATTATGTCACATTTATACAGACCATTATTTAAAGTACCACGTCCATAAAGAATATTATCTCTAAGAATAGAACATTCATTATTCTCAATAATAAATGAAAATCCAGCCAAGTCTAACATGGGAATAATATTCCTCACAATCGAGGGAACAAAATAACAATTATTTAAAAAAACAATAGTCTTGCCCGTAGGCATATGTAAATGAAATGATTCTACATCTTCAGCAGCAACTCTTGCTCCATTTCCCATCAGTAGAATCACCTCCTCTTCCTCAAGAGTCCTACTTCTCCTTAGTCCCTGTAACAAATTGCAGATATGAGAACCACAGGCGGTATCTAATACCCAAGTAGAAATTTGATTTAATGACATATTCACTTCTATCATGAACATACCTGAATCAGAAGCGGTAGTCTCACTACCCTTCTTCTTCTTCACTTCTGCAAGGTATACCTTGCAGTTCCTCTTCCAGTGCCCCACCTTGTTACAGTGAAAGCAAACAACTTTGCTCTTGGGGTCTTCAGCTTTTGGTGGAACCGGCGTTTTCTCACCTACTTTCTTCTTCTTGGAAGGGTTCCTCTTCCTTTTCTTAGGATTGGAACCTTCACCAATTAGAAGAACAAAACTCTTCTTAGGGGGAAAATTCGATTCCGCAGTCTTCAACATGTTGTGGAGTTCAGGCAGGCTGACATCCAACTTATTCATGTGAAAGTTCACAACAAACTGCGAGAACGAACTCGGAAGTGATTGCAAGACCAAGTCTTGGCTCAGCTCCCCATCCATGGCAAAACCAAGTTGTCCAAGACGTTCAATCAAATTGATCATCTTAAGTACATGGTCATTCATAGATGATCCCTCAGACATCCTACAACCGAACAGCTCCTTCGATATCTCATATCGAGCTGTCCTCCCTGCCATATCATACAACTCTTGTAGATGCATGAGGATAGTGTGAGCATCCACATGCTCATGTTGCTTCTGTAGCTCAATGTTCATGGAAGCTAGCATGATGCATTGAGAAACATTTGCATCATCTACCCATTTACGATACACAACATGTTCATCATTATGTGCATCAATAGCAGGTTCAGTAGGCTTAGGTGAGTCAATCACGTATTCCAGCTTCTCAATCCTGAGAACAATTCTCAAGTTTCGAAGCCAGTCAGCATAATTAGGACCAGTCAACTTGTGAGCATCCAGTATGCTCCTGAGTGATAGTGCAGAAGACATAATGTATATTGTAAATCTGTAAATGATAAACACATAACAACACTTAGCAAATATTCGATTTCATTTTAAAACACTATATGAATCGGATCTTTATTCATAAGTGGCTCCCACTAGTTTACCTAATTTATTCAACATGAATAAACATCAAGGTAGGCATGTTACATCATCTAGCATATTGGTCGAAGCATTATACATCTCTATCTATCACATGAAGCATTTAAAAGCAGTTAAAACAGTTAAAAACAGCTTTAAAATACTTTCAGAAATATAAACAGTTCAAAACTTTTATATAAACTTGATCACTCCATTAGATCCGTCTCGTAAAAATGAATCCAACGATATATTGCACGCCTAAAACGGAGTTACGAAACTCCCAGAAATCAAATTTAAAAATAACAGATGGGTTGTAACGCATTACAGGAACGCGTTACTAGCTCTGTAACGCATTCCGGTGATGCGTTACAACCCTTTTAAGCCATTAAAAGGTGTAACGCATTCCGCGAATGCGTCACAGGGTGTAACGCAATCCCGGAATGCGCGACACCCTCCCCCCCGCGTGCGTGCGCCACACGCGCCTGCAGCAGCCGCCGTTGCTTTTTCTCTCGATCGACGCGCCTGACATTCTCTTTACTACTTTCCGTGCATTCAATACAAATAATAGCAGACAACAGCATATATATACATACTTTATATTATATATATATGATTATTTAATTACAAATTTAATTGCAAGATCTTCAAAAATTCATAATAAAAAAACTATACATCATAAAATTATGAAAAAAATACCCAGACGATCTACAACACTTGTAGAACCCAGATCAACATTCAAAATTATTCTGAGAAACGGTTTCTCATCAGACATAATTAATCCATAATATAACTTGTAAAAATCATAATTAATTCATACAAGCACATAAAATTCTGAAATTTTTACCACAGATCTATATGCATACAACCTATGCTCTGATACCAATGTTGTATTTATATCGCAGCGGAGGCATGGTAAAACACTTTTACACATATAAAATCCAAATAAAAGCATATAAATCATGATTAAAACATATGAATCTATTACTAACCTTTAATAGCGATCCAAAAGCAACGATCGGAGATCCTTAGCAGCTGCTCCTCAAACGTGAAGCACTCCACCGGTATCCACTAAGAAAACGATGCTAAGGAGGAGGAGGAGGTGGAGAGAATTAGGTTTTTTAAAAACTTTTTGGGTTTTTTGGGTTAGTATAAAAATAGGGTTTATAATAGTATATTTATAGGCAAAATTTTCAGCTGAAATTTTTCCATAAAATATTATTATTATTAACCCATTTATTATTCTCATTAATAATTAAAACACCTTTTAATTATTAATCTTTTTTCTAAACACTTTAGAAATAATTCTCTCTCTTGATTTAATTTCCAAAAATTAAATTCTTAATTAATAATATTAAGAACTTTTCTTAATTAATTTATAATCAATTAAATCTCATTTAATCAATTATTAAATTTGCCAATTAATTATTTATTTCATAAATAAATAATTATCAGCCATTATTAATTAATTCCTCCACCATTAAATCATTCTCTTTTTATGGTGTGACCCTGTAGGTTCAATATTAAGCCGGTAGTAGAAATAAATAATAATAAAACTATTTTATCATTATTTATATAAATTCTCTAATTTATTAAATATGATTAATTAATTAATCATATTTATTCTACATCGTGAGGGATACTTCTCAGCATATCGCGACTATCCGGATAATACGAATTCACTACTTAGAATACCAAGAACCTATTCAGTGAATAGTTACTGTACAATAAACTCCTTCTACCCTACAATGTCCTGATTAAATACAAGGCATGGATCTTGTGTCAAGCCTATCTAATTTAATCACTTGCTTACCATTTACTATGCTTAGTTCTATGCAAATTAGAAACTCCTTTCTAATTTCATTCACTCTGGCCAGAGATTCCTGAACTAGCATAAGTGGATCAGCCTTGAACATTCGCTTCCTTCACTGGAAGGGGTAGATCCTTTATTGATCATACACTATCTTCGTGTACAAATTTCCATACCCAGTAGAGCCCTAATAATTATCCCTGGAGACTAAGAACTAAACCAAAGCATAGTTCAGTTTACACAAGATGACTATGATGACCTCAAGTCTAAGGATACTTGTACAACTATCACTATGTGAACAACTGCTGACATGTGAGTGAACTCCATCAGTTGTTCAACTGTGCGAGTCATGTTCAGTGAACTTATTCTATAATAAGCACCTACATACTAGCTATAGTGTCACCACACAAATGTCTATGAGAACAGACATCCTTCATAATGAAGCAAGCATAGTATGTACCGATCTTTGAATTAAAATCAATTAATAATTAATAAAGTCAATTAATCAATTAATTAAATCAATTAATCAATTAATTTTTGAATTAATTGACCAATTAATCAATTAAGAATCAACTGAAATTAATTAACTAATTATTTCAGATTTATTTTTTGAATTAAAAATAATTTTCGGAATTAAAATACTAATTTTTTAGAATTTTCAGAAATTAAAAATGAATTTTTATAATAAAAATAAATAGGAAATATTATTTTTAAATATTTTATAAACAGGAATCCTATTCTTGAAAACTTTACAAACTACAGGGACTAACCTTCATCATCTACAAAACTACAGGGGCCTGTTTGCAATTCTGCCAGCCCAGTCGTCGACTCGCCGGAGTGTGGCCGGAGAACACGATTCCGGCCACCTCAGGCCACCAAACTGTCCAGATTAAATCTATAGGTTACCAGCAACTTATTCATGCAATCAAAACTCAATAATCATCTTTGTTCTGGCCGGAAATTGGCCAAGAACATCGCTGGTTTCCGGCGAACATCGAAAACTTTCAAACACAACTCCCTTCGATTCATTAATCCTCTATTAACGAGGTATATACCAATCGATTGCAAATTTCATAAGGAACACAACCACTATAAATTAACAGCTAATAACCCTTGAATCAAAAACCCCCAAATTTCAATTGAAAACATTCATACGGGCTATAAACCCTAATTTTGAAATTCGAAAATTAAACCTACTTTTGAGCATGTTATTGAACTCCAAATCAGACATATAATATATCAAAATCATCAGGAAAACAAGCTCTACCACATGCAATCATCAAATCATACAAACAATCATCCGAACAAAAATTCATATTTTTCATAAAAATAATTCGAAAATAATTAAATTTATAAAAAATCAACCTTTGATTCTGCAGTAAAACAGGTCCTGGAATCTGATAGTACTCCTTGAGACCTTCAAATTGGTTACTCCAAATTTCCAAACGGATTTCACTAACACCTTGAATTTGTGGTTTGATTCTCAGAAAGGTTTATGAATATATATTTTTTCTCTGTAAAATTATATAATTATCTGTCTGCAAATGATTTTGATACGAAATAAAATACGGTAAAAGGCTATTTATATTTACGAGAAATTAGTATCCCGTTGGATCATTCCGGATATAAAACGGTACGTTTATTTGTAAAAACTGATCCAAACGGTATCGGTTTTCCAGATAATTATCTAAATCAGTACAATTTGTACTGCGGTCTTGGTCTCAGCGCCTGGTTACACGTATTACGAAGTGATAATTGTGATAGTTTAATAAAAAGCTCCCGTTTATCAAAAATACGGGTTTTATTAATTTACCGAAACGAATATTGTATCGAAAATGTTGCGCCGGGACCCGCGCAGAACAAACCGTACGCCGGATCGAAAAAGTCGAAACATGGAAAATGCTCGGAATATTACAATTAGGTTAGGAAGGAGTTCTCGGAAGAGTTTCGGTTTCCAAAAACGTATCAACGGTTGACGTCGGTTGGTTCCCGTTTTTATAAAATAGATTTTAAATACTCGGAAAAAGATTTTATAAATTTCATATGATTTATATAAATTCATAAATCAACATAATAATAATTAGGAAGATATGACAATTATCTATATTTTATTTTGGACATATAAAAATTGAAATACTCAATTAATACTATTTTTGAATATTCAAATACAAATAACACTTAACAGTTAATTCACATAATAGATATTGAACACACATAATAATTATTTAATAGCAAAAATAATTACACGATATATCCCGGATATTACATCATTTACCTGTGGAGTTTGAGCATATGGCTTATTGGGCATTGAAGAAGCTAAACCTTGATCTAGATGCAGCTGGGAAGAAGCGAATGCTTCAGTTAAATGAACTTGATGAATTTTGACTTCAAGCGTACGAAAATAACAAAATGTACAAGGAAAAGGTAAAAAGGTGGCATGACAGGAAGCTATCGCCTAAGTCATTCGTGCCGGGGCAACAAGTTCTTCTATTCAACTCTCATCTCCGACTTTTTCCTAAAAAGTTGAAATTAAGGTGGTCTGGACCATTTATCGTCAAAACTGTGTTTCCACATGGAGTGGTGGAGATTTTTGAGAACGATCCAGGCCAAGCATTCAAAGTAAATGGTCAGAGATTGAAGCACAATTATGGGGATACGGCAAACCGTGAAGTGGTTAGTGCCGTATTATTGTCAACTTGATCGCATAAATCCACGTCAAGCTAATGACGTAAAAGAAGCGCTTCTTGGGAGGCAACCCAAGATATGAGACCATAGGAACCCTTAGAATATAGTACTTTATCCAAAAACCCAAAAATAAAATCAGAAAAAAAGGTTGCAGAATTTTTTTTCCCAGAAGCTTAGCAGGCGCCCGCGTGCTAGGAGCGCGCGACCGCGTGCTAGCAGGCACCCGCCTGCTGGTGCCAGGCGGCCGCGTGCGACCCTCACTGTGGAAAAAAAAAATTTCAGCCTAACAAAAAAAATAAAAAATACAACCCATTAACCTACGATTTCCCCCCCATACCTTGCCACAATCCCCACTCCAACTCAAATTCTAACCCTAATTTTGCCCTATAAATACATACAACCTCTCCATACACATCCCACATACTTTCACTCTATAAAATCTCTCCTACATACACAAACACAAACTCTCCAACTCTTATTCTCAGTTTTTATGGCCCCAAAAAGATCACGAACTGTGGGTAGCAGCAGCACCAACCCGACTGTTACTGATTCTTTGAGGAATACTGCTACGAGGCCCCGATTGTTGGATTGGGCTACTGAAGAAGAGTACACCAAGATTCTGACTAAGCCTATTATGAGGGAGAGGGGGTTCTTGCCATCAGGGAGGGATGGTGAGTTGCTACCGATAATTGCTGAGAAGGGATGGATTATATTCTGCGAGTCACCTGAGACGGTTCCAATGAGTATCATTCGCGAGTTCTATGCGAACGCCAAGGATGATAAGAATGAGTTTTCTATTGTTCGTGGGCTTACTGTTGATTATCAGCCCGAGGCGATTCACCGGGTGATTGGATAACGATAAAGGAAACCACAAGAGGAGCATTGGAATGCAAAGGCCCCTTGTAACACCCCCAAATCCGGGGTCGGGGATCCGGGTTGTCACGAGTTCCATTACCCTTAATAACACCCAATCTTAATAAACAATCAACTACTCTGTACTTTGACCCCACAATAAACACACACACCACAAGTTATAGTCTCAGAGATGAATATCCAAAAATAACATGAGTCATTTTATTCCAAAATTATATGCCATTACACCTTAAAAGGGTTTCTGAATAGATTTACATTTCTTTGCCATTATTACAATTGATAAAGATACATAATTCTGGTACATCAAAAGTTGAAAGCCTAGCCTATTGGTAGTTACTACCTCAGCTACAGCGACATCAACGCCTATAGGAAACTGCGGAACGTTTCTTATCCGCTCGCGAATTGGGAGCTTGGACCAGCAAGGGTGAGCAACAAGCCCACCAAAATAATATATATAATGATTAACTATATATGAGCATTCTCATAGTACTCATGAAAGTCTTGGTCAAGAAGAAATGAACCAAGCTGATATCTTAACGAGACGAAGTCGCAAAATATTCAGTATATATACATATATACATTTCAAAATCTTTGAAATCCTCTGCCATGTATAATATACACAGAGTTCCAGTTTATAACTGTATAAAACTATCGTTGCAAGGTGATCTCATATATCTAACCTTGTCTCAACGTTTTTGTGAAAATCTTTGTCATGCATAAGATAATCATTAACCAGATATAAGTTGAAAAGATGAAGTTACAAGATACTTCAATATGCTTATATCTTTTTCGAATACTACTTGAACTACCACCGTTCAAGTTATAATTAGTTTCAAAAGTTCATCATATAGATGAGACTACAAGAGAAGATTTGAATAGATTCAATCTTTGAATATCGTTATAAATAATGAAGTTACGAGATACTTCATTAAGTCCCGATATATATATATACACCTATATATATATACATTTCATACACTCCTTGAAAACCTCTGTTATGAAAATTATAAACAGAGTTGCAATATCCAATGAATTTGGAAAGGAGAAAACCTTGGCATAAACCTGATATCTTGCTGATCAGGCAAAGATACTAATAAGTAACCTATTCTACTAGTAGATGGACGAATTCCCCACAGGTCATCACCCTGGCCACAATAGGACCTTATGTTGGACTGCCACTCAGCCACTTACGCATTTGATGGACTCCCACTGAGCCACTTACACTTTCATGGACGCCCACTGAGCCCATGTTGCTTATGCCGACTCAAATAGATGGACTTACTTCCCGAACGTTGGGTAAGTAATCAATTCATTTATCAAAACAGCAACCTCGTTGCGAATATAAAATACACCACAGAGCCGGATCCTTTAGATTTTTGAACAAGTATTCAAATCCCCTTCAAAAGGAAGATCTTAAATTTGAAAACGAGTTTTGGGATCCGCTCTAAACTTTAAAAGTCAATTTGAAGACTCGAAAACATTTTTAAGAATGTTTGGAGTACTGCTGATTTATTAAAATAAATCAGTCCCAATATATTAGAAAATATCTGAATATTATTATTTAAATAATAATATTCCTAAAAAGGATAATCTCTATAAAATAATCGAAGTAGAAGTGTTAAACTCATACTTGAAATGGGTATTAAATAACCAAAGATATACTTATACGAAAGTACTATCTTTATTTGAATAAACAAAATAAGTTTGATTATCGAAACATTATTCTTTAATAAAATAAAGAATATTACTTAGTAAATAATCGGAGTCATAAGTCCTCGAATGAATATTTAAAATAATATTCATTAATAAAATAAATGGGGTCATAAGCCCTCGAATGAATATTCAAAATAATATTCATTAATAAAATAAACGGAGTCATAAGCCCTCGAATGAATATTCAAAATAATATTCATTAATAAAATAAACGGAGTCATAAGCCCCTGAATGAATATTCAAAATAATATTCATTAATAAAATAAACGGAGTCATAATCCCCGAATGAATAGTCGAAACAATATTCATTAAATAATATAAACTGAGTCATAAGTCCTCAAATGAATATTCGAAATAATATTCATTAAATAATATAAACTGAGTCATAAGTCCTCGCATGAATATTCAAGTAATATTTATTACATAAATTAAAGTTATCGAATAAACCTTATTCGATTAATAGTTTTGAAAACTATATCAATATATATATATATAACTATATATATATCATATACTCGGGAACATCTACTCCCGGTTTTAGAAAAGGGTTCACCTTTGGGTCCCCTATCCTCAGGGTATACGCAACTACTGCTTATCTCTAGCATAGGTATTATGCAACTCATAAGCATTTGTACCAACAGATATATAAATCAAGAATATGAAACAGGCATTCATATATACCAAATCACATGTTACAATATATCGCAAGAATTTGCTAATAACAAACATGCATTTATCACAAGATCATGCATATACACATAAACATCACAACAACAGTTATACGGGTAGAAAACTTGCCTGAGTGCTCCCGGATAGACTTAAGCTTAGAGTGGGTCCGACAACCTATGAACAACAACATAAGTCAGAATTAAACCCCGGTCGCTTAAGAAACTAGACTTTAACCAATTAGACTCTAACGCTTGCTTTTGCGCTTAACGATTCACTTACGTCGCTTGAGTACCCTCGGCTCCACCATTTTTAATAAATTAACCATTAAGAATTTTAAAGTGATTCTTTAGCGAGTACCTTACCAACTGCCTAATCCACTTAACATAATTGTTTCATACCCCAATTAGTCATTTAAAGTCCTTAACCAAGGTTTCAAAGTAAGGCGAGGGGTAATGGTTCGGTCGCGAAACGCCGTTACTTAAAACGGCCGTTTCTCCTAAACCGTACATCAGATTCAAACGAAACACATATCAAAACGAAGCTCGTAACATGAACTATCTAATCATGGCAATGGTCAAAACCTAACAGTGAGTTCACGGGTCCTGATTGTTAAGAACAAAACAGTCTTAAAGTAAATCGGACATTACGACGGCTATGTTTACGCGATTACCAAATTTTAAACTACTCCAATCAACCACAATCAACCACAAATCAACCCATAACCACCAATACCACCAAACTTCATCCAAACCTTACTAACTCAGTCCATAACCTCATGATTTTCCAACTTATTCAATCTCAAACAAGAGCTACTAATTATACTTAAGGTTCATCAACCAACAACCAAGATTTATAACCCAAAATCATTATAATTCCATCCAAACTCTAAACATACAAGAATCATGCTCTCATGAACTATAACAAACAAAACCAAACCTAATACTCAAAGTAAAGTTAGGGTTTGTAGGGGTTATACCTTCCTTGGAGAGTGGAGAATCACTTAGGAAGCCTTAAATAACCACTAACTATCTTTACTAAGCTTGGATCTTGAAGAAAACATAAGAAAACACAAAGTTAGTTTCTTGAAAACACTATTCACCAAGAACTTTGATGAATTGATTAGCTATGTTAAACATGGAATCTTGAGCTTAAACTTATGGCTCATCTTAGTTATGAATTATGAAAGCTAAAGAAACAAACCTCTTGAATTATGAAGGTGTGTAGCTTGATTTTTGAAATTTTCTCCTTTGCTTTTCATGGAAAAGCAGAGAGCAAAGAGTGGGGGAAGAAGAAAATGTTTTTGTTTTGGTTGCTTTTGATTTTTGTGTTTATTTTGCTTGTTAATTAGGTTGTTACCATGGTAAATATTGTGTGGCTCACAATCATCCAACAACACACTTGCTTGGTCATGCTTATGTCACCATATGATGTCACCCTCCCTCCTTTGTCCTCTTCTCATTGGTTTGATGACATCATCCCCACTAATCTCTTTGATTAGCTTTTAATTATTTAGCTAATGACCACTGATCTGTTATACGGTTCGCTTAACTTTCGTTTTCGTTTATCGTTTGAGGGATCATACCCGGGATCTTATTACTTAGGTTTCCTTAACCTTTCTGAAAATATTATATTCCTTTTTATGATCCCCTCTTAAAATTGTTGAATTTAAATCCTATTATCCTTTTACCTTATACTCACTTCTTTTTGTATCTGGTGGATTTCCGGGAAAAATCAAAGTGTTTGGAATTGGATTCTGACGATCTTTACATACACTTATATACCATATAGAGTACTAATAAAATCTCAGAATATCAATAACAGAACCCCTACATAGTGTGGCATGAAAAGTTTTCTTATTCAGCATAATCTGCAAAATCACTATTCATAAGGGTTTCAAAAATTTCCAAAAATTGGGGTTATTACACCCCTGAGGACTTTGATTTGGACTTAATTATTGCTACTCTCTGTCAGCCGGGCACAGTGTGGAAGTTCAAAAGGGGATCCAACGATTATCGTAGTTTCCCTGCTGTCGCGATGAACAGGTATGCTCGTGCTTGGAATGCGTTTATATGTGCTAATATTCTTCCTTCTTTGCATGCATATGAGGTTACAGTGGAGAGGGCGAGGTTGTTATGGGGAATTCTGAATGATGAATATTATGTGGACCTTGGTGAGTACATCTACCAAGGGATTTTTAAGTTTTTGAGGGGGAAATCGCAATACTCTATCCCGTATGCCTCTATTGTGATGAAGCTTTGCAAGGCAGTTGGAGTCCAGTGGCCTTCTTATGAGCAGTTACAGATGCCGGCTGTAATAACCCCAATTTTTGGAATTTTTGAAACCCTTATGAATAGTGATTTTGCCGATTATGCTGAATAAGAAAACTTTTCATACCACACTATGTAGGGGTTCTTTTATTGATCTTCTGAGATATTATTAGTACTCTATGTGGTATATAAGTGTATGTGAAGATCGTCAGAATCCAAATCTGAACACTTTGATTTTTCCCGAAAATCCACCAGATACCGAAAGAATTGAGTAAAAGGTAACATGGTTAAAGGGATTTAAATTCAAGGATTATAAGAGAGGATCATTAAAGGATTATAAGATATTGAGAAAGATTTAGGGAAACCCAAGTAATAAGATCCCGGATGTGATCCCTCAAACAAAGAAAGAGAACAGAGTTAAGCAAACCGTAAAACAAATAAACGACCAAGGTATAAGCACATACAAGTAGAATGGGAAGGAAGCTTCCAAGAAAAGCTAAAACAAGTGGTTAAAAGAGAAGGTGACATCATCAAACCTTAAGGGAAAGACATGTGGCTTGGAGGTGAGGTCATCCAAGTGATGTCATCACTTTATCAAAGCAATCTCCACCAATTATTCATTTCACAAACACCAAAATCAAAAGCAACCAAAACAAACTCATTTCTCTTCTTCCCCCATCTATTGCTCTCGGCTTTTCCATGAAAAGCAAAGGAAAAATTTCAAAAAATCAAGCTACACACCTTCATAATTCAAGAGGTTTGTTTCTTTAGCTTCCATAATTCATAACTTAGATGAGTCATAAGTTTAAGCTCAAGATTCCATGTTTATCATAGCTAATCAATTCATCAAAGTTCTTGATGAATAGTGTTTTTCAAGAACTTGAAATTTTGTTCTTGAGTTTTTGTTTAGATTAAGCTTTGGTAAGGACTCTCAAGGGTGATTCCAAGATCCTTAGTTACTTTTACACACCAAGGAAGGTATAATCTCATACTCTAGCCCTACTTTTGTATATTTAGAGTTTTTGTGTTTGGAATGGTTCATGAGAAGCTTGATTATTGTGTATTTAGAGATGTGTTGGTTTTGTGATGTGTTTGGAGTTGTAAATCTTGTTGATTAGTTAAAGAACTTATGTAAGCTTTTAGTTCATGATTGGGAAGTAGTGTAAATTGGAAATATTGAGTTGTTGGGGCCTTTGTAGCATTGGATGTATGGAGTTTGGTTGTATGGTTGAATTGTGGTTGATTAGTGGTTGATTTGGAGTAGGATAAAAATTGGTAATCACGTAAACATAGTCGTCGCAATGTCCGATTTACTTTAGACTGTTTTGTTCTTAACATCAGGACCCGAGAACTCACTGTTAGGTTTTGACCACTGCCATGATTAGATAGTTCATGTTACGAGCTTCGTTTTGATATGTGGTTCGTTTGAATCCGATGTACGGTTTAGGAGAAACGACCGTTTTAAGTAACGGCGTTTCACGAACGAACCATTACCCCTCGCCTTACTTTGAAACCTTGGTTAAGGCCCCTAAAAGACTAATTGGATTATGAAACAATGATGTAATGTGGATTAGGAAGTTGGTAAAGTACTCGCGAAAGAATCGCCTTAAAATTCGTAATGGTTAATTTATTAAAAATGGTGGAGCTGAGGGTACTCGAGCGACTTAAGTGAATCGTTAAGCGCAAAAGCGAGCGTTAGAGTCTAGTTGGTTAAAGTGTAGATTCTTAAGCGACTTCGGTTTAATTCCAACTTATATGTTGTTTATAGGTTACCAGGCTCGTCCCAGGCCTTTTACCACCCCCAGTCGCTCAGGCAAGTTTTCTACCTGTTATACTGTTGTGGTGATGTATATATGTATATGCATTATCTTGTGATAGATGCATGTTGGTTAATTAGCAAATTTTGCGATATATTGAAGCATGCTGAGATGGTATATATGTGCATGTCTGTTTCATAATCTGGTTATCTATCTGTTGATTTCAATGCTTATAGTTGCATAATACCTATGCTAGAGATAAGCAGTAGTTGCGTATACCCTTAGTATAGGGGACCCAAAGGTGAACATTTTTCTAAACCGGGAGTCGATGTTCCCGAGTATAATATATATATATATATATATATATATATATATATATTGATATAGTTTTCAAAACTATTAATCGAATAAGGTTTATTCGATAAATTTATTTTATTTATTTAATGAATATTAGTTTGAATATTCATTCGAGGATTTATGACTCCATTATTTTATTTAATGAATATTATTTTTGAATATTCATTCGAGGATTTATGACTCCGTTATTTTATTTAATGAATATTATTTTTGAATATTCATTCGAGGATTTATGACTCCGTTATTTTATTTAATGAATATTATTTTTGAATATTCATTCGAGGATTTATGACTCCCTTATTTTATTTAATGAATATTATTTTTGAATATTCATTTGAGGACTTATGACTCCGCTTATTTACTAAATATTATTCTTTATTTTCTTAAAGAATAATGTTTCGATAATCAAACTTATTTGCGATTATTCAAATAAAGATAGTACTTTCGTATTTAAGATCTTCCTTTCAAAGGGGATTTAAATACTCGCTCAAAACCTGAGGGATCCGGCTCTGTAGTGTATTTTATATTCGCAACGAGGTTGTTGTTTGGATAAATGAATTGATTACTTACCCAACGTTCGGGAAGTAAGTCCATCTATTGAGTCGGCATAAGCAACATGGGCTCAGTGGGCGTCCATGAAAGTGTAAGTGGCTCAGTTGGAGTCCATCAAATGCGTAAGTGGCTGAGTGGCAGTCCAGCATAAGGTCCTATTGCGGCCAGGGTGATAACCAGTGGGGAATTCGTCCATCTACTAGTAGAAAAGGTTACTTATTGGTATCTTTGCCTGATCAGCAAGATATCAGGTTTATGCCAAGGTTTTCTCCTTTCCAAATTCATTGGATATTACAACTCTGTTTATAATTTTCATAACAGAGGTTTTCAAGGAGTGTATGAAATATATATATATATAGGTGTGTATATATATATCAGGACTTAATGAAGTATCTCGTAACTTCATTATTTATAATGATATTTCAAAGATTGAATCTATTCAAGTCTTATCTTGTAGTCTCATCAGTGTGATGAACTTTTGAAACTAATTATAACTTGAACGGTGGTAGTTCAAGTAGTATTCGGAAAAGATATAAGTATATTGGAGTATCTTGTAACTTCATCTTTTAAACTTATATCTACTAAATGATTATCTTATGCATATCAAAGATTTTCAGAAAAACATTGAGACAAGGTTAGATATATGAGATCACCTTGCAACGATATTTTTATACAGTTATAAACTGGAACTCTGTGTATATTATTCATGTCAGAGGATTTCAAAGATTGTGAAAAGTATATATGTATGTATATACTGAATATTTTATGACTTGGCCGCGTTAAGATATCAACTTGGTTCATTTCTTCTTGACCAAGACTTTCATGAGTACTATGAGAATGCTCATATATTTTTAATTATTATACATATTATTTCAGTGGGCTTGTTGCTCACCCTTGCTTTCTTCTTCATCACACAACAACAGATAGAAAAGATGAACAGGACCAAGCTTCCAATTCGCAAGCGGTTAGGAAACATTCCGCAGTTTTCTAGAATCATTGATGCCGCCGTAGCCGAGGTAGGAACTACCAATAGGCTAAGCTTTCAACTATTGATGAACCAGACTTACGTATATTATGAATTGTAATAATGGCAAAGAATATGTAAATTATTCAGAAACCCTTTTGAGGTGAAATGGTTTATAATTATGAAATAAAATGACTTGTGTTATTTTTGGTTTTCATCTCTGAGACTATAACTTGTGGTGTGTGTGTGTATATTATGGGGTCACAGTACGCATCAGTTGGTTGATTGTTAAGGTTAAGTATTATTAAGGGAAATGGAACTCGTGACAACCCGAATCCCCGACCCCGGATTTGGGGGTGTTACAGAAATGGTATCAGAGCTAAGCGTTATAAACCTCAGAGATGAAGTGACGTTAAAATAATAAGTTCACTAAGATAAATAAGAACTCTTGCCAAGTTCATAGTCGGACTACCTAATGTAGTACTGACAGTTAAAACCCTTATGGGAACCCTTATAAATAACGTGATAAAAGCGTAGTTCGTTATCGTATATGGTAGCGGGACTCCGAACCCTGAGGTTGAGGAGCAACAACGCGATGATGTTTTATTAGTTATTGGAGATCAGATTGTGGATCCGATAGAGCGTCCTAACGCGGGACCGGATGAAGTTAATATTGAGGATGTAGCGGTTGAGGATGTTGTCCCAGAAGGGATTGTTGCTGAGAAGGATCTCGTGGAGGATCCTAACAAGACTGAAGAGATGGTCGCTGAGGAATTAATAACCATGGTTAGAGCGACTACCAGAGGTAGGATTGGCCGGTCACTACCGGAGGTTCGTTCAAGTTCGTAAAGATAGTAGCCCCTTTAACGCGGCTTACTCATAAGACTGAGAAGTTCGAATGGACAGAGAAATGCGAGAACAGCTTTCAAGAACTGAAGCAAAGGTTGGCGACGACCCCTATGTTGGCGTTGCCAGATGGAAAAGGAGATTTTGTGATTTGTAGTGACACTTCGTATAAGGAATTAGGGTGCTTCTTATACAACACAACAAGGTAATCGCGTACGCGTCAAGACAATTAAAAGAATATAAAATTCGATATCCCCACCCATGAGCTTGGGCTCGTGGCAATAGTTTTGCCCTAAAGATTGGAGGCACTACTTGTATGGAGAGAAGTGCGAGATTTACATAAGCCATAAGTGCTCTAGTGCATTTTCATGCAGAAAGAGCTCAACATGCGCCAGAGGAGGTGGTTAGAGTTAATCAAGGATTACGATTATGAGATTCTTTATCATCCAGGGAAAGCCAAAATGGTGGCTAATGCCCTTAGTATAAAGGAGAGAATTAAGATGAAAATGTCTTTGGGAGAGTTGATAAGAGATTTTGAGAAAATGGAAATAGAAGTGAAGGTAACCGGAGCCGATACCGAAACGCTGTTTAAGATTGCAATATAGCCCGAATTATCGAAAAAGATCATATTGTGCCAAGAAAAAGTGATGAATGAAGGCAGAGAGTCAATGACTGGTGAAGAGATTAATACCAAGAAAGATGATAAGGGAATAATGAGGTATTCCTACAGAATTTGGGGTCCAAACGTTTAAGAGCATAAGGACTGGATCTTAGATGAAATCCATAGCTCGAGGAATAAGATTTAGGGCAAACCCCGAATGTGATAGTCAGGGAGGTTGCCATTAAGAAAGAAGGAGCCCATAACATAATGAAGTGGAAAACAAGGATTTTAACGTATAAGATAACCCCAAGTATGGGAGAAGGATGAAACATTTCATACTAAGGAAACAGAAAGTCGAGTAAGGAAAGGAGACCCGAGATGGTACTCCTATACGGAAATTCATGGACCTGTCTAAAAAGAACTTAGACTATTGTCCCCAACCACCATCCTGAGGAGACAGTGCGGTGGGAAATTCTTTCAGGACCTTTAAGTCGCTAAGCTCTCAGAGTTACAAGGAACAAGCAAACCCAGTAGAGGCGAGAGCCTGGATAAAGGAAATATAGGAATCATTTGAGATTCTAAATGATGGACAAATCATAAAAGACTATTTTTGTCACTTACCCTCCTAAGAGAGAGGCCACCCGCTGGTGAAAGACCAAGAAAGGCACGGCGCCAGAGGTTATAATAAACTGATTAAATTTCAGTCAATTGTTTCGGGAAAGTACTTCCCAAGGTTATGGAAATAGTGTAGAAGCTTTAGAGCCGAAACAAAGGCGGACGAGTATGATAAATTATGAATCTAAGATTGTAAAAGTTGTCAAGATTTGTTCTGAGGACTAGAATCCCAGAACGACGTGATGTTTGAAGTCAATGATTAGTGGGTTCGTGAAATGATTGCAAGAGAGAGGTAGATAAAAAGAAACTAAAGTGGAAAGTAATATAAAGGCAATAGAGTTGGAGGAATGATAAGGGAGTTAGATATGAGGAAACCCTAAAGACTCGTAGCAATAGAAATAGAAAAGTATGTAATCGCCAGGATGAGAGTGATTCACCATAAGTTAAAGCTGATGGATGAAGGCATGGAAGATACATATATTTTATCCCCTTTAAGTTGGAAGGATTCGAGGAAACTTTAAGATAGTCCAAAGGATAAACAAGGAGACGCGGATAGACTGAGGAGACAAGAAAGTAAGAAATTAGGAAAATTGGATGAAGGAAGTGACCTTCAAGAAAGTGAAGTGTAAGACCGGGGGCATGATACCCAGAAAGGGAGACGCCAGGTATGAAAGATATCCCAACATTGAGATGATTGTTAAGATAAACAACAAAAGAAAATAAGGATTTATTAAGAAGAAGTTCACGTTGAACACGACCAATATCTTTTAGAACATCCCTGTTATCATTACTAAATCAGGCAAGAAAAGCGGATAACCGTTGTTATCTTTTGGAGGCCATATTGGTTGACCTCATTTTGAATAAGGATATTATTGTGAAATTTGGTATAGACTATCGAGATGGGAATGATTAAATAAGATAATCTATCAAGGATATATGACTTGATTTATCCATGGAAGGATGCATGTACCTTTTTAAAGGTGGAATTAAGGATAGAACCTCAGTAACTTAAAATGAATCCTAGGGGAATGCATAAAGGTTGGCATTTCACCCTTAATAGGGATAGTATGAGTTTTGACAGTATGAATTGGAAAGGATTAAGGTAACAACAATCTTTAAGGATCAGTAGAGAAATTTTTCAAAAGTATATAGACAATGGTTCTAGTATTAGTAAATGGTATTTTGATATGCCCTGTATCTAGGGAATACAGGAGGAACAATTCAAGGATAACCTTAGAGGTCTTACAAGGAGAAAAGGTAATATTCAAAGTTCTCAAGAATAGAAATTTTGATAAAGGAAATATGATGTAATTATAATAATGTTAGGTGGGGCACGTGTTGAACCATAAGAAAGTATAGATCGACCCAATGAGGGTCGAGATTGGTGAAAACAAGAAGGACCCAAGATAAGAGACGTCCTAGGTATGATCGAGAGTCTGTCATGGCAATGTTCACATCTAAAGACTAAGGCAATGACTTATGGAAAAAAATGGTGATTTTGTTCCTCACCAGGACTTAAGAAAAGCATTTTCACATAAGCAGTGATTGAAATGAGGTAGAAAATTTATTTGGAGGTGGTTAAAAATGATATTGATTGTAAGGAAATTTTACTATCACGAAAGGTCAAAGAGGTGGCCGACACTTTAAGTGTAAGAGGACCATTATAAGCACACGTGCCAGAGGAATACAGTGATGATGGTTAAAGCCGTGAAGGTTGTATTATGGTTTGAAAGATTGACATTTCTTCTGATGATTGTGTGATACTCAACCGTAATAGTAGTTTGGTAAAGATTTAATTCGTGTTAGCACTGTGAGCGGGCTATCTATTTTAGAAGGTCCTATCTTGAGAATAATCCAGGACCATGTTTCAAAAAGGACTAAACGAACCTTTGAGTTAAGTCTTCTATTGAAGGCATATGATTAAGAATGGTATTAACCGCTATCGTTGCTTTGATTGAAACTCTTCTGTAATTTTATATGCTTCATGTCATGAAAGTACGTCAGGATTAGGAGTGTTCTTCATGAATTATGAATGGTGATTATGTTAACTCCTTAGAAGAATTTGATACGACAGGAATGGACTCCGTATGATTAGCTATTAAGATTCCAAGGAAAATGAATGACTACAGTAGGTCAACGGTGGACTATAGTAATACAGGAATGATTCTACGAGTAATGAACCGATTACTTACAACCCTGAGAGTTGTATTGGAATGGATGTTGAGATTGAGTACCACTAATCGGGTCGTGGTGGTGTATAAGTTATCATTGATAGACTAATTAAGTAGATTATCTACCTATTAAATACTTATTCCTTCTTATCAATAGAAAGTCGTATTACTACACGAGGAAGGTTGCAGTGCAAGCATAAAATTCTAGTAACGATGATGTCTAGAATGAGATCCCAGATTTGATTTTCGATGTCGAGGGAGTTTCAATGGTGATTGTGTATAAGCTCGAGGAAGAGCATGGGTCCATAGGATGATGGACGGAATAGCAAAAATATTTAAGCATGTGAAATGCGATGCGATAATACTGGATATTGATATAGATACATATATATTTTGTTCTCCTATGATAAACCTCTATAGTTCAGAGGTAGATTCCAAGCCAGATATTTTATGGCAGTATATTTTATATATATACAATTTTCTTCAATTCGTTCTTTTCTCTCCTTTTTATTTCATGTAAGCTGAGAAGAACAACCCTTCCAGAAGGGGAGGTATTGCCGAATGACTATCTATCTGTGTGATAGAAGCTTAGTAGGATACCACATGTTGTTTAATTGCTTGTCAAGTACTAAAGGATGGCCACCTTCTGTACTAACTATGCAATAGAACAAGTGTTCATGATCAT
The DNA here is from genome assembly GCF_009905375.1 of Apium graveolens. Taxonomy (NCBI): domain Eukaryota; kingdom Viridiplantae; phylum Streptophyta; class Magnoliopsida; order Apiales; family Apiaceae; genus Apium; species Apium graveolens. Next base: position 61,194,052 of record NC_133654.1, on the reverse strand, counting down.
AGTGATCTCTCAACAAATTCCTTTACTTCTATATGATTGATCAAACTTTGGAAAATAGAAACAGCTGAAAAAGGAGTAGTAAAGTTATGGTGGTATTCGGAATGGAAACACGTTCGTGATACCAAGGTTGATGTGGTTATTAAAAGGTTATAGAACGCTAACGAGCAAAAGTGTAACCAGTATAGTATTATGTACGGAAGATAGTAACGACTACGAACAAGAAAAGGAGTATTGAGAAGCAAAAGCTATAGTGCTAGAAGCTATGATGAGAGTCTATGCAATAGACTTGAAAGAATTTGGAATGATCGTTTATCACGAATTGAATTTTCTTATGATAATAGATCATTTGTCAGTATCGGGATATTGCCTTATGCGATCCTTGAGGGAAGACAATGTCGATCTCCCTTATGTTAGGATGAAGTTGTAGAGCGCAAGATGCTCGGACCCGCAGTAGTCCAAAGGACCAAGGATATAATAAATCTAATCAGAGGACGGCTGGTAGTAGCCCAAGATGGACATAAGAAATATGTTGATTTGACACGAAAGGACAAAGAATAGGAAGTAGGGGACCTAGTGCTCTTATAGGTATTCCCTTGGAAAGGATGGATGATAGGGATAAATAAATTATGTTTGTATAATTAAATACTGCATTAATTGTACAAACTGTGGGCTGCCAGGCCCAATAAAAAGATATATGAAACTCAGACCAGAAAGGTTAAGCCTGATGGACCAGATTAGGCCTGATGTAATAAAAAAGGCCCAAAAGCCCTGATTATTAATTAATTTCGTAATTAATTAATAAGGGACAAATCAGATGTTGAAAAGAGTCCCGATAAGGATATAAATCCTTGGAGATTAGCCTCAAGGGGACCTAAAAGGATAAGGAATCAGTTTCCTACTATCTAGGACTCCAAAGTCCATTCTAATTATGAGACTTGCCCACCAAGTCTCCTATACCAAGTCCAATTCAAGGACTCCCAACATCTATATAAGGGGTCTCACCCCCACCAATCAGAACTACGTTTTTTGGCTTGATTCTCTAATTTACAGAGATACATAGGCATCTCGTAAAGGCAGATTGAGTTACGAAACACGAGAGCAGCCATTAAAGGCCTTGAGCTCCCGAATCTTAGTATTAAATACAGCAAGTAATAACCTTGGTTTTTTATTTATAACATTTGGCGCCGTCTGTGGGAAACGCAACAACAACCATGGCGAGAACACGGAGAACAATTGGAGCTCTAGAGGAAAGAACACCATCAGAGACAACCCAGGTGATTTCATCAACCGTGGAGGTTCCTCCCCATTCAACTTATGCATCTACTCAGGAGGAAGCCCAGACAGGGGCAACTCATCCTTAGCCACAAGGGACAACTCCCCCAACTATTCAAGGTACGAATCCTCAAGTTCAACAAATACATATACCTGTGAATTCTCGACCCGTCGGGTATGAATATTCAACTATTGTTACTACTAACCCCCCTTATGGGATGCCCCTTCACCCTGAGGTTGGAGGAAGCGGATATGCTGGGCGAAGTGAAGCACGAGGGCGGTCGCCCCTATATACGAGGTTTGGATCCTATCCCTGAGGATCGGGAATTTTCTGGTCCATACACTGAGAGAGACTCCGAATCTTCGGATGATGAAGTGGCCCCGAGAAGGAGGCATCCTGGAAAAGAGCCAATGGCCGATGGAAGGCAACGCCCCCAAAGCACCCCAGGGGCGAATCCCCAAGAAGTGCAGGAAAAGATCAGGGCTCATGAGGCTGAAATCCAAAGGCTGAGGCGTGATTTGGAGGCTCACCAAGCCACCAGACCCCACATACCTCCTAGGGGGAGAAATCCTCCTCCTATCATAGACCTGGATGGTCCGGTAAGAAGAAGGGCTGCTGTCCCAAGAACTGATCCGAGCAATCTCCTTCCCCTTGGAGATCCTGATGATCCAACTCCACCCTTCACAGAAGAGATAATGAATGCCCATATCTCAAGGAAATTCAAGATGCCCACTATCAAAGCCTATGATGGCACGGGAGACCCCGCTAATCATGTTAGGACATTCTCTAATGCACTGCTGCTGCAACCCGTGAATGATGCTATAAAATGTCGGGCCTTCCCTCAAACCCTGTCGGGTATGGCTCAAAGATGGTACAGTCGCCTACCCCCAAATTCTATTGGATCATTCAGAGAATTAAGTCAGGCTTTTATTAAGCAATTCATCAGTGGAAGAGTCCATGAGAAAAGTTCAGCATCTCTTATGAGTCTTGTGCAGGGAGCTAAGGAATCCTTAAGAGATTACCTGAATCGTTTTACAAAGGAGGCTTTAAAAGTCCCAGACCTTGATGATAAGGTAGCCATGATAGCACTGCAACAAGGAACTAGGGATGAGTTTTTCAAGATGTCTTTGGCCAAACGACCCCCTGAGAGCATGTTGCAGCTCCAAGAGAGGGCAGGGAAGTATATCAAGGTCGAAGAAAGTATGAGGAAGACCGTAGTAAGTAATGAGCCCACTGGAGGCAAGAAACGAAAAACTGATTTGGAGTATATCGCTAAGGACAAATATCCTAGAACCGAACAAAACCCTGATTCAACCCCCAAGAAGGGAGGACCTGGGCAAAAGTTCACTGAATACGCTAAGTTGAATGCTCCCAGAAGTCAGATTTTGATGGAGATTGAGAAAGACAGAGATATTCGCTGGCCTAAGCCCTTGAAGGCTGATCCCGCCAAGCTAGATAAGGGCAAGTATTGCAGGTTTCACAAAGATGTTGGCCATGACACCGATGAGTGTAGGCAATTGAAAGATGAAATTGAGTTTTTGATTCGAAAAGGAAGATTGAACAAGTATACTGGAGATGGAGGGGACAGAAATAATAATGGAAGGAAGAACTTTGAAGATCGTAGGAGGGACCAAGACGATCAGGGGCGAAACCCACAGCCTAGAGGACCAGTTATAAACACCATTTATGGAGGGCCGAGACCTCGAGGGCCTGTGATAAACACGATCTTTGGAGGTCCAACTGCTGCTGGATTGTCCAAAAATTCCAGAAAGGCATATACTAGAGAGGTTATGCATATTGTTGGAGAAGCCCCGAAGAGGGCCAGGACAGAAGTAACGTTGGCTTTTGATGATTCCGACCTAGAGGGTGTGAAGTTTCCCCATGACGACCCGCTGGTCATAACACCAATAATAGGAAATAGCCCGGTTAAGAGGGTCCTTGTGGATAATGGTGCTTCTGTGGATATCTTGCTCCACGACACCTTTCTAAGGATGGGGTATAACGACTCCCAGTTAACACCAACCGACATGCCGATATATGGATTTGCTGGAGTAGAATGTCCTGTGGAAGGGATAATCAAGTTGCCAACCACCATAGGTACGGAGCCAAGGCAAGCAACGCAGATGCTGGATTTCGTAGTGGTAAAGGCTAGTTCAACTTATAATGCTATCATGGGGAGAACAGGGATACATGCCTTCAAGGCAGTCCCCTCTTCCTACCATTCAGTCATGAAGTTTCCCACCCGAAACGGGATTGGAGAAGAGAGAGGAGATCAAAAAATGGCTAGAAGCTATTATGTGGCCTCTTTGAGGGCAGATGGAGTCGGGGGGCAGGTTCTTCCTATTGAAGATATGGATGTTCGAGAAAATGATGAGAATAGAGGAAGGCCAGCAGAAGAATTGGTCTCGGTTCCTTTATATCCCGAGAATCCTGAGAGGACGACTTTCATTGGAGCCACATTAGAGGAGCCCCTTAAAGGGAAGTTAGTGAAATTTTTGCAAAAAAATAGTGATGTGTTTGCATGGTCAGCAGCTGATATGCCAGGCATAGACCCGGAGTTAATTACTCACAAGCTAAACGTAGATCCAAGCCGGAAGACAGTGAAACAAAAGAAAAGAAATTTTGCCCCGGAAAGACAAGAGGCTATAAAGCAGGAAGTGGAAAAGCTCTTAGAGGCTGGATTCATTGAGGAGATTCAATTTCCGGAGTGGTTAGCAAACCCTGTAATGGTGAAGAAGGCTAATGGAAAGTGGAGGATGTGTATAGACTTCACCGATCTGAATGATGCATGCCCCAAAGACTGTTTTCCGCTGCCTAGAATTGATACTTTGATTGATGCTACCGCTGGACATGAGATGCTGAGTTTCATGGATGGGTTTAGCGGATACAACCAGATCAAAATGCATAAGGATGACATTCCAAAGGTATCATTTATCACTGACTTGGTGTTTATTGTTATCTTGTTATGGCGTTTGGTCTCAAGAATGCAGGAGCCACCTATCAAAGGTTGGTGAATAGAATTTTTAAGGATCTTATTGGTAAGACTATGGAAGTCTATGTTGATGACATGTTAGTCAAGAGTCTAGTAAAGACTGATCATATAGCCCATTTAAGGGAAGCTTTTGAGGTCCTGAGGTACCACAAGATGATGTTGAATCCGACGAAGTGTGCTTTCGGAGTAGGATCTGGAAAATTCTTGGGATTGATGGTCTCGAAGAGGGGAATTGAGGCAAATCCCGATAAAATAAAGGCGATCCTGGACATGGAACCCCCCAAAACTGTCAAGGATGTTCAGAAGCTCACAGGAAGGGTTGCTGCGTTAGGACGATTCATCTCCAAGTCAGGAGACAAGTGCTTGTCATTTTTTAAGTCACTGAAGAACATCAAAGACTTTGTATGGAATGAGGAAAATCAGAAGGCATTTGAAGAGTTAAAGAAGTATATGGGCCAGGCCCCGTTGTTGGCCAAGCCAGTTCTGAATGAAGTTTTATTTTTGTACTTGGCTGTTTCAGAGAGCGCCTTGAGCGCCGTGTTGGTTAAGGAGGAACTGAAAGTCCAGAAACCCGTATACTATGTCAGCAAAATTTTGCATGGTGCTGAGTTAAATTATTCAGCCATTGAGAAATTCGCTTTAGCCTTGGTAATGGCTTCAAGAAAACTGCGTCCTTATTTTCAAGCTCACCAAATTGAAGTGCTTACAAATCAGCCACTGAGAAATATCATTCACAGTCCCAAGGCAAGTGGGAGACTGATTAAGTGGGCAATAGAGTTGGGAGAGTTCGATCTCAAGTATAAGCCACGTACGGCCATAAAAGCCCAGGCACTAGCTGACTTCCTGGTGGAATGTACCATACCCAACCAAGAAGTCGGGGGGCAGGAAGATACCATACCTCAAGACAAGGGAGTCGACAATGGGGACAAGGAGAAAGAATATTGGGTTCTCTATTTTGATGGAGCATGAAAAACAAATTCCAGTGGAGCAGGGTTGGTTTTGCAAAGCCCTGATGGATTCTTAATTGAGTATGCCATGAAGCTAGACTTCCCAACAACAAACAATGAGGCAGAGTATGAAGCCCTGATTGCTGGCCTTGGTCTAGCTGGGACACTTAGAGTCAAAAACTTAAAGGTCCGTGGAGACTCGAAGCTGATCATATCCCAGGTAAAGGGAGAATTTGAGGCAAGGGATGATACGATGGCTAAGTATGTTCGCCTAGTAAGGGCTGTGATGACCCAATTTAATGAATGCCATGTTGAACACATTCCAAGGGAAGAAAATGCTAAAGCAGATGCGCTATCAAAGTTTGCTTCATCTGAGATTGAAGAAAGTTCAGGAAGTGTGTACTTCCGTGTTTTGAAGACACGAAGCATAGCTGTTAAGCTTGTGGCTCCCGTAGGCTTGGGGACATCATGGATTGATCCCATCAAGGCTCACATTCAGATCGGTTGGTTGCCAAGCGATGCAATTGAGGCACGGAAGTTAACTGTTCGAGCACTAAGGTACTCTTTGATAGATGGGATTCTATATAAAAGATCTTTCGTGGTTCCTTACCTGAGGTGTCTCAGGCCCGATGAGGCACGCTTGGCTCTTGAAGAAGTGCATGAAGGTATTTGTGGACAACACCTGGGGGGCAGGGCCTTGGCTCATAAAATAACCCGTTTAGGCTTCTATTGGCCAGAAATGATGGCTGATGCCAAAGAATATGTGAAGAAGTGTGATCGCTGTCAGAAGCATGCACCAGTTGTTAGACAACCCCCCGAGATGCTGACCTCTATCAACTCGCCTATTCCCTTTGCCATGTGGGGGATGGATATTCTAGGGCCTTTTCCTATGGCCACGGCACAAAGGAAATTTCTGATTGTAGCCATTGATTATTTCACCAAGTGGATCGAAGCCAAACCCTTGGCCAAAATCACAACTAAGCAGGTTGCACAATTCCTGTGGGAAAACATTATGTGCCGATATGGAATTCCCCGTATCCTCATCACTGACAATGGAACACAATTCAACAATGAGGAATTCAAGAAGTATTGTGAAGAAAATGAAATTGAGTTACGATTCACCTCTGTGGCTCACCCGCAAGCCAATGGGCAAGCAGAGGTAGCAAATCGGATAATCCTGGATGGACTAAAAAAGAGGATCGAGAAGTCAAGAAATAATTGGGTGGATGAGATACTTCCAATATTATGGGCCTATAGGACTACCTGTAGAGTCACGACAGGAGCAACTCCTTTCATGTTGGCATATGGGGCAGAAGCAGTAGTTCCCGTGGAGATATCGCATTCCTCTCCAAGGATTCAGACTTTCAATGCTGTAGAAAATGAAGAAGGGCAGAGGTTAGCCCTGGATCTAATTGATGAAGTGCGAGATGAGGCACATGCAAAGATAGTAGAATATCAGAAAAAGGCTTCATTCTATTACAACCTAAGGGTTAAAGAGAGATTTTTTAAACAAGGAGATCTAGTCTTGAGAAAAATAGAGGCTTCTGGTGTTGGACAGAAAGGAAAGCTTGCCCCGAATTGGGAAGGGCCGTACAGAGTCAAGAGCGTTCAGGGTAGAGGAACCTACAAGCTGGAAACTATGGAAGGTTTTGAAGTCCCGAGGACCTGGCACGCACAAAACCTGAAGGTTTACTATGTGTAAGATAGGAGAAGTACGATTCTCACTTGTCATTGACAAGTAGGTTTAAAAGCACCTTGAAGCTTTGCTTGCATAGGATTTTATATTCCAGTAGAATTTACATTGTCTAGTTATTGTTGATTAGGGTCGAACCCATGCTATGTACGGTTTTGGAAAACCAGACTTCATATTAAAGAGTTTGAAATTATTTCTACCTAAGGATGTTTAAGGTTCAAATGCATATTAAGATTGTAAAGATAAAACAGAAAAAGGCAAGAAAAGCAACGTATAAAACATAACCCCGAAGGGTAACAAGTTCTGATATAAATAAAGTTCAAAAAGAAGATATACAAAAAGCTAGGCCTTGGAAGGATGAGATTCCTCAGAACCACTATGCTTAGTTCTATTTAATGTAAATTAGAAAGTCCTTTTGATAGGGATAAATAAATTATGTTTGTATAATTAAATACTGCATTAATTGTACAAACTGTGGGCTGCCAGGCCCAATAAAAAGATATATGAAACTCAGACCAGAAAGGTTAAGCCTGATGGACCAGATTAGGCCTGATGTAATAAAAAAGGCCCAAAAGCCCTGATTATTAATTAATTTCGTAATTAATTAATAAGGGACAAATCAGATGTTGAAAAGAGTCCCGATAAGGATATAAATCCTTGGAGATTAGCCTCAAGGGGACCTAAAAGGATAAGAAATCAGTTTCCTACTATCTAGGACTCCAAAGTCCATTCTAATTATGAGACTTGCCCACCAAGTCTCCTATACCAAGTCCAATTCAAGGACTCCCAACATCTATATAAGGGGTCTCACCCCCACCAATCAGAACTACGTTTTTTGGCTTGATTCTCTAATTCACAGAGATACGTAGGCATCTCGTAAAGGCAGATTGAGTCACGAAACACGAGAGCAGCCATTAAAGGCCTTGAGCTCCCGAATCTTAGTATTAAATACAGCAAGTAATAACCTTGGTTTTTTATTTATAACAATGGATGAGGTTCGGAAAGAAAGGAAAGCTAAGCCCACGAAGTGTTGGACCCTTGGATATATTAAGACGTATTGGGAAGTTAGCATATGAGCTAGCCCTTACCCCCGAACCTACAACAAGCTCTTAACGTGTTCCACGTATCAATGTTAAGGAAGTGTAATTCAGATGCCAGGCAATTAGGGGCGTGTGAGTGCATAGACATGCAACCAGACGTAACCTATATGGAGCAACCAGGAAGGGTTATAGATTGAAAAAGAATAAGTGATGGGGAAAAGGGCTATCAAACTAGTCAGAGTTTGATGGTAGAACCACAATGTGGGAAAATTGACTTGAGAGTTAGAAAGTGCAATGCTAAGAGAGCATCCCTATTCATTTTCTATCCAATTCCGGGACGGAATCCTTTTAAGGAGGGGAGACTGTAATAACCCCAATTTTTGGAATTTTTGAAACCCTTATGAATAGTGATTTTGCCGATTATGCTGAATAAGAAAACTTTTCACCACACTATGTAGGGGTTCTTTTATTGATCTTCTGAGATATTATTAGTACTATATGTGGTATATAAGTGTATGTAAAGATCGTCAGAATCCAAATCCGAATACTTTGATTTTTCTCGAAAATCCACCAGATACCGAAAAAATTGAGTAAAAGGTAACATGGTTAAAGGGATTTAAATTCAAGGATTATAAGAGAGGATCATTAAAGGATTATAAGATATTGAGAAAGATTTAGGGGAACCCAAGTAATAAGATCCCGGATGTGATCCCTCAAACAACGAAAGAGAACAGAGTTAAGCAAACCGTAAAACAAATAAACGACCAAGGTACAAGCACATACAAGTAGAATGGGAAGGAAGCTTCCAAGAAAAGCTAAAACAAGTGGTTAAAAGAGAAGGTGACATCATCAAACCTTAAGGGAAAGGCATGTGGCTTGGAGGTGAGGTCATCCAAGTGATGTCATCACTTTATCAAAGCAATCTCCACCAAGTATTCATTTCACAAATACCAAAATCAAAATCAACCAAAACAAACTCATTTCTCTTCTTTCCCCATCTATTGCTCTCAGCTTTTCCATGAAAAGCAAAGGAAAAATTTCAAAAAATCAAGCTACACACCTTCATAATTCAAGAGGTTTGTTTCTTTAGCTTCCATAATTCATAACTTAGATGAGCCATAAGTTTAAGCTCAAGATTCCATGTTTATCATAGCTAATCAATTCATCAAATTTCTTGGTGAATAGTGTTTTTCAAGAACTTGAAATTTTGTTCTTGAGTTTTTGTTTAGATTAAGCTTTGGTAAGGACTCTCAAGGGTGATTCCAAGCTCCTTAGTTACTTTTACTCACCAAGGAAGGTATAATCTCATAACCTAGCCCTACTTTTGTATATTTAGAGTTTTTGTGTTTGGAATGGTTCATGAGAAGCTTGATTATTGTGTATTTAGAGATGTGTTGGTTTTGTGATGTGTTTGGAGTTGTAAATCTTGTTGATTAGTTAAAGAACTTATGTAAGCTTTTAGTTCATGATTGGGAAGTAGTGTAAATTGGAAATATTGAGTTGTTGGGGCTGTTGTAGCATTGGATGTATGGAGTTTGGTTGTATGGTTAAATTGTGGTTGATTGGTGGTTGATTTGGAGTAGGATAAAAATTGGTAATCGCGTAAACATAGCCGTCGTAATGTCCGATTTACTTTAGACTGTTTTGTTCTTAACATAAGGACCCGAGAACTCACTGTTAGGTTTTGACCACTGCCATGATTAGATAGTTCATGTTACGAACTTCGTTTTGATATGTGGTTCGTTTGAATCCGATGTACGGTTTAGGAGAAACGACTGTTTTAATTAACGGCGTATCGCGAATGAACCATTACCCCTCGCCTTACTTTGAAACCTTGGTTAAGGCCCCTAAAAGACTAATTGGATTACGAAACAATTATGTAATGTGGATTAGGAAGTTGGTAAAGTACTCGCGAAAGAATCGCCTTAAAATTCGTAATGGTTAATTTATTAAAAATGGTGGAGCCGAGGGTACTCGAGCGACTTAAGTGAATCGTTAAGCGCAAAAGCGAGCGTTAGAGTCTAGTTGGTTAAAGTGTAGATTCTTAAGCGACTTGTTAGTGTATACTGAAAATATTTATTTGAATTATGTACATTTATTTCTGGCCAGTTTATTTGAGAATCATTTGAATGTTTACATGTTGTCTAATATTATATATTGTAAATAATCTAGTATCAAATGGGATACAGAATATTAGATTATTAAATACGGTTATATAATATAATAAGGTTCACAACACAGGTGGTGTTGGACAATCCACTGGTATGGCTGTAGTATTATTTAGATTAGTTTATATTGACTAATAAATAATACTAGTATACTTTGTGTATATTGAACAGGATCAAATTTAGAATTGTTCCCTTAATACTGATTAAGAAGGAGAACTAAGATTTTATGTTATTATTAATGCTTAGGTTCTTAATCCGGAAATAGTAATTGACACATGTATATTATTTACATGCTTTGATTTATATATGAAATAATTCTTTTGAATTATATCATTATATTTTGGGTGATGGAATTATATACATGGTGGATATTATTTATTGAAGGAATCCATGTCCTGATAATATTCGGGTTAATGATGTCCCCTTGAAAGCTCAAAAAGATTTAATTATGTGAAATCCTGCAGGTGGAATTTATTCTGGTATAATTAAATAAAGGTTGAGTGGATGATCAAGGATAAAAGATATTAATTAAATAAATTATCAGTAATTTATTTAATTAATGGACATATGATATTTTAAACATGGGGAATTTAATAAGCAAATAATATTGGAACCGAATTAATTAAATTACGGTATTAGGAAAGGTAGTGCAAATATTAATTCTTTAGTAGATTGAATTAATATTTAATTACATTGGGCTAGGCTCAAGATGTAATTAGAAGGCCCAACCTAATTATCCATGGTCCCTATTGTAGCCTATATATATTCTTATTCTCTTCTTGCTTAGCAATTGTGTGAAAACATATTGTAGCCACCAAGGAGCAAGAAGAGAGGATAACTTGAGAAGACGGAGGCCACACTTCGCTCAAGGGAATTTGGGAATACAATAGAAGAGCGTGGAATCAACCATTAACAAGGTAATCCTCTTTTCGTAATCTTTATCGTAAAACGTAGTAACACCCTAAGTCTGTGGTTCCCAACAATTGGTATCAAGAGCCTGGTAATGGGTTCTACGTTTTATGATATAATGTCCATGTCGTAATTATATATGCGTGTATATAGTGTTTTGCTTGTATTGGTTTTGATGCAGGTTGTTAATCCACTATTATGGCCATGTATATTTTAATTATGTGTTTGGATCCTACGTGGTTTAATCGCGGGTAATTTTTGTTTTGGTTTCCACGTGGTTTAATCGTGGTTGTAATTTACACGAGGGTTGATCGTGTTAGAATAGATTTTACAAAATTAGTTTTGTATTAGATCTATTTTTTTGTAATTGTTCCGGGTATTTCGTAATAGTTATGTGCGATCGGAAATCAATTCCAGTAGTTTTTTATTCCGCTGTGCGATTACAAGGGGCTGCTGGGGCCGTTGCGGCAGCTGGGACTGCTGGGGCTGCTGTGGCTGCTGCGGCAGCTGGGACTGCTGGGGCTGCTAGGGCTGCTGGGGCTGCTGCGGCAGTGGGGACTGCTGGGGCTGCTGGGGCTGCTGTGGGCGTCGGGGCGCGCTTGGGGCAGATTTTTTTTTTAGAGCTGGATTTTTTTTTCAAGGGCCATAATAGTTGAAAATTTATTTTAATTTTTTCCATTAAATTTTAATTATTGCTTTAATTTATTGATTATGTGTGTCGTTAATTATGTGTGTAATTTTTTAAAATTGCATGTTTAACTTAATTAGGACGACATGGACATAAATTTTATTTATTACTTTAATTAAATATTATATATTGCTAAAATTATGTGTGTATTTTGAATGCATGATTAGACATAATTATAACAACATAGGGCCCCATTTAATTTTAAAATTCCTCAATTTTTATAAAAAAAAATCTAAGTGGGAGAGGGAATTAATATGAAATTAAATCCCATGGTCTCCATTATTGGTTGAAGATAATTTAACATAAAGACGAATATAAATTATATATACGTCATCCATCGTGGCATGTAATTTATGGTATCTAGAATGTTATAGAAATTACTAGAACAAACTTCTTAAATTAATAAATTTTAAAAGGAATAAATACGGATTTTCTTTATTTCTGATTTGGGGCGATTTTGTCAAAAATGGGTTCATCGAACTTATAAGGCTGTGGGTTTTAAACGAGACCGATGTGACTCCTCCACTACCTGGAAATCAAACCATTGATGAATATTGAATTGAAGTATTCTATTCAAGGCAAAATTACGAATATTGGAAGGTATACACGCCACCCATCGTGGCGTACCAAGTTCCATTGATTTCAAATAATTTAAGATTTGATGATGGTATACACTTAGCTATGAAAAATAATATAGTCCACCCCAACGTGGCATATTGTTTAGTAATAGGACCGAAGTAACATTTAAACAAAATTAGGTTGTATACATGTCACACATCGTGGCGTACCAGAAGCTTATGGTGTTTATATGTTAGTTCAATAAATTTTAATAATTGTTAGAGGAATCAAAAGATCTTAATAATTAATGCACCCTTATTTATGTGATCTTTTTATGCATGATTCTCAGGATAAAATGGGTTTTAATCCACTATTCACCATACTTAAGGATAACAAACTTACCGGACCTAACTATATTGAATGGAAACGAAATTTGGACATTGTGTTGACTGCTGAGGAGTACAAGTTTTGCACTTATGAACCCAAGCCTGAACAGCCTGCTGTTGATGCTCCTGAAGATGAGAAAGAGTATTATAAACGGTGGATTAAGGCTGATGAAATGTCGCGATGTTACATTCTGGCAGCAATGTCGGGTGTTTTGCAGCATCAGCATCAGTCTATGGCCACTGCTTCGGATATGCTCTTTAATCTCAAGGAACTTTTTGGAGATCAGAATAGGCCTGCTAGGCAAGTAGCCATGAAGGCTTTAATGAACACTCAGATGGCTGAAGGCACACCTGTAAGGGATCATGTTCTCAAGATGATGTCTCATCTGAATGAGATAGAGATCCTTGGTGCTGAACTTGACGGGGAAACCCGGATTGACATTATCCTTATGAGCTTGTCCAAGAGTTTTGAGCAGTTCCGCTTGAATTACAACATGAACAAGAGGCAGTATAGTCTCACAGAACTGCTGACAGGACTTCAGGCAGCTGAAGGATTATTTCGGCAGAGTGTTCAAGTGAATGTGGCTGAGAAAGGTTCTTCCTCTAAGCCGAAAGGTATTAAGGAAGAAGAAAAAGGCTCAGACACAGAAAGCTGTGAAGGCAGTGGGAGTTCAGGGTGGTGTGAAAAAGCCAAAGGGAAAGTGCTTCAGATGCAAACAGTCAGGTCACTGGAAACAGGATTGTCCTCTTCCTAAGAAGACAAACAATACTGGTATGTCTCTTTCTCTAGTTACAGAAACATTTATAGCGGCTATATCTACGAGCACTTGGTATGTAGATACAGGAGCCGCTGATCATGTTTGTAATTCTATGCAGGGGTTCCAACTATCCAGAATGCTTAGAGATTGTGAGATATACGTGTTCATAGGAGATGCTACGAAAGTAGCAGTAGTTGCAGTAGGAGTTATTCATTTATCTTTTGGTTCCAATAGGATTTTGGTTTTGAACAATTGTCTTTATGTACCTTCTTTTAGAAGGAATTTAATTTCAGTTTCTAAACTTGCTTTGGATGGTTATAATGTTTGTTTGGATCGTAATGTTTCTATTATGATGAATAAACAAATTATATGTTCTGGTACATTGCAAGACAATTTGTATATAATCAATCCTAGTCAACCTGCACTGCAACTGCAATTTAGGGAATTGAACAACACATCTTCTAACTCTACTAAAAGAAAGGAACCTTCTAGTTTGAACCAAACATATCTTTGGCACTTGAGATTAGGTCATATTAACTTGAGGAGGATTCAAAGACTGGTAGTAGACGGGCCTTTAAGCTCATTGGCAGTGGAGCCATTTCCAGTTTGTGAATCCTGCTTGGAAGGTAAAATGACTAATAGGCCTTTCAAAGCAAAAGGGAATAGAGCCAAACAACTGTTAGAATTGGTTCACTCTGATTTATGTGGACCCATGAATATCCAAGCAAGAGGTGGTTATGAATATTTCGTCACTTTCATTGATGATTATTCTAGATATGGGTACGTTTATTTGTTGCACCGTAAGTCTGAGTGCTTTGATAAGTTCAAAGAGTACAAAGCTAAAACGGAGAAGCGACTTAATAAAAGTGTCAAGTCACTACGATCAGATCGTGGTGGCGAATACTTGCTTGGAGAATTTAGGGAATATTTATCAGAAAATGGGATAGAATCCCAGTTAACTGCACCAGGCACACCCCAGCAGAACGGTGTAGCAGAGAGAAGGAACCGGACTCTTTTAGAGAGTGTTAGATCGATGATGAGTTATTCGGATTTACCCAAGTCATTCTGGGGACATGCCTTAGAGATAGCAGCTTATCTTCTGAACTTAGTACCTTCTAAGTCGGTTCCAAAAACCCCCTTAGAATTGTGGACCGGGGATAAACCGAGTCTAAGACATATTCGAATATGGGGTTGTCCAGCACATGTGCTGAACAAGAACGCGACTAAGTTAGATTCTCGTACAGAAGTAAGGTTGTTTGTAGGCTACCTCATGGGAATGAAAGGATATTTATTTTATAGTCCGAAGAATCAGGATGTCATTGTTAGCACCAATGCAAGATTCTTAGAGGAGGAATATATAATGAATCACAAACCCATGTGTAGTGTCGTTTTAGAGGAACTAGTGGGAGGGACAAATAATACCCATGAAGCTGTAGTACAAGTAGAACAACCACAACATAATGTACAACCTGTCACTAATACCGCACCAGTGCCTCGTCGTAGTGGGAGGGTTGTTCACCAGCCTGATAGATTCATGTTTTTGGGAGAGTCTTCAGACTTGGTCTCTGGTGAACATGATGATGATCCCCGTACATACGAAGAGGCAGCACAAGACAAAGATGCAGATCTTTGGCAAAAGGTGATGGAATCTGAGATAGAATCAATGTATTCTAATCAGGTCTGGGAGTTCATGGAACCACCCAAAGGTATAAAACCTATTGGATGTAAGTGGATCTATAAGAAAAAGAGGGAATTAGATAAAAAGGTGAAAGCCTGGAAAGCAAGACTTGTTGCGAAAGGGTATACTCAGAAAGAAGGTATCGATTATGAGGAAACCTTTTCACCGGTAGTCATGCTTAAGTCAATCCGTATTCTTTTATCTATAGCAGCTCATCTCGATTATGAGATTTGGAAAATGGATGTCAAGACAGCTTTTCGTAATGGAAGTCTTGAAGAAACCATCTATATGCAGCAACCAAAAGGATTCATTAAGGAAGGCCAAGAGCATCTGGTATGTAAGCTTAAGAGGTCTATTTATGGACTTAAACAAGCTTCTAGAGACTGGAATATTCGTTTTGATCAGGCAGTCCAGTCATATGGATTTGATCAAAGTCCAAGCGAATCGTGCGTGTATAAGAGAAGTGAAGGTAATGCAGTGGTTTTTCTAGTACTATATGTAGATGATATTTACTTATTGGAAATAATGTTGAGATGTTGTCATCAGTAAAGGCATGGTTGTTCAAACAATTTGACATGAAGGACTTAGGTGAAGCGGCATACATCCTTGGGATCAAAGTTATAAGGGATCGCAAGAAAAGGATGTTGGCTTTATCTCAAGAGCCCTACATTGATGAAGTATTAGCTCGTTTTAACATGCAGAACTCCAAGAAAGGTTTTTTACCTTTTAAGCATGGAGTTGCTCTATCTAAGAAGCAGTGTCCTTCGACACCTAAGGATATAGAGAGCATGAAAGCAGTTCCTTATGCTTCAGCATGTGGAAGCTTAATGTATGCTATGTTATGTACGAGGCCTACATCTACTTTGCTGTAGGCATGGTTAGTAGATATCAGTCGAACCCAGGTCAGGAACATTGGAGTGCAGTAAAAACTATACTCAATTACCTGAGAAGGACTAAGGAGTATATGTTAATTTACAAGGCCTCAGATCTATTTCCTTTGGGATATACTGATTCAGATTTCTAATCAGATAGGGATAAGAGGAAATCAACCTCGGGATATGTTTTTACTTTGGGAGGTGGAGCCGTTATATGGAGGAGTGTAAAGCAGAAATGCATTGCAGACTCCACCATGGAGGCCGAGTACGTGGTGGCCTCTGAGGCTGCCAAGGAGGCTGTATGGTTCAGGAACTTCCTTTTGGACTTAGATGTGGTACCTAATTTGCCTAGGAGCTTGACGGTGTATTGTGATAACACTGGTGCTGTGGCAAATTCAAAGGAACCGCGAGACCACAAAGCAGCTAAACATATTGAACGTAAGTATCATCTCATACGAGGAATCGTAAAGCGAGGGGATATAGTTGTGGCTCACATATCATCAGAAGACAACCGAGCAGATCCTTTCACAAAGAGCTTGCCAACCAAGGTTTTTGACAAGCATGTGGAAGCGATAGGAGTCAGATGGATGGACACATAGATTTTTATGTAATAGTGGATTAAATAAACACTGATGTACACATAGAATATTTTGAGTATAAGTGGGAGATTGTTAGTGTATACTGAAAATATTTATTTGAAGTATGTACATTTATTTCTGGCCTAGTTTATTTGAGAATCATTTGAATGTTTACATGTTGTATAATATTATATATTGTGAACAATCTAGTATCAAATGGGATACAGAATATTAGATTGTTAAATACGGTTATATAATATAATAAGGTTCACAGCACAGGTGGTGTTGGACAATCCACTGGTATGGCTGTAGTATTATTTAGATTAGTTTATATTGACTAATAAATAATACTAGTATACTTTGTGTATATTGAACTAGGATCAAATTTAGAATTGTTCCCTTAATACTGATTAAGAAGGAGAACTAAGATTCTATGTTATTATTAATGCTTAGGTTCTTAATCCGGAAATAGTAATTGACACGTGTATATTATTTACATGCTTTGATTTATATATGAAATAATTCTTTTGAATTATATTATTATATTTTGGGTGATGGAATTATATACATGGTGGATATTATTTATTGAAGGAATCCATGTCCTGATAATATTCGGGTTAATGATGTCCCCTTGAAAGCTCAAAAGATTTAATTATGTGAAACCCTGCAGGTGGAATTTATTCTGGCATAATTAAATAAAGGTTGAGTGGATGATCAAGGATAAAAGATATTAATTAAATAAATTATCAGTAATCTATTTAATTAATGGACATATGATATTTTAAACATGGGGAATTTAATAGGCAAATAATATTGGAACCGAATTAATTAAATTACGGTATTAGGAAAGGTAGTGCAAATATTAATTCTTTAGTGGATTGAATTAATATTTAATTACATTGGGCTAGGCTCAAGATGTAATTAGAAGGCCCAACCTAATTATCCATGGTCCCTATTGTATCCTATATATATTCTTATTCTCTTTTGCTTGGATTTGTGTGAAAACATATTGTAGCCACCAAGGAGCAAGAAGAGAGGATAACTTGAGAAGACAGAGGCCACACTTCGCTCAAGGGAATTTGGAAATACAATAGGATAGCGTGGAATCAACCATTAACAAGGTAATCCTCTTTTCGTAATCTTTATCATAAAACGTAGTAACACCCTAAGTCCGTGGTTCCCAACATGTCTCAGATCTTAGTTTCTATTTGCTACTTCTTGGTTTATATATTACCAAGATTACAAAGTCAAAAGATAGGATCATTATAAAAACTATCAGTCTTTATCCTTTGCTACTTTCTTCTCTATTACCCAGTTAATAGGCTTCCTCATTCCGTTTGCATACATCTCGATGGATGTGACCAGTTGTCACTGTCAACTGATGTTTGAATTCTTTATCCGTTAGGTTCATGATCATCCGTCGAGTTAATGATCATCCTTTGGATTGTTGATCATCCGTCGGGTGCTTTGTAGATTATCCGTCGGGTAGCAATCAGGCACTTGACTTCATTTCACTTATGCAGAATTATAAGACATCATCTATGTACAATTAATCAACCTATTCTGCATATCTAGTTAAATTCAACATGACTTATATGCTACTACAGAATCTATACAAAGGTGTATGCAGAAATGTGCTACAGACTCATTATTACATAAGCTACTCACTCGATGGATAATAAATCATTATCCGTCGGGACTATAAAGATTTATCCGTCGGGACTAAAATTCTTATCCGTCGAGTGCTACATTATTTCACTAAGTAAAATCTACTTAGGTGTTTTGTTTGTGTAATCATCAAGTACACAACATATGCACAACAATCTCCCCCAATTTATGTCTACTGGAATTGTAGCCATAAATTAAGAGATACTTGATGATAACAAAACATCCTAAACATACAGCTTTAAAGAAAAGTAGATAATACTGAAAGTGCTTCAAATAATAAAAATGTACAAAGTTTTGGCTCACGGTCATTTCAAGATGCGCCTCTAGCCTGAGCAGATTTTTCTAGTTTCTTGAAGGTCTGGATCTTCTTCCAAGCTTTCTGTTGTTTTCATCAATCTGATTTTGGAGCTGCCTGTGGAATTCCAATTCATCAGATTTTGAGAGATTTAGCTTTCCTTGAATTTCCAAGAGAGTCTCATTGCTAGAGATGCTCAATTGGTCTTCTAATCTGAAGAATCTTCTCACACCTTTGTCATCCATGAACTCCATCAGCCAGTAGGGCCTTAGATGCACTCTTTTCCCTATGTATGGGATGATTAGAGTTTTTGGGAGTGCATCTTTAGCTCTAACACTCCTTAGTTCTTCAATATTCTTCAATACTAGTCTTCTTGCAGTGACATTGAATCCAAAGTTCTTCTTGAAGGATGAATAAACTTTAATCAGTACAGCTTGGCTCTCTTGAAGAATCCTGTGAAGTGGCCATTGAATCTCCCTTCCTCCTTTGTACTTGAACACTAACCTTTCAGGTAGGTTTCTGTATGCATCAATTCCTCTCACTTCATCCATTTCATCCAGATAGAGGTTTCGATCAAAAAATTCTTTGATGTCACACAAGTACAAGTAGTCTCCCTTGTTGACTTTAGGTTGAGATTTAACTACAGATTTGGATTTGAGAGGTGACAGCTTTACTTTCTTGACTGCCCTTGACTTTGTTCTTTTTGGCTTGCTAAGGTTTGGTAGACTGAAGTCAGGAATTGGTATGTTATCCCATTCTATTGGCTCATCCTTGGGCACAATAGGTTCACCATGAATATTCCTGTAGGGATCCACCACCCTTATATCTTCAAATACCACAGAGGGCTTTGATGCTTGAGTTGTAGCTGGTGTGGGTTCCTTAGGAAATTGATCTTCCAATTCCTTGTCAACAATATCCAGTTTCCTTTTTGTTCTTTGAGCCAATTCTTTCTTTCTTGGAGATTTCTTCTGTTCTTCAACTTGCTTCCTTGATTCAGTAGCTTCAGATGGTTGAGAGGGAATTTGTTGAGATGAATTCACAGCCTGTAGCTTGGCCAAGATAGCAATCTGCTCTTTCTTTTGTTTAGTCTTCTTTGCATCTAAAGCAGCTTGCTTCTTTTCCTACTTCAATCTGGCTTTTTCTTCTCTCTTTGCTTGAGCAAATTGTGGATGTCCAGCTACCACACAAATTTCCTTCCCATTTCTAAATATTTTAGCAATTCTTCTTTTTAAAGTTGAATCAGCTGGATCTTTATAGAAGGCAATTGATCTTGACAGAAGCTTCTTTTCATCAGGCTTGGGTGTCTCATACACAGTGTCCAAGGGGTTCTTCAAGGATGATTTTGAATAGTTTGCCCTTGGTTTAAGAATCATTTCAGCCTTTGGAGACTTGATACAGGAAGATTGTCCTCTTTCCAGATAGTTCATGCTCATCTCATTAACACTGATTTGATTGACTTGAGAGTGATGGATGGTTGACTTAACTGGCTCCTTGACAAGTTGGAATTTATTTTGTATCTCCTCATCAATCTTCTCCCAGTTGACTAAACTCAACTTTTCTTTCTCAACAGCTTTCAAGTTGGCTGCTGCTGCTTAAATCAGATCTATACCATGTGTAACTGGTGGCTTTGAGACAGTAATTGAAGGCACAATTACCTTAGTGATTTGTATCTGAAGCTTCTACCCCTTACTTGGTCCTTTCTCTCCCTTTTTGTTATCATCAAGTTGAGGAGTCAAGCCTTGTGCTTTAGCCAGTTGCATTAGAAGATTGGTCTGAGACTGTTGATTTTGAAGAATGGTGACCACAGAGTTTTCAATAGCTTGAACTCTGTCCTCCAATTTGGTCAGCTTCTTTTTAGCATCAGATTCTCTTCTCAGTCTCAGTAGCAGATCTTGCATGGTACCATAGGGCATGATTGAATCCAACTTCTCAAAATTGTAGGTCTTCAAGTCAGCTATATCCTTTTAAGCTCATCCACACTTAGATTCTGTCTTAATTGCTGTAGCTTCATGAGATGTAGAGAATCTAGGTGAGCTTGAAGAATAGCCTTGGTACCAGCATTTGAGGTGTTCTGAATGGTCTTTTGGATATACATGATTTGTTTGACTAAGGATACATTGAATTGTCCTGGTGTAGACTCCTTTGTCAATGCCCATTCAGGTAGATCTGAAATAGAACTTGGGCCTTCATCTCCCCCTAAGTTCATGTTTCCATCAAATGAAATAGAGTCATCATCATTAGAATTTACTCCAAATTCCTCAGATGGCTCACCAGCTGTAGGAGGCATCAAATTGACATCAGCTTTATCCCTTTGTAGAGATTCTGAAGTATGGACTAGATTCAAAGTCTTTTCTGCCTCCTCATTGGCCTGAGCAGCCAACAGTTGATAGGCTGACACAGGATGAGTAAAAGTGTCAGCATCCAAGGAAATGTTATCAATTACAGCTTTGTAATGTTGCTGAAATTGTCTTCCCTTTTCAGCATCATCCACAATCATTGACTCATGAGCAATGGCTGGATCCACCCTTATACCCTCTGTACCTGCTTTTCTCTCATGTTCTCTCTTTTGTTGCATCAGGGTCTCACCCTGGCTCCCCACCCTCACACCCTCACCTTCACCTTCTAAGGTGGGACTCCTTTCACTCCCTTTTGCCAATCCTGAAGAAATGGATTGCAGATTTTCACTCATTTCCTCTCCTTTTTCCTGGGAGCAACCCAGCCTCTCACTCAAAACACTCTCATCTCCCAATCCTAAGAGTGACTGTACAACCACTAAATCTTCTGCACTTGAAATAATTGAAGTTTGAAGTTGTGCAGAGATACTCAACGGATGAGTGATATCCATTGAGTGAGTGGTTTTGCTATCTGACAGATAACTGCTGTTAGGCTTATCCGTCGGGATATAACACTACTCGACGGATGAGCAATATCCGTCGAGAGAGTAGAAATGAATGAGGTGGGAAGAGAAACTATTGTTGACTCTGTGTTG
Source organism: Apium graveolens (assembly GCF_009905375.1). Lineage (NCBI taxonomy): Eukaryota > Viridiplantae > Streptophyta > Magnoliopsida > Apiales > Apiaceae > Apium > Apium graveolens. Next base: position 61,172,557 of record NC_133654.1, on the reverse strand, counting down.
ATTGAAGATATTTTGGACACAGATGACATAATAGTTTCTGAAAGAATTGGCAAGTGAGCCAACAAATCATCTAAAAGATTATGCTCACTTGCACTAGATTTTGGCTTCCCCAACAGAGTTAAAGAAGGGGAATCAGGAATTGATGTGTTTAACATATCCACATCCAGAGAGTTTGTTGGTGAGTATGGTGTATGAGGTGCTTCTATAACTAGAGATTTTGGCTGTGACTCCACATTTATTGTAGCCATATCAAACTGAACTTGAGAAGGTGCAGTGACTGTGTCTTTAGCACCAGTTTGCACAGTGTGTGTACCCTGTGCATCCCCAGAGGTTTTAGATTTCTTCTTTCTTGTATAAGTTTGGGGTGAGCTTGTGTCCCTAACTCTCTTGGCCTGTGCTCTTGGTTGAGAGCTTTGTTCAATAACTACATCCTTTTGGGAGGATGCAGCTAGAAGTGAGCTTTTATCCTTTTTAAGCACTGCAGTTTGTTGGGAAACTACAGTGTGGCTAGGCTGGGATTCACTCAACTCTCCAACCTTATTCTTGGGGTTTCTTTGATGTTCACCCCTTCCCTCACCTGACTTTCCCTCCTTCACACTCCCCTCTTTTGCTTTTGTGGATTTTTCAACTGGCATCTTTTGAGAGATACCAGAGGGGGTTTTCTTTGATTTAGATTTGGAAATGGTAGTAGGTTTGGAGGCTTTGGTAGGCAACTGTTTGGTCATTGGCACAGTTGTCATAACTTCTCCTGAATTCAAAGAAATAGTGGAGGTTGGAATAGTTGTAGGGATGGATGAACTTACCTCACTTACCTGAGGTGCCTGCATTACAGGAAAGTAGAACTTTGGCACATCCTTGTGATGATTGGCCCTGTTCAAATCTGCAATGAGTCTTCTCTCTTGAACCCAACAATCCAGTTTGTTGTTAGGGTTCTCAAGCACAATTTCTTCAGAAATGTGGTTAGCCAATAACATGAGAAATCTGGCATAATACACATTCTTACCTCTTTTATTTAACTCTCCTAATTTGAAACCTAACTCAAACAAGACAAGGTCACTGAAATTATAAAATTTATCTGTAACTAGCATGTATAGCATGTTAAGCATGGAAATATTCACTGAATCAAAATTACTGATTTTTCTAGAGAAAACCTTAGTAACTACATCATACAAGAAACTTCATTCCTTCCTAAGACCCATTCTTCTAATATCACTCAGTTTAGAAGTAGGAAGTGCATAGTGCATGGAATTAAGCATATTGATAATATCAGTGCCAGTGTGTGGTGAAGTCACATTATTATCAGGTATTTTGAAACATGCTTTTATCACATCACTATTGATACAAAATTCTTTACCTTTGATGGTTAGAGTGATGGTCTTATCTGTAGAGCTGTAGGTAGCAGTGGTCCACATCTCTTCAACAACTTCACAGAAGATTGTGGGTGATTCCAATATGGCGTAATTTAGCTTGCAATTCTTCACAAAGTCCATCATCTTGTGATAGTCCTCCGATTGCTGAATACCCTTGTTGACTAACGGAGTAAAGTTGTTCTTCTCATAAATGAACCCAGTTTGTGACATAATCTTTACTACAGGTGCCATTGTTAGAGAACGAAAACTTGAAGAGAAGGAGAGTAAGTGCTTGAGAGAGAATGAAATTAGAGCAGTTGAATTTGAGAAAGATAAAAGAAAACAATTGAAATGAAATAAGCTTTTATACTATCTCAAAAATAACTGATAAAAATTATAAAGTAAAATAAAGTAACCAATAGAAATTGCCTAAAATAGTCGTTTAAAAATAAACTGTAAAAATTCCACTCATTATCCGTTGTGTAATGCTTACAGCCTGTAAGTATACTCGATGGATAATGTACAGGGAATTAACGGCTTAGATTAAGACAATTCGACGGATGAGGATAAACTGTTATCCGTCGAGACATTAAATATTGCAGAAAAGAAATTGATTTTTATTAGCAAATTTTATATCGACGGATGACCAAACTCGAGGGATAAGGGTCATCCGTCGAGATGTAAATTTTGACTTAGCCAAAATTACATCCAAGACTGAAAAATCAATTAAATTTCTGGCTGCATATCAACTTGCAAAATAACTCAGATGGATTTAAGAGTAATTAAGCATACCTAACTCACTTACCAACCTTGAAAAAGTGGATTCATCTAGTGGCTTGGTAAAGATATCTGCAAGTTGCTTCTCACTTGGAACAAAATGAAGCTCCACAGTACCATTCATTACATGTTCCCTTATGAAATGGTACTTGATGTCTATGTGCTTTGTCCTTTAATGTTGCACTGGATTTTCAGTGATGGCAATTGCACTTGTGTTATTACAGAAAATAAGAATCCTCTCAACTTGCAAGCCATAGTCTAGCAATTGATTCCTCATCCATAAAATATATGCACAGCAACTACCAGCAGCAATATATTCAGCTTCAGCTGTAGAAGTAGAAACTGAATTTTGCTTTTTACTGAACCAGGACACAAGCTTGTTTCCTAGGCATTGACAGGTTCCTGTTATACTCTTTCTATCAATTCTACAACCAGCATAATCTGCATCTAAATAACCAGTTAGATCAAAACCAGAATCTCTAGGGTACCAAATGCCAAGGTTTGGTGTTCCTTTGAGATATCTGAAAATTCTCTTAATATCTATCAAGTGAGATTCTCTAGGATCAGCCTGAAATCTAGCACATAAACAAGTAGCAAACATTATATCTGGCCTACTAGCTGTTAAGTACAAAAGTGAGCCAACCATGCCCCTATAACTTGAAATATCCACAGACTTTTCAGTAGTGTTTAATTCAAGCTTAGTTGTTGTGGCCGTGGGAGTTTTTGCAGATGTGCAATCCATTAGATCAAACTTCTTTAAAAGATCAAAAATATATTTAGTTTGACTAATGAATATTCCATCACTAACTTGCTTAACTTGTAAACCAAGAAACTAAGTTAGTTCTCCCATCATACTCATTTCATACTTACTTTGCATCAATTTGGAAAACTATTTGCAAAGTTTCTCATCTGTAGAGCCAAAAATAATATCATCTACATAAATTTGAACAACTATACTAGAGCCATTAACATTCCTGAAAAATAAAGTTTTATCTACAGTACCTCTTGTGAAGTGATTTTCCAAAAGGAACTTTGATAAAGTGTCATACTAGGCTCTAGGTGCTTGCTTCAGTCCATAAAGTGCTTTCAAAAGATAATAGACATATTCTGGAAAAATTGGATCTTCAAAACCAGGAGGTTGACTAACATACACTTCTTCCTCCAAATCTCCATTCAGAAAGGCACTTTTGACATCCATTTGATAGACTTTGAAATTGGCATGGGCTGCATAGGCTAAGAAGATTCTGATGGCTTCAAGTCTTACAACAGGAGCAAATATTTCATCAAAATCTAGTCCTTCTTGATGACAATAGCCCTTAGCAACCAATCTAGCTTTGTTCCTGACTACTATGCCATTTTCATCCATCTTGTTTCTAAATACCCACTCGGTGTCTATTGGATTCTTTCCTTTAGGCTTGGGTACCAGCTTCCATACATTATTCCTTTCAAATTGGTTTAGCTCCTCCTGCATAGCTAAAATCCAATCAGGATCCAACAAAGCTTCTTCTACCTTCTTTGGTTCTTCATTGGAAAGAAAGCTGCTGTATAGACATTCTTCCTGAGTTGCTCTTCTTGTTTGAACTCTAGAGGAAACATCACCAATGATAAGCTCAAAGGGGTGATCTTTTGTCCATTTCCTTTGTTGAGGTAGATTAGCTCTAGATGAAGAAACCTCATTGTTGTCTTGATGTGTGATTGAGTTTTGATTGTTAGAAAATCCCCCTGAGTTTGTGGATCTTTGATTTGAGAAAGGGGAACTTTCTATAGGTGATCTGTCTTGACCTCCTGCTTTTTTTGATAACCCGACGGATGATGAATTTTGAGTACCGACGGATGAGGCAGTTTGTCTCCCGACGGATAACGCAGATTGCCTCCCGACGGATGAAGCATTATGCAACTCGACAAATGTTGAGTTTTATGCTTCATTGGTAGTAGATTTATCTGCATTATCCTTAGACACTGTTTCTTGATCACATTCATCATCATTGTCATCACTAACCATCTCCACATTGTCAAATTTGAGGCTCTCATGGTAATCTCCATCTTTCAGTCCTTCAATCTTTTTATCATCAAACATAACATGTATAGATTTCAAAATAATGTTGGTTCTTAGATTGTAGACTCTATATGCTTTACCAATAGCATATCCAACAAAAATTCCTTCATCTTCTTTAGCATCAAACTTCCCATTTTGATCAGTTTGATTTCTCAGAATATAGCATTTGCAACCAAAGACATGAAGAAAGTTTAGAGTTGGTTTCTTGTTCTTAAACAATTGATAGGGAGTCATGCATCTTGCTTGATTAACCAGAGAAATATTCTGAGTGTAGCAAGCAGTATTTACAGCTTCAGCCCAGAAATATGTTGGCAGTTTAGATTCTTTAAGCATTGTCCTTGCAGCTTCAATAAGTGATCTGTTCTTCCTTTCTACTAATCCATTCTGTTGTGGAGTCCTTGCTACTGAAAACTCATGTAGAATCCCATTTTCCTCACAAAATACTCTCATGACAGAATTCTTGAACTCAGTTCCATTGTCACTCCCGATTCTTCTAACTTTGAAATCATGATGATTGTTGACTTGCCTTATGTGATTGATGATGATTTCACTAGCCTCATCTTTAGACTTTAGGAAATATGTCCAAGAGAACTTTGAGAAATCATCTACAATTACTAGGCAAAATCTTTTCCTTGAGATGGAAAATACATTGACTGGTCCAAACAGATCCATGTGAAGCAGTTGCAAAGGCTCTTCAATTGTTGAATCAAGTTTCTTCCTGAATGATGCTTTAATCTGCTTCTCTTTTTGGCAGGCATCACACAGTCCATCCTTTGAAAACTCCACTAGAGGAATGCCTCTTACCAGTTCTTTCTTTACCAGCTCATTCATGATCTTGAAGTTTAAATGGGATAGCTTCTTGTGCCATAGCCAACTTTCATCTTGACTTGCTTTACTGAGAAGACAAGTTATAGATTCTTCATTAGATGAGTTGAAATTAGCTAGATACACATTTCCTCTTCTCACACCAGTGAGAACCACTTTGTTGCTTCTTTTATTAGTCACAACACAGGCTTCTGAGTTGAAGGTTACTGAATTGCCTTTGTCACAAAGCTGGCTGATACTCAACAGATTATGTTTGAGACCATCCACTAAGGCAACCTCCTCAATGATGATATTGTCCTTTGAAATCAAGCCATATCCCACAGTATAACCCTTGCTGTCATCTCCAAAAGTAATACTTGGGCCAGCTCTCTCCTTAAACTCTGTGAGCAGGGTAGAATCACCAGTCATGTGTCTTGAACAACCACTATCCAAGTAGCAAAGATTCTTTCTGTTTCCCTGCACACATCAAAATCAAATCAAGTTGATTTTGGTACCCAAGTTTCCTTGGGTCCTGCCTTGTTAGCTTTCTTTTTATGTTTCTTAGGTCTTATCTCATTTGACTTTGGAATTTCAGATTCATCCTTAGTCATTTGGGTTGGACCTTTGAAACCATTCATTGCAACAGAATTATCATGCATATTATGACTAACAAGAAATGGCATGCTTAGTGTAAACATGTTATTCCAGTAAGGCATGCTAAATGGCATTTGTGGCATACTATATGCAGCATAATAAGGATTAGGTGCAAATGGCATATTAGCAAACTGTGCATTCATGTTCTGTGTAGACATAACATTGACTGGCATGGGAGGCATGACATTCATGTTAGGAAATTGAGACTGAACATACATGGGAGTAGCATGGCAGATTTACAATTAACAGATAAATGATTTACACTACCACACTTGACACAGATTTTTCTAGGAGCATATTTATCAGGTGTGTAGTTATTGTGTTTGTTAATCCCTACTTTACCATTCCTTTTGTTTTTCCTTTTAGTCTCTGTTTTTACCTCAATTTTCTCAAGTCAGTCACTTAACTGTTTGACAGTCATGTGACCAACATTAGCCTTTTTCCCTTTCTTAACTTGACTTGACTCTCCTAAAACAAAGTTCATGGAAACAGACCCATACTTCTCATTCAGCTTAATTAGTTTGGCTTTGCTAATGGGCTTGCTCACAGCCGACGGATGAGGATTTTCATCATTCGACGGATAACACTTTTTGTTATCCGATGGATAGTCCTCATCATCCGTCGAGTCTACATCTATTAGCAGTCCATCTACCAAATTAGGTTCTAGTTTCTCTTTGTTCTTTTTCCAAGCTTCATCACAGAAAGACTCAATTCCTTGAACTTTGGTGATTTGAGCATGGACATCCCTGGATGTTTTCCATGCTTTAATCACCTCTTGTTCACGCTCGAGCTGCTTCTTTAAAATCTCCTCCTTTTTCAAGGACTCGGTTAATTCCTCCTTGGCAATCTTACACTCAATTCTTAATTTCTCAAAATCAATAAACTGAGACTCAAGCATATTATTCCTCTCACTTAAAAAACAAATTGTTTTCTTTGATTTTAGCATTTTCTTTAGTAAGAGACTTAAGTGTAATACGCAGAGGATATAATTCTGTAGACATGTCATTTATGGCATCATTACACTCAGCTTTAGATAAATGTGCAAGGTTTGTAGTAATTACCTGATTGCTTGAGGAACTTGTCTCTGTCTCAACAGACTTGGCCATAAGGGCTAGATTGACATAGCTGACATCTTCATCTTCATCCAGACCATCTGCTGCCCAGTCATTTTCTTGTGTAATAAAAGCCCTTTCCTTTTCTTTGAGTAGATCAAAGTATTTTTGCTTATAATCCACAGACTCAAACTTTTTCTTACTGGAATCTGACTTCCTACACTCACTGGCAAAATTCCCTGCCAAGCCACATTTGAAACATTTGAATTTTGACTTATCCACCATGTTTCTATTTGGCTTGGCTGCTCCAAAGTTCTTCTTGAACTTGAGCTTGGCAAATCTCTTGGAAAGAAATGCTAGGTGCTCATCAATGTCCTCCATGTCATCTTGGCTCAATGAATCTTCACTTTCTACTGCAAGCCCTTTGCCCTTGTTCTCACAGACTTTTGAAGTTGATTCAACAACTTCCATCTTCACTTCCTTCTCCTTTTCCAACCCATCAACTAGTGAAATGGATCCTCCTTTCTTCTTTCCTTTCTCCATCCTTTCATCCTGCTCTATTTCAAGCTCATAGGTTTTCAGGATGCCATACAGTCTCTCCAAAGTAAATTCCTTATAATCTTGTGAGTTTCTTAATAAGACTGTCATTGGTTTCCATTCATTTGGAAGAGATCTAAGGAATTTCATATTAGAGTCTTTAGTCTGATAGACCCTTCCATGTAACTTGAGAGCATTTAGTAGTTTTTGAAACCTACTAAAAATGTCAGTGAGAGACTCACTTTCCTCATTGTGAAAATGCTCATATTGCTGAATCAAGAGCTGCATCTTATTTTCTCTAACTTGCTTAGTGTCGTCACAGATTATCTATATAGTATCCCAAACCTCCTTGGCAGTTTTGCAGTTGATAATGTTGTCAAACATGTCTGTATCAACTCCATTAAAAAGAATATTCATGGCCTTTTTATCCTTCTTGACTTGTTCAATGTCAGGATCAGACCATTCATGCCTTGGCTTAGGGACTGATGGCTCGTTTCCTGTTGCAGCTCTCATTGGAACATGAGGGCCTCTTTCTATGCAGTCCACATAGGCCTCATCTTGAGAAAGCATATGAAGATGCATCTTTACCTTCCAATGATGGTAATTATCTTTATCCAGAAAAGGAATCTTGACTCCAACATCTTTCTTGTTCAACTTGCTGTATTGTTTTGATCTTTAAACTCTTTGTAAGTTAAGAGCTTGCTCTGATACCAATTGTTAGTCCCTTAACAATATAGCAAGAATTACAGAAGGGGGGTTGAATGAAATTCTTGAACTTAAAATAAAAATGTTCAAACTCGAATACAATTATAAGTGTTTTGATTAGCACAATACGGAATAAAAGACTTAAGTGAATCAAAACATAAGTAATTAAAAACAAGAGTCTTTAAAAACTTTCTGGTGGATTTAAACAATTCCACCAGAGATATATATTATATCGAGAGAACTCTGTGTAATGAACACAGCTGCTTACAAATGTTGAACTACTGAGAATACAGAGAAATGCTAAGAATGCTGCTTACAAATGTTTCTCTATGTGTATCTCAGATCTTAGTTTCTATTTGCTACTTCTTGGTTTATATATTACCAAGATTACAAAGTCAAAAGATAGGATCATTATAAAAACTATCAGTCTTTATCCTTTGCTACTTTGTTCTCTATTACCCAGTTAATAGGCTTCCTTATTCCGTTTGCATACATCTCGATGGATGTGACCAGTTGTCACTGTCAACTGATGTTTGAATTCTTTATCCGTTAGGTTCATGATCATCCGTCGAGTTAATGATCATCCGTTGGATTGTTGATCATCCGTCGGGTGCTTTGTAGATTATCCGTTGGGTAGCAATCAGGCACTTGACTTCATTTCACTTATGCAGAATTACAAGACATCATCTATGTACAATTAATCAACCTATTCTGCATATCTAGTTAAAGTCAACATGACTTATATGCTACTACAGAATCCATACAAAGGTGTATGCAGAAATGTACTACAGACTCATTATTACATAAGCTACTCACTCGATGGATAATAAATCATTATCCGTCGGGACTATAAAGATTTATCCGTCGGGACTAAAATTCTTATCCGTCGAGTGCTACATTATTTCACTAAGTAAAATCTACTTAGGTGTTTTTTTTGTGTAATCATCAAGTACACAACATATGCACAACAGTAAGTGATACGGTTTAAGAATTGAGGATTCAATCTTACTCTTGAAAGATGAATTCATTAATTTGGCCTTTTGGCAAGAATCACATAGGCCATCATGTTATTCCCAAACAATGCAACAAGAATTACAGAAGGGGGGGTTGAATGTAATTCTAGTTTCTTGTTCTGATTTTAAAACTGTTCTTACTTAATAATATAACTGTGCAGATTTTTCTATGTTGCGTAATGATAAAGATATGAAAATCAAACACAAAGCAGTAAAATATAAGGCTTTAAAACTTTCTGGTGTATTTGAACTTATCCACCAGAGATATTTTTATTAAGATGATAACTCTGTGATGCTTGAATAGTACACAGCTGCTTACAAGTGAACTTGCAGAATTATAAAGAGATGCTTAACATATACAACCTTTTCTATCTCTCTGAAAATAATGCTTACTAACTTAGTTGTTTGTTCTACTTGCTACACTTGGTTTATATACTACCAAGTTACATGATAAAAAGACAAACAAGTAAAACAAGTTGTTTCTAGTCTAATTTCATGTTGCTTCATTACACTGTGCAGCATCTTTGAATATCTTCATAATTGCATGGAAATGGTAATACTTCTTTGTTCTCTAAATCCTGCAATTAGGCTGCCATATTCCATTTGCAAACACCCAACGCATGTGACTGTATTGTCACTGTCAACTGCTGTTTTGAATATGATCATATGTCGGGATTATGTTGGTCATCCGTCGAAATTCTTGTTGATTATCTATCGGGAGCCTTTGTAGATCATCCGTCGGGAGCCTTTCTGCCACTTGACTCTATTTCACTTATACAGAATTACAAGACATCTGATATTTATAATTTTTCACCCTATTCTGCATATCAATCTAGTAGTCAACATGACTTAAAGAATCCTACAGAATCTACTCAACTAATACTTTGTTGTTTGCATACATGTGCTACACAACTTATTATTACATAAGCTACACTCTCGATGGATGTTCAGTGATCATCCATCGGGACTATAAAGTTCATTCGTCGGGACTATAGTAGAACATCTGTCGAGAGCTACAAAAACACTAAGTTAAATCTACTAAGGTGTTTTGTTCAACTTATCATTAAGTTCACAACATATTCCTAACAATCTCCCCCAATTTATGTCTACTGGAATTGTAGCCATAAATTAAGAGAAACTTGATGATAACAAAACACCCTAAATGTACAGATTGAATTATGGTAGATAAAACTAGTAAGTGCTACAGTTTATTTGAAAATTGAATAAAGTAAAATGTACAAAGAGTTCTCACAATCATTTTCAAGGTGCTCCTCTAGTATGAGCAGATGTGATCTATTTCTTTGATTGTCTTGATTCCTTCCCAAGCTTCCTGTTATTTTCTTTTATTTGATTTTGGAGTAGTCCGTGAAATTCAAGTTCTTCAGCATTTGATAGATCTAGCTTTTCTTGCATTTCCAATAGAGTCTCATTTCTTGAGATTCTCAATTGGTCATCCAGCCTGAAGAATCTCCTAACACCCTTTTCATCTATGAATTCCATCAGCTAATAAGGCCTCAAGTGCACTCTATTTCCTGTGAAAGGAATTCATAGAGTGTTTGGGAGTGCATCTTAGGCTTTTCTGCTCCTTAGTTCTTCTATCTTCTTTAGAATCATTCTCTTGGCACTCACATTGAATCCAAAGATTTTTTTGAAGGATGAGAAGATCTTTATCAAAATAGAACAACTCTCTTGAAGAATCCCGTGAAGGGGCCATATGATCTCTTTCCCACCCTTGTACTTGAACACCAGTCTTTCAAGGAGATTTCTGTGAGCATCAATTGCTCTTACTTCTTCTATCTCAACCATGTAGAGATTTATATCTGAAAATTCCTTGATGTCACTAATATATAGAAGATCTCCCTTGTTGACAGTTGGTTGAGTTTTGGTTAAGGTTTTGGTTTTGAGTTTCACAGGCTTGACCTTCTTGATTGCTCTTATCTTTGTCTTCTTTAACTTGTTGAAGATTGGTAAATTGAGCTCAGAAAGAGGCAAGCTATCCCAGTCTACTGGCTCATCCTTGGGAACTACTGGCTCACCATGAAAATTCCTTGTAGGATCCACTTTAAATTCATTCTGCACCACTAAGGGCTTGGATGTTTGAGTTGTAGATGTAGACTGGTTGGGAATGTAATCTTCCATCTCATCTTCGCTGAAGTCCAGTCTTCTTTTGACCCTGACCTTATATCTTGGCTTCTTTGTCTGTTGAGGTTCCTTGAGCATTTTCTGATCCTTAGCTTCAGCTATCACATGTTGCTTCTCAGAAATTTCAGTTGCAGTTTTCACAGCTTGGAGCTTGGCTACTATAGCAACTTGCTTTATCTTTTGTTTGAGTTTCTTAGCATCTAAAGCAACTTGCTTATTTTCTTGTTTAATTCTCATCTTTTCTTCCTTCTTAGCTTCTGCAAACTGAGGGTGTCCAGCCATCACACAGATTTCTTTCCCATTCCTGTAGATCTTAGCTATTCTTTTCTTTGGTATAGAGTCTGATCCTTGAAGAATGCAATGGACCTTGCCAATAACTTCTTTTCATCTGGCCTTGGAGTTTCATAGGATAGGTCCAGTGGATTTTTGTCTGAATTCTTTGGATAGTTTCTCTTAGGTTTAAAAATTACACTGGCCTTTGGAGATTTGATTGATGAGGGTTGACCTCTTTCCAAGTTCCCTAGGTTCATTTTATTTGCAGAAATTTATCTCAATTGAGAGAAGTGAGAAAAGACCTTGCCTTTCTTCTCAATTGGACCAAACTTCAACTGGATTTCTTCATCAATATGCTTCCATTTATCATCCAGCTCTTTCTTAACTGCTGCTTTATCAGTCTTTCTTAGTTTATCATTTGATTCCAGCTTTGCTGCTGCTAGATTGATTAGATCAATGCTATCCATAGCTGGTGGCTTAGTGAGAGCAATTGTTGGCACAATCACTTTACTGACTTGTATGTTGAGCACTCTCTCCCCCTCACTTGTTGACTCCCCCTGACTAACTGGGATGATATAGTCTTTCTCCCCCTTTCTGTTAGCATCAAGTTGAGTAGATGTAGAGAGTTGTGCAGTCACCGACTGTTGGAGCAGACTAGTTTGAGCTTCCTGATTTTCAAGTATCTTGGCCACTGACTTTTCCACAGTTGTCAGTCTAGAGTCCATGACCTCAACCTCCCTGTTTAAATCAACTTCCTTCCTTTGCTTTTGAGCTATATCAGTCATTGTGGTTCCTGGAAGCCTAGCATCCAACCTTGCTACAAAGTCTTGTTTAATGTTAGAAATTTCTTGCTTGATTGCATCCACATTCTGACTTTGTTGGAGAGCCTAAATTTTGTGCAGCTGTAGAGATTCCAGGTGTGCTGTGAGTAGCCTTTTGGTGTTGGCACTTGTGGATGCTTGAATAGCTGTCTGGGTGTCATGAATAAGCTTGAATAAGGTGGATTGAAGATATGAATATGAGCAGTACTTATTTAGCATCCATGAAGGAGTGTCTGCAACTCCCCCTATGCTCATGCTATCATCCTCATTATCCTCACCATCATCCCTAAATGAGTCTTCAACCAATTCAAAGTCACAACCAGCTGTGGAAGGCATAGCAATTATAGCATCCTTTGCCCTATGGATTAAGCAGTAGTATGCATCAGGTAAAAAAATTCTCTCAGCATCCTCATTGCCCTGTCCATCTAGAGTTTGATAAGCTGGAACAGGATGAGTAAATGTCTCGGCATCCAAAGAGATGGAATCTATGACAACTTGATATTCTTGCTGAAATAGTTTCTTCTTTTCTGCATCACTGACATTCATTGACTCACTAGCAATAGTTTCCATCCTTATATCTCCTATACCTGCTTTTCTCTCAATTTCTCTATATTCTTGCATCAAGGGCTCCCCTTGGCTCACCACCCTCAACCCTCACCTTCACCTACTAAGGTGGAACACCCCCCACTCACTTTTTCCAGGCTAGAAGAAATAGCCTGCATATTTTCTCTCTTTTCCTCTCCTTTTGCCTGTGAGAAACTTAGCCTCCCACTCTGTTCACTCCCTTCCCTCAATCCTAAGAGTGATTGTACAACTACTAGCTCATCTACACTTGTAAAAATTATTGAAAATTCATCTTGTGTAGTGAGTACCGACGGATGAGGAACATCCATCGGGGTAGTAGTTAGGATAGCTGACGGATGACTGCTGTTAGGCACATCCGTCAGGATACAATCACTAGACGGCGGATGAACAATATCCGTCGAGATAGAAGAAATGATAGAGTTTGGAGTAGAGACTACTGTTGAATCTGTGGTGATTGATTTAAGATTTTGCATAGATGTTTCAGTAGACTCAGAAAGAAATGGCAAGTGAGCCAACAAATCATATAGAAGATGATGCTCACTTGCTTGGATTTTTGGCTCCTCCATGAGAGTTAAAGATGGAGAATTAGGAATTGATGTATTAAATCATATCTACATCTAGTGAACGTGTGGGTGAGTTTGGTATATTTGGTGCTTCTATTGTTAAAGATTTTGGCTATGACTCCACATTTATTGGAGCCACATCAAACTGTATTTGAGATGGTGCAGTGACTGAGTCTTTAGCTGCAGTTTGCACTGTATGTGATCCATGTGCATCCCCAAGTTTTCTAGACTTCTTCTTTCTTGTATAAGTCTAGGGATAGTCTGTGTCCGTAACACTTTTGACCTGTGCTCGTGGTTGGGAGCTTGTTTCAATAGTAGCATCCTTTTGAGAGGATGAAACTAGAGATGTGCTAATTTCCTTATTAAGCACCACAGTTTGTTGGGAAATTGTGGTGTGGCTAGGTTTAGGTACACTCACCTCACCATCCTTATTCTTAGGGCTTCTTTGATGTTCACCCTGTCCCTCACCAATCTCACCACCTTTCACACTCCCCTATTTGTTCTTGGTAGATTTTGAAACTAGCATCTTTTGAGAGATACTAGAGTGTGGTTTCTTTGATTTGGATTTTGAAGGTTTGGATTTTATGGCTTACGTAGGCATTTGTTGGGTCATTGACACAGATGCCATACCCACAGTCAATGGCAAAGAAATTTAAGAGGTGGAAAGACTAGGGACAGAAGCATTTACCTCACTTACCTGAGGGCCCTCCATGATAGGCAAATAAAAAAGGGGCACCTCCTTGTGGTGATCAACTCTGTTTAAATCTGCAATTATTCTTCTTTCTTGAACCTAACAATCCAGTTTGTTGGTTGGGTTCTCAATCACAAGATCTTCACAAATATGGTTAGTAATAACCATAAAGAATCTAGCATAGTAAATGTGCCTAGATCTCTTTTTAATCTCCCCTAACTTATAGCCTAACTCAATCATGATAACATCACTAAAATTATAGTAATTATCAGTAAGAAACATGTAGAGCATGTTAAGCATAGTAGTATTGATAGAATTAAAGTTGCTTATTTTACCAGAAAATACTTTGATAACTACATCACACAGAAAGCTCCACTCTTTCCTAAGACCCAGACTTCTAGAATCACTTAAGTTAGTAGTAGGAAGTTGTTATTCCCTAACAATACAACAAGAATTACAAAGGGGGGTTGAATGTGATTCTGGCTTCTTTATGAGATTTTTAAAACTATTCTAAGTCAATAATATATAAGTGTTTGATTTGCAAAGTACGGAATGAAAGAATTATATAAATCAAAACACAAGTAATAAAAACATAAGTCTTTAAAACTTTCTGGTGGTATTGAATGTATCCACCAAATATATATATATATATATATATATATATATATATATATATATATATCGAGAGAACCCTGTGAAACTTGAATAGCTCACAACTGCTTTTACAAGTGAACAAACAAACTATAGAGAAATTCTTAGCAGTTACAGCTTTTTCTATTTCTCTTCTAAAATGTGTTTGCTTAGTTGTTTGTTCGACTAGCTACACTTGGTTTATATATCACCAAGTTTACATGGTAATAAGACAGGATAATAAAACAAAACCTATCAAGTCTAACTCCATGATGATTCACTACTTTATTCCAGCATCTTTGAAAATCTTCATAACTTGCATGGAAATGGTAATGCTTCTTTGTTCTCATTTTCCTGCTAAACAAGCTGCCACATTCCTTTTGCAAACACCCAACGCATGTGACTGTGTTGTCATTGTTAATAGATATTTGAATTGATCATCTTTCGGGTACATTCTTGATATCCGTCGGGGAGCTTTGTTGCTCATCCGTCGGGTAGCTTTGTTAATCATCCGTCGGGTAGCTATTTGACACTTGACTCCATTTCACTTATGCAGAATTACAAGTTATCTTATATTTACAATTAATCAACCTATTCTGCATATCTACTAGTAGTCAACATGACTCATATGCTACTACAGAATCTACACAAAGTTGTTTGCAAAAATGTGCTGCTATACTTATTCTTACATAAGCTACTCACTCGCTGGATATTAAATCATCATCAATAAGGACTATATTGAATCATCCGTCGGGACTGTATTTGATCATCCGTCGAGTGATACAAAATTCACTAAGTTAAATATACTAATGTATTTATATGAATTATCATCAAGTTCACAACATATTCCTAACAATCTCCCCCAATTTATGTCTACTGGAATTGTAGCCATGAATTAAGAGAAACTTGATGATAACAAAACACTCTAAGAATACAAATTGAAAATAGTAGATAAAACTGATAAGTGCTGCAATATTTACTGAAAATTGACCAATGCAAAGTGTACAAAGAGTAGCTCACAATAATTATCAAGGTGTTCCTCTAGTCTGAGCAGATAAATCTATTTCCTTGATTGTTTGGATTTCTTCCCAAGCCTTCTGTTGTTTTCTTCTATCTGGTTTTGGAGTTGTCTGTGGAATTCAAGTTCATCAGCTTCTGAGAGATTTAGCATTTCCTGCATTTCCAAAAGAGTCTCATTGCTAGAGATACTCAATTGGTCCCTCCAATATGAAGAATCTTCTAACTCCTTTTTCATCCCTGAATTCCATCAGCCAATAGTGCCTCAGATGCACTCTCTTTCCTATGAAGGGAATTGACAGAGTTTTTGGTAGTGCATCTTTGGCTCTATTACTCCTCAGCTCCTCAATCTTCTTTAGAACTAATCTTCTTGCTGTCGCATTGTAACCAAAGTTCTTTTTGAATGAAGAGTAGACCTTTATCAAAATAGACTGGCTTTCTAGAAGGATCCTGTGAAATGGTCATATGATCTCTTATCCTCCCTTGTATTTAAACACCAATATTTCAGGAAGATGTCTGTGAACATCAATTCCTCTAACTTCATCCAATTCATTGAAGTAAGGTTTATATCAGAAAACTCCTTGATGTCACAGATGTACAACATGTCTCCCTTGTTGACTATAGATTTAGCTTTGATTGGGTCTTGGATTTGAGAATCACAGGCTTCACTTTCTTGCTTGCTCTTATCTTTGTCTTCTTTAGCTTTTTGAAGATAGGAAAAATTTAGCTCAGGAATTGGTAAACTATCCCAGTCTACTGGCTCATCCTTAGGAATCATGGGCTCACCATGAATGTTCCTTGTTGAATCCACCACTTTGAATTCTTCAAATACCATAGAGGGTTATGATGTTTGAGTTGAAGTTGTAGGCTTCTTGGGAATATAGTCTTCCTTTTCCTCATCACTAAAGTTCAATTTTCTCTTGGAATGGAGCTTGTATCTGAATTTTTTTCTGTTGTGGTTCCTATTGCATTTTCTGATCTTGAGGTTCAGCAGTCATAGATGGTTGTGCAGAGATCTCAGTTGTAGTCTTCACAACCTGAAGTTTGGCTAAGATAGCAGCTTGCTCCTTCTTTTGTTTGAGCTTCTTAGCATCTAAGGCAGCTTGCTTCTTTTCTTGCCTTATTTCTCTCTTTCTCTTCCTTTTTGGCTTCTACAAACTGGAGGGTGTCCAACCACTACACATATCTCTTTACCATTTCTGTAGATCTTTGTAATTCTCTTTTTAAGTGCTGAATCTGCTGGATCCTTGTAAAATATAATTGACCTAGCAACAGCTTCTTCTCATCTGGCCTAGGTGTCTCATACACAGTATCCATAGGATTCTTGTATAAAAACTTTGGATAGTTCTTTTAGGCTCATGATGAAATCTGCTTTGGAGATTTGATGCAGGAAGTTTGACCCTTTTCCAAATAGTTCATACTTATGTCATTCACAGAGATTTTCATGACTTGAGAGTGATGACTGAAGACTATGTCTGGTTTCTGAATTTGCCCAAACTTTTGTTGAATATCTGCATCCATCTTCTCCATTTTTCTTTTAGTTCCTTCTCTAAAGCTGTAACATCAAGCATCTTAGGATTTGACTTTGACTCAAGCTTTTCAGCTGCTATTTGGATTAGATCATGATGTCCAACACTGGTGGCTTTGTGAAAGTAGTTGTTGGCACAATCACAATCACTTTGCTGAATTATATGTTTAGCTGTAGCTCCCCCTCACTTGAGCCTTTCTTCCCCTCCCCATTACTTGAGCTTTTCTCCCCCTTGGATTTTTTGTAACTGCAGAGAGGCTAGGTGTGCTTGTAGGAGCTTCGGTGCTAGCATTGGTTGTTGATTGCAGAGCAGATTGTGTCTTGCTGATGAGTAGAATGAGGGTTGTCTTGAAATAATGTTCATCACATTGATTTAAAATGCCCAAGAGGGCAGTCCAGATCTGGAGCTAGGGCTACTCCTCCCTCTGTCCAATGACTCTCCTTCATTAGCATCCACCCTCTCACCAAAGATCAGCTGACCCACCAGTCTCATAATCTGTCATCACCAGCTGTAGAGGGGCATAATGTGATAACATCTTTGCTCTTGCATGGATCAGTAGTGTGCACGAGATTCAATATCCTTTCTGCATTTTCATGCCCTGTCAGCCAAAAGTTGATATGCTGGAAT